>NW_027176705.1:16500736-16578236 GCF_023349555.1 Cebidichthys violaceus
TCAGAAGCACCTCCTAAGAGCACGCAGGTTGTGTTTTTTTTGTCTGCTGTACCGTATAGTACATTTTTGTTACTTCAACAAGAGCAGCTGGGAAAAGCCGAGCTTACGTCCACGGTGGCCAAATCAGCACTGATCCTTGGGGACAGAGTCCTGAGCCGCATTACCAGAATCTAACAGCCAGCGGCAACACATGATCCAGCCTTCCGCACACTAAACCAAACTGTATCTGCTTAGACAAAGTTGTGTGTCCGGCCTTTCCATTGTGTCGATGCCTACCTTTAAATGATGTCAACATATAAATTGTTTTGTTTCACTGTGTCTTTTGGTTCACTACTACTTCTGTACCGCCAGCTACATCTCCCCTCCCTGAGGCTTAGTCCGGTGTGGACACAGACCATCCTAACGGCAGACAGGTGTAACTAATAAGATTAATAACGGCTGCATTCAGTTTAGGTGTTGCAGTGCCAGGGCCTTGCTATTGTGCGTGTTGGCTCACTGGCAAACCTAAGTGGAACGGAACCATCATTAATGCCATTAGTTACACCTGTGCTTTTATGTAATGACGAGTCAAAACCCCTGACATGAAAATGGCCTATTATTAAACAAGCAGATGTCCATTTGAAGTGGGAGTACTGGCATAGCATCAAATTTGAAATGTTAGCCCATTGCTGTCAAATATGGTGTTTAACCTTCTGCCAGCCTAATGGCCCAGTTACACATGCGCTCATGACCGCAATATTTCATACCAAATTCAGTTTCTTTTTAATAGAATCCTCACTTCGGTATTAAAGCCGGTGTCAATTTCTTCACATCCAAATTTTGGTTAGGTCCGAAATCGAGGATGCTATATGTTTAGCTGCGTGGCCGTTGGCCATGATTTCTTTGTGCGTACTGGGAGGTAGCACTGGCTGGCACAGCACTGCAGTCACAGCTGCAGGTAATTAAGTAATCAGTACTAATGTGTATTTATCTCTCCTGTGGTGAGGCTGGAGACTCTTCCACTGATTACACATGCCAGGATCATCACCTGGAATTGGGTTGCTGCAGCTATTTGTCAGTCCATTGCCATCCATCCTTAGATCCTAACAACGACCATATAGATTTATACTTTAATTTAAATAGGTCATACTCCATTAGTGACCATCGATTCGCTGTTACTGGCAGTTACACATGGCGGTATCTGTAAATATTCAGTAATAAATAATCTCTTCATGCTAGTTTGTGGACATAGTTATATTGCAGTGATGTGTTATTATCTTCTTTGTAAATGCTGACATTATAACTAGGTTAAGTTTAAACTTAAGAACAGTTCTGTGTCTTCTAGACTTGTGCTGTAAAGAAAAAAGCGTGGCCACTCTATTTCTGTTTGATATGGCTAATATGTTTGAGGAAAAATCAACCACAAAGATACATTGTGTGTGTGTGTGTGTGTGTGTGTGTGTGTGTGTGTGTGTGTGTGCGTGCATGCGTGTGCGATGGAAATCCCGTCTTTGATAGGTCAATATCATTCAAGCCAAATGGCAAAACAATTAAAAAGCACATTCACAGTAATATTCTGGGAAAAGAACCGTAAGGTACATTTTCTATTCTATTCTGGTTTGTTTGAGCAGAAACAAAAGTCCACACTTGGCTGGAGTAGCCTGATAGTCCACTGTTGGTAATGTAGGCATGTATGTGTGTGTGGTACATGATGGGATCTTCTCTATCAACATCTGGTCTCTTCCATCCTATCCTTGTTGAAAAACAGATTATCTGGTGCCACAACTCCCACATGATCCTCCACTGAAGCCCCACTAACAAACACTAACAGCTGAGTGCAGTACCAAGCCAAGCCAAGACACCTTATGTGGAATTAAATTCAGGTCAGCACTTGCTGGGTGAATGTTTTTGTTTCTGTAACACCAGCGAACCCCCAATGCCGCTTTTATCTTGCCAGCCGAAAAACAACTTCTCTCTAAACCAGACAGTACGTCTGCGAGATGTAATCGCTATACCCAAGGCTGCAATTTGAGCATATTGCAATGACAAAACAGCTTCATGGTCGCATACATTCCCTGACATTTGCTTCAGATAGCTTTGCATTATATGTAGTTCTAAGCTTTAGGTGAGCCCCGTCTCATAGTACTGCTAAGTTTTCAACAGTGAATACTTACCGGCATTGTAATAGCGGTCCAGCTTCTCCCATAGGGGCTCATCCTCATGCTGGAGACTGGACAGTTTGAGAGGTTCATAGATGGATCCTGAGGAGGGACAAATCTATTACAAACCATCTTTAAAAAGTGTTCCAGTTACTAATAGTGACCTACAGCAACATTTCTACAAAAAAAAGAATGCCTTTTGTTGTCTCATGAATCCTTAAAAAACAAAACATATTCACCTTAATTAACATTATGCCTTCATGACTAAACTGTACTGAGGTAAAATTGATAAAGGACAACGGTTTTCATCTTAGTCACTTAGTGACGTTTTTTTCAATCTTGAGACAATAGTGCTATTTCATATATTCCAATGTGTAGATAAAAAAGGTCTGCAGTCAGCAGTTGCTTGTGAGTACATTTTTTTCATAAAAATGATCTTATTTACAAGTAATTTAAAAAAAAATATAAGAAGTAAATTAAAAAAAAAAACAATGCAAACACATGCCATCAATAAACTCTGTTTTTCACTGCAACACATCGCATCACAAAGAGCTCAGCACACAAAACAATATTCAGGCTCCAAGCTAAAGATTCAAATGGTAATGTGGCTCACCACCGGATATTTCCGAACGTGTTCCTCTGAGCTGAGAGAGAGCCGGAGTTTGAGGAAAACCCCCATCTGTTCGACTTTCTCTATTTTCAGACACTTTTCCCTCTGCTGAGATTTGCATTTTAATAGGTTCGACCTTGGGTCAATACCACAGGTACTGAAAAATTCACATTCTGGCTGAAATTAGCATAATTTCCATCAGCTTAAAAGTTGCAAGGGACAAAGCCAATCCATCTCTTTTTAAAGATAACACTCTAAAAGAGCATAGAGGAGGTCCAATATTCCAATTTTAATTTCTCACATGAGATCAGACAACTGTGGGTATTCGGCGTTCAGCTGGTTTTAAACAATCCCATGACTAACTTCAGAGATGCAGCACTCTGACACTAATATAGATGCAGTATGTCATATGACCTGATTAATACTGTACATGTATTTGGTGTCACTTCTGGGTCTCTCAAGTCTACTGTGAAGGAGCAAGGAGATTATTCATATGGCTAAACCAACACAAGACACACATGAGTTTTGCCGACAGCCCAAAAGAGCGCGAGCATCTTGTGTTTTGTTTTCTCATGATTACAAAATAATGATGTTGTGATCTCAACATTGCTGGCCTCCTAATCGGGATATACAGTATAATAACCTTCTCAAGTACGGATAAAAAAAAAAAAAGATTTCCTCTCTGGCCTTCTGTGTGTGGCCGACTGCATTGTTTTCCTCTTTTGTGCCGCCACTACTTACCAAGTCTGTGTGCTTTCCGATGAGGCCGGGCACTCGCGGCCACTGAAGCGGCCATTCTCAAAAGGTGAAATTAAGGCCAATCGTCTCTCTCAGCTAAATCACAAATCTACAGCAATTCACAGGAAGGAGTTAGTAGCATAGAGTTAGATTTTATTTTTTAGACATGCATGAATCAACAATGAATTACACCCTGGGTGATGAGGATCATGTACAGCAAGCAAGGAATTACAATGCATTGTATTTGCTTAGGAATGCCAGTTATGTGAACCCTTATAGAGAGTCAAGATGAAATATTATATGATGGTAATGTAATTATGAGAAGAACTTCAGTAAATTGAGACAGCACTTGACTGATTATTGCCCTTGATTTTCCACTTCAAAATGCTATGGTGTCATGATGCTGCACTGCTGTGTTAATACTGAGAATGGATGCACCTCATCACATGTGCTCCCTTCGATTGATAGACAAGTCATAATAGCTGCCCTCAGATGAGGAGATGTTGTCCTTTGCGTCACATCTCTTCGCAAGCTGCCTTTTAGCAGATACAGAAATCCCAAACGACAGCAGTTATTATGACACTGCTAGATGATTTATGGAGGTACAATGTTAGGAATTCTTTGTTTAGCCCACCACCAAAAAAAGAAAGTAGTATGACAACAAAGAAAGTACAGATAGAATAACTGACTACATTTACAATCAGTGTGGTCTGTGAGTGAATTTGGAATAACCTGGTCATAATGTATATTGTTTTTCTCAGTTGTATCACTTAAAAAAATGGTGACCCTACAGTTAATGTGAAGGTTTTTTATTTATTTGTTGTTGTAATCCTGGCATTGTACAACAACCTTCAAAGTTGTATGGTGGGATCACTTTCCCTCGAGAGCCATGCTGACTACCAGTGCAGTGATAGCACACTACTCGCCACCTCATGCAGCGCGCGCACAGTACAGTTAACTAAGGGGTTAGATGTAACAGCAAAGGGGAGACCTGTTGAAGGGCTCTTAAAATAGCTCCTGGTTGCTGCACATTTACACCTCTGACCTTTCATGCTTGTACCGTCAGTGCAGTGGACAAATGCAATGGGCAGATCAGGTCCATTTTAACCCCATGTACAGTGTCTTTACAAACACACGGTCTCACACAAGCACAAGAAACAATCGGACGTTCACGCCGCACGGTGTCATGCGAAGTAATAAGTCTGACCTGATCTTTTTGATCGGGCTCTGAATTCCAAGAGTCTCCGTCCGACATCTGCAAGGCTCGCCATGTTTACACACTGTCCAATTCGACAGAATGTTAAAAGATTTCCGGTGGTGTCCTTCAAAATAAAACAGAGGGGGGGGTAAGGCTCCCGAAGAACAACATAAGTATACATATTTAAAGTGGCCTTTAAATAGTAAATTCATGACAGTAAAAAAAAATCATGTCATATTAATGAGTATTATTGTATTTCATTAGTTTAAATGTATTCACTTTACTTTCTTGTAAGCCTGATAGTTTTATTTATTATGAAGATCAACTTCACTTCCGACTTAGCTCTAGCTAACCTTCTCTAGCTTGATGCAGTTATCAACTTTCAAACTACCAGTAGCACGACACTGCCGTAAACAAGGAAACTCTAATGTCGCATTGTGTAACGCAACCCTTATTCCGGTGCATTTATTCCACCTCTTTCTAATACAATTGATACAGCAGAGCGGCTATCTAAATTATAAAATAATATTTAATCTATAACATCATTTAATCGAACGAAGCTGCTATTTCACCATGCCGTAAAGCTGTCTGCCGTAATACAGTTAGTGTTGTTGTGAGGAGCTGCACCTGCACTAGAGGAAGGATGTGGAGATTCAAATTCAATATTTGGGCATTTTTGTTACTTTTTGTGGGACAGTACAGCGCATTTGCTCTTCAAGATGTAACGGCCGACCTTTTTGGTGCCGAAAACTATGGGACGGTGGCGGCGTTTGGAGATTTTTACGCGGATAAGCAGACAGACATCTTCATCATCCGAGGGCGTACGTTAAAGCTTCCGTAACGTTACTTTGCTTTCTGTCGTGTATGCTAATTAACCGCTTGCACAAGTTACGTATAGTGTTTTAAAAATGTGTTTAGGGTAGTTGTTTAAAATGAATCGCTATACTTCCGGAGACATTTACCTATATATATATATTGTCCTATGTTGACTGCTTACTGTTTCAGAGGCTGAACTGGTGATTTTCTTGGCTGACTCGAAAACACCTTACTTCAAGCCCAAAGTTAACATCACAAAGGACATCTTCCCGAGGTACATGCCGCTTTCAGGGCTATTTTCCTCTCAATACATTCCAGTTACACATTACATGTAACATCTCGTCAGTACTGAGGAGGTGACTCACGTGTCAGGGTGGCAGTGTTTACTCTTTAGGAGGTGATAACAGCAGAGTCATTCTCTCACTTTAATGGACAATCTTCCTGTTCAGGGACACCGTCATCACCAGCGTGGTTCCTGGGGACTATGACGGAGACTCCCAGATGGACGTCCTTCTTACAGCTCAGATCCAAAGCTCCATGACAACTGTGTTCATCATTTGGGGGAACAACCAGACATTAGGTACAGCTTTAACAGCGACTGGGTGCTGAGGGTGGGTGGGGGCCAGAGAACGCCGATGATGATGGGTGTAGCTCACACAAATTGAGATTGGAGTAGAGCCATTGTTATTGTTGTTAGTTCCACAACTAAGTGTGTGTCCGTTATGGAGAAGGTGTATGGATCTGATGTATTTGGGAACGATAAACGATAAAACCACATGTTGTGAACCATATAGGCAGATTTAACGGTTAAGAAAAGAAACTGTGGTGATGCTCATCAAGCGAACACATCAGTTACAAGGTTTACACAGATAGCAAGTATTATAAGTTTCAATGTTTTCTTTTAGGAGCACTTAATTACAACAGAAAATAAAGAACCTGAGTCAAATTCATCAGCCCCCCTTTTGCTGGAAGACAGGCTGTCATGTGCCCAAATCAATATCGAACTCAACTTTGTCCATAGTTGTTGACATTTGAACCAAGTAAAATCTGTTTAGCCTGACTTGACCAGGTTTTCTGCGCTGTGTGGGCTTGTTGAAACTGTTCTTCTTCTGCAGATTTGAGTGGGCGGCTCATGCTGAACAAGACCTTTACAGATCAACCTCTTGTTATGGAGTAAGTATCAGTTCTGAATGGCGCTTACATAAGTTCTACTGTGGATGTTTTGCTCATGGTGTCGGAAAAAGCAATGTGTCTTCTGTTTACTTGTGCTAGATTCCTATGTTCAAACATTTAAAAATATTGTTCCATGTCAATACACTTTTATTTATTTATTTATTTAGTATTATTATATTTCCTGTGTCAGATGAATGTACACCGACTTACCAGTTTGTTAGATACTCTTGTGCGATCAAATAAAAACCACTACTGTAATTTAAATTCTGCCCGCCCAAAATGAGTGCAAATGGATGTGGAAAACATATTTGAAAGACGTGATATGATGCAGTTGAATACGACGCCATAGAGCTGTATCTACGCCTCTCTGACAGTGTCAACAGGTTTATACGCTATGAACATAATAAGCTGTTACCTCAGTGCAAGTTTTAATAAAGTGGAACTCTTCCCACAGTTTCAATGGGGACATGATCCCGGACATTTTCGGAGTCACTAATACCGCCGCATCACCCCTGCTCACCGAAGTGTGCTATCTCACCAAAAGGTAACGTAATCGTCCTCAAACTCCCTTCGAATTTTGTGTGTTTATTTCTAATTCTCTCACTCCTTAAATTGCTTTCTAAAATGTGCAGCTTTGTGGTTTTTCCTCCCCTTTAGGGTTCCGAAGTGGGGGAAAGCACTGAGTTCACCTGTCAACATGCGCAACCCTCACTCCAACGCGTTCATTGACCTCAACAAGGACTTCACCGCTGGTGAGTCGAGTGGTGTTTGAGCAATGTCTAACGAGTGAGATACAAATGTAAAATGCATTCTCGTCATGGAAGCTGTGCTCAAAATGCACCAGTGGTATCAAATCTTTGCCTTTTCAGCGACGAAAACTGATCTTTTTTTCTTTTTTCTTTTCTTTTTTTTAAATCGACAAATCCTCTTTAATTTTTTAACAGCAGATGAAGTGAGTGTAAAAGGCCGTTCTATAATGAAAGAACAAGCTTTAAGACAATGTGACAGTAAGCGTCCTACCTTCTAGAATGTATACTTATTCAAGACACGAGGGGAGTTATTACAAAGCCCACCACTGATGAGCTCCTGGAATCATACATTTAGCCCATCTGTTTTCATTATAGCTATTTAACAACACTGAGCACAGAAGTGAACACAGCTAGAAAACCAAAACACATTCACCTCCACTCAGACCCCGCCGTGTGCCGAACGCCTCACATTCTTCACTGCACATTGTGCCACATTCATTATAACTGTCACCCAAATCCCTTTAGCCTTACTGTATTATGTTCTCTCACGATGGGCTTTCAGTGTTTCTCTACGTGAATCAATAAGTGTCATTAATGTGTTGGAGACAGAATGGAACAAAGAACAACCATTACTGAAATCACAAATCCTTTTGGGGCATCGGAAACCTTGAAATTCTGCACGGAAAAGCCGACCGATAAGTTCCTGCTGTGCAGCGGTGGAAAGTAATCAAGTACAATTTTCTTGAGTACAATTTTGAGGACCTTTAGCTTTACTTGAGTGTTTCTATTTCCGGCGACTTTGATTTTTCATAAACAAAACATCCCTCCGATAAACCCATATATTCATTTTTCATATATGATAGCATAACACTCATAAGAGACATTTATTTCTGAGGAACGAGCACTAGTCAAGGTAGTAGTACAAATCTGGCCAGTTGGATTATTAAAGACTAAAAAGACAATTAGTTACAAAAATAAATGTCAAAATCTCTCTGTAGTTTAACAATTCATTGCTTTTATTTATTCATTTAGAAGGACTGTATGCTGCACAACCAGCAGCTCATGTGCAGTTTCTTCCCAGTTTCCTCCTCATTTTCTATTTCCTGATACATTTCAGCTGCCAATGCCACAAGAAAACCCTGCTTAAATGTGCAGTGATCAGTGTTTCATTGGGACATGCAGTCCATGTGATCCGTTTATTAAAAGATCTACTGTATGTAGAAGAATAATAACACATTTTCAGACGCCGCCTTCTGTTCTTACTTTGCGACATTTCTTAAAAACTCAAGAGGATGTAGAGCTTGTGTAGTTGTGAACTTGATTTTTGAATTTTTTTGAATTTTCAAGTTGACTTCGAGAGAACGTAACAGCCATTTTCTCCACCAGTGACTGGAGAAATCACCTCCTCCTTGTTTTACAGCATCTCACTCCTGTCCTTCTGCCCACTAAGTGTAGCGCTGTCACTTAGACTTATGGGAGGATTTTTTATTTATTCCCCCCCCCTCTGGAAACTAATCCTCGTGTTTAAGGTAATCAGAGAGGATTTAGTCGTGTCATACTCACAGCAGGTATCTTTTTGTGCTGTGTGGTTTTATTCCCAGGGCTGTCACAGTTTAACCAGAGCAGGTTTTAATTAATATTTAATCTGTTTAGGGATTAGGAGAAAGTCAATGAACTTCTACTTTCTTTTTTTGTGCCAGACTTAAATAAATTCTGGTAGCAATATTTGGTGTTTTGGGGTTTATTTGAATACAGATTGTACTGTTCCTGCAACTCATCAGTCAGAGGGATGGCCTGCATGTCAGCCTGTCTTTAACTTTCTCCAGGAGTCACCTCTTACTTCCTTTTTTACATTCACGTGTACACACACACACACACACACACACACACACACACACACACACACAAGGACAGTGGTCATTAAATCCTCGTGACCTCCTAAGTGCGTTCAGCTCGCTGCGGGTGGATGCGCAGAGCTCGAGGAGGAGAACCAGTGGCGAAAGAAAACCCTACTGTCGGCTACATCTGGTGGATGTCAGACTCTTTGGCTGCCACTGTGTGTGGGGGCATGCAGATGGAGGGAGAGGGAGAGAGAGAGAGAAGAGCAAAGCAGGCGGGAAGGGAACGAGAAATAAAGCTGAGTCTGAGAGGCTGATGGTGGGATGAGTGGTTTGAAAGAAAAGGAGGGTAGGAAAGCATGGCTCAGCCCACGGTCTGCTGTGACCACCTGCTACTCTAAGCGGGACCGGCTGGGGCACCGCAGTGCGGTTTAAGCAGGGAGAGAGTGACTTTTAAAGGAGCTGTATTTAACACTCGGAGCGTTAATATAGCAGCAAACAACTATTTGCGAGGTAAAGATATAGCGGAGCAATGGCATCCCGAGCGGAGAATGAAGTAGCTCTCCCTCGGTGTGTGTTGTCTGAGCTTCTTCTTGCTCTGTTGGCAGAGCCGGGCCAGGCCTTTTTAAAGCTTGTTCGTGCTTGTGGGCGTGGCTCCACTGGTTCTTCCACATTTAAAGACAATCTGGGTCTCACTAGTTAGCCAGTCTAAGATCGATAAGAGTTTGAAGCTTTTCAACGGCCTTAGATGTTTTAACAGATTCATTCATGTGATCTGGTAACATGCTCCAAAGAAATAGGGGGCAACAGATCTCCTCTATAGTGCGTCCATACTATCTAAACTTACAGCCATTGGTTATAAAAGGGGAAAAAAAAAAGCCAAGTATAAGCAGGACAAGAACACAGAGTGATTAAAGATGCCTTCAAATTGTTTAATATTTATGAGTATAGAATGAGGCATGTATGCACATTAATCTTATACATCTTAATTAAAGTCAAGCAGAGTTTAGTTACTGTGGAGAATAAGCGTGAAACACTCGAAAATGCAAATTGCACAAACGGGAAAATTATAGAAATTAACCACCGTGTTTGAATTAAACGGAGGCATCATAAAGGATCCGGCAGATACTGGAGGGGCACTTGATGAGTTTGTCTAAAATGAGTGTACAGAGAAGGGACTACCTAGATCTACTAAACAGCCAATCGCAGAACAAAGCCTGGTAATGAATATTTATCATTTATAATATTTATAATGGAAGTGGGATGCCTTACTCTCTCAGGTGTTCATGTGTGGAAGTGTGCCAGTCTCTCCTCCCAGTACAGTAATACAGTGAGCTACGTTGTTAGCGTGGTCCGAGGAGGCTGAGGGCTGTTTCGGGGCCCTTGTCACGACTCCAATTTCAGTCCAATGTCATAGCTGTAAACGGTCCCATGGTCGTGTATTGGCTGCCCTCACTACATCAACACTGCCAGAGAGAAAAAAAAAAAAAAAGTCTGGAATTATTTCCTGGCCGGTGTCAAGGCCTCATTTAGCCCGCTTATTGTACTCTCCAGCCAACCGACCTGGAGACGACACACCGCATACGGCTCGTAATCTCTTCTGTTATTATCGCGCTGCTCCAGCCAATGTCTTTAACAGCGGCGCATTCATAACAGCTTTGCGTTTGTGCTCTTTTTGCCAGTTATTTTGTCTCTGTCCTCACACATTGAGGGATTTCAGGTCTCTTGAAGGAAGTTGGATACCCCCCCCCCAGCTCACTGTATGACTTTTGTACTTCAGCCAATAATACATACAAAATCTGGAGTTCATAGTGTAAGCAAAGGCAAGACAACGGAGTGGACGGAATATCACATGAGAGAAGTTTATGCGGCTTTGCACATGTCCACTGAGTTAACATGTCTTCAACATTTTGCCAGAGTAACATTAAGCCGGTCTAATAGTCGGCGCCTACTGTGAAAACAGTGTTTCCACGGGAAAAAGATAATCATTTATACAGTATATTGCTGTCTTTTCTTTGCACCACAAAAGCAAAGACATCATTAAGCATTGAGCCGGCTTTGTAGATGAAGTTGTTCTGTTCTGGTTACTCCTCACCACAGTGACAACTAATTAGCAGGAAAGCGGCTTTTGCAGGACAGCCAGGAGGTTCAGATGTATACAACACACTGATGTGAGCAGGTGCTTCAAGAGCCGCCCAAAGCGTCCGTAAGCATCAAAGCCAAATGACCACAGGAGACCTTCTCATTTGAACGCTACGGTATTCGCCCGTATTAGATCCGGCCTCCAGTTCAGGATCACGGTGTCCCACAGGGGCCACTTCACAACATGTGACATCAGAAAGAGCCCCGCTGGGCAGGAAGCTGTCAGGAGCACGACGGGAACTTGTTTGAGGGGGGAAAAGGCATTAATTGCGAAGTAATTATAGATGCCATTTTGAGAAGAAAAAAAAAACACATGCCCAACGACAGCAATGCTGGCAATACAGGATCCATTGCTAGGCAACGGCTATGGTAATGCTCTGTGCAGTATCCAATTAAACCAGCTCTGTGTCGAAGTGGCTTGTTGATTGTCTGACTAATAATGTGGTGGTTGGGGTAAGAGAACAGATTTGCTACCTAACAAGGGCGGCCAAGAAGAAGAATTGATTATACAGGGATTAAGTTTGCATTTGGATGGCAGAGTCTGGCACTTTTATTAGCCGTTTTGGTAATCAGAGTACTGTCACCCAGAGGGAGGACGAATATCGCAAGGGTTTTGGATAATAGTACTGGCAATTTCTTTCTCTAATAATGATAATAATGTCTTATTGCTTCCCAACTACTTGTCTTTCTCTCTGGGTCTGGGGGGGGGGGGCTCCCCTCAGGCCAACTGTGGCCCGCTGACAATTTCTAAAAGGCCTGAAAGCTTTTATTTATAAGCTGAGTTCAGAGCTAGATTGAATGGCGTGCTGCCATCAAAATGAGCACTATAGCGAGCAGGTTCACAGCCCAAAAGAATTCATGGGCCGATGCACCGAGACTCTGGATCAAATAGCTTTATTACATACTTGTGCAGCTGTCTTACAGAAGAACCAAAGTCACTGATAGGATCTGTGTTTGTGTGATTAAATATATTGATCCCAAAAAAAAAGGATTGCAGAGAAAATCTTTACGTGATTGACCGTTGGACTCTCTGATTTGCGGAAGTGCTTAGACAAACTGACAATAATCTGCGAGTGTTTTTCCAATATTTAAGTTTTTTTTTTTTTTTTTTTTTTTTACATCCTCACAAATCCAACCACTTGGGCGAGCATTTAAAAAGCTTTTTTTTTTTTTCAGTGAAGGAAAAAGCTGGTGCCGTGAATAGAAAGAAGGCAGACCGATAGAAGGCCAAAACAAAAGATTATTGATTTGGTTGTTTTAAAATATCTAAACCGCTCTACACAAAGCACAGAGAGAAACATCCCAGCGCTAAACCTTGGGCACCCACAGCCACATGTAGCCGACGTCTTCATAAACACATCACTTGCATTCACTGCTGTTCCTCGCATTGTAATTTCCACACATTCTAGAGATCTGGAGTGAGCTCACAGGCATGTTAGGAGCGCCTGGTGCAATGCGCCAGTCCTTTTGAGGTATGTCGTTTGTAGCATTTCCGCCTCCAGGAACGCTGGCGCAGCGTCAAACGGGCAAAAGAGACGCCGTGTTTATTTTGATGAACACGTTTGGTTTTGTTTTAGCAGATAAGTGAATAGTAGGAATGAATGAGGCAGAACATTGTGAGCACTGTGACTGTTGCCTGAGGTTATGATGTCGACCCATGTTCTGTCCCAAAATAAATTCCCATGTCAAGAAGAGAACTGTACACGGACGTATACGAAGGGTGGTTCTGGATGTTGATGTGAGTCACTTCTTTTTGATTTACAACAACCTGAACTGACAGTTCATTCTCTTCTCTCGCCCATCTCATCAAATACACTCAGTGCCCATTGGCGTCTGATACAGACCCAACAAGGCACCCTATAGTGTCTGTATGGGACACATCAGGCTTTCAACCACCTCCAATGTTGACTTATCTGCATCATTAGACGGTTGATTTATTTTACCGTACTTTTGTTCCCTAGTTTACATAATTAACTAATAGCAGTTACTTGAATGATATACTTTATTTTTTACCCAAACCACCATCTTTTCCTAAACCTAACCAAGTAGTTTTGTAGCGTAAGTGAGCAGAAATGCTAAGAAAACCTACGTTGTGAGTTTATTTTGAAAAACGACTATGTAATGAGCGGAGACTGTGCGTTTCCTGTGAGCACTGAAGTTTATGTTGAAAAGACAATATGCTCGTAACGAGCAGAAACTGACGTATAAGTCTTCATACATAAAACAGACAATCAAAAAAAAATGTTTGTAAAGCCATGCTAGTGGACTGACTGTATGGATGGCGATATCTGCCTGTCTTGGTCGCTCACCACTTTTTTTTTATTGCGAGGGATTTGGATGGATTGCCATGACATTTAGTAAAGACATTGCTGGTCCTTAGAGGACGAAATCCACTGACTTGGGTGACATTTTATCTTGCGCCACCAGTAGGTTAAAATGATTACGTATCCACTGAAATATCCTAATATATACAAGATGGATTGGCTCTAAACTTGGCACTGACTTTCAGGGTTCCCAGAGGATGTATCCTTGTACTTATGTTTTTGTCCAAATACTTGCAAAACGATTGCCATTCCCATCAACCTCAGCAGTACTTTTTATTTATTTTTTGAGTTCTAGTCACACACATTTTTGTATAATATCTGACAGTGTTGCAGTACTCAAGATCGGCCTTTCTTCCGAGACTTTTTCTCTCCGTCTCGTTTTGGAATCGGCCAAGTTTTTACTGTCTTGTTTTAGACAAAGAAGACCGGATTTTTTTACCGGTCAAGACCACAACTACAGGGATATCACTAAATTAATAAAAACAGTACTGTGATTGCCCAAATCAAAGAAAAATTCCCACACATACAATTCACATCTTCAATGCCTTTGCTTAATTTATCAAGCCATTTCACATGGTGCCATTTATTGTGTGTGTCATGTAGTGTGGGACTAACACTGGTCTGGTCTGGACTCGGTCTCGCCCTGTCTTGGTCTTGGTCTTGTCTCGGTCACAACACTATCTGGCCTTGGTCACGACTTCGTCTAACATTCGGTAGCCTTGACTACAACGCTAACATCCGCGTCATCTGCAATTTCTAACTGGACAGATGTTGCACACTGTCGAGGCACATCTGCGTTTGGCAGATCCGCTGGTTCTGCCACAAGCAACAGACTGGCAAAGTAACTACAGACACCTCAACGCCAATGCGGACAAAAAACATACTTTGATTCATTATTCTACAGTTTTTATTGCAAATCGACAGTGTTGGCGTGTTAGAAACGGACGCATTAAAACAAGGTCAATGAATAACGTTGAGCTAAAACTTCTCTCACTGCTAACAACTCCCTCCTGTCAGTCCTCCCCGGTGTCTCCATCCAAAACACCTGGCAACATCTTCTTTTTAACGAGCCTGACCAAAGTACCGCCTGGGGATCCGCATTTTTAATTACAATACCAATAGATGTTTGACTGTGATGAGCAACATAATGTGATAGAAAATGTCCAGATTCAATTTTACAGCGGTGTTACCAGAGACAAAAACAGAGTTATTTTAAGAATCCTAATATGTTTGTGAATCATCACCAGGAAGAGGCAACTATTTCTTTCCCCAGATTGTCTGTAATTATTTTTGTGTCAAAACTAGTTGAATTAGACTTTAAAAAATGATTTCAGAAATACAAGAAAATACAAAAATGATCATATCCAAGTGCAGATGCAGATGCATACAAATCAGTGAAGAACTAAACTTGTTTGGAGGCACAAGGACAGAAATAAACATTAAGTGTATAAATGTGCCTCTGATTGAAATTCTACAAAAACACTATTTAGACTGCAAAAATAACAAGGCAACCAGTACGAACAATGTTTTACAATAAAGCTACATTTCACACCTTTTATACTTCATATCCACCTTATGATATCATTTGTAGCTCTTCGCTGACCTGTACGCCTGGTCTGAAGTAAGCTTTTATATTTGTACATTCTCGTACAAAGCCGAGTGTTTTCACAACAATCTTAATGTGTAAAGTACCTTCTGTGAATGTAATTAGATTACTTTACACAACTAGAAAACATAGACTTATCATTGTATTTGATATACACTCTTGATGTTGGCAGGCTACACTGATGCACGTCTTGTACACACACACACACACACACACACACACACACACACACACACACACACACACACACACACTTGGTTCCAGTCCGCCAAATGAGCTTTACTATGCTTGTTACAGTAGTTCGGTGATCAGTTTCTATTTACACGCGGCATAAAGGAAGCGAGCAAAATAGGGTTGAAAGTGTGTGTGTGTGTGTGTGTGTGTGTGTGTGTGTGTGTATGTGTGTGTATATGAGAGGGTTTGGCCATAATCCTCCCCATAGCTACTGCACCTACGTCGTTCCCTGTAATGGTTTTAGGAGATTATTTCCTCCGGGAATAGCATTGCTCCATTCTACGCCGCCGTGTTTTGCCATGTTTGTGAATGAGCCGTTTTGATAGATCCGGGTGGAAGTCACACAGTGTGGAGTTAGAGCTACATATTGGCTTAGAGACGGATTTATTCTGCACAGCTTTTCACTTTGTTCCTGGCCTGGATTCTGCATTTTGTGTGTGGTGGTTGTGTGAGGGAGGGCGGCGGTTAATGTGAATGGGTGGTGCACGTTTGCGTTTGTCGCTGCGGTATTGATATATATATATATATATATATATATATATATATATATATATATATATATATATATATATATATATATATATATATATATATATATATATATATTCATATAAATCAGCATGGCTGCCATGACACTGATGGACATCATTTGGTCTTTATTTAAATGTTGTGACAAAGTTACTAAGCCAGCCATGTTGTAGCCTCTGGGGGGGAAAAAATAAAAAAAATCTCTGAAAGAGAAAATCATTTGAAGAGAATCTTTCAACCCTCTCAGCCTCTGTGAGACGCTTTAACTGAGGGGGAGAAATTGAGTGTGTGTGTGTGTGTGTGTGTGTGTGTGTGTGAGAGAGAGAGAGAGAGCACAGCTCACCCTGACTGTTCTCTCTCAGCAGACAAGGTAGCGGGACAAATTTTAAGGTTTTTCTCCTGCTCCTTCTTTCGACACTAGAGTAAATCGTCTTTGTGGGCTTTGGGCAAGTTTGGAAAAGCTCGTTTCACAGTCCGATGGTTCCTTGCTAGCAGAGGGACAGGGGCCACATATCAATGGAGGTGGCCGGTGAAGATTTTTGGCTGCAACCCCACACAGTTCCTCCTTGCAGCCTCTAAAAGGTACACACTGACATTGTGCGTTTTATCGAGTAACTTACTGAAAACTAAGAGGCTAAGCTCATATTAGATTGGAGCTGCACCCATTTAAGCGTCTCGTCATCGGTTGGGTTTAATGGTTTTACTGATTACTTTTAGGCTGTGCAAAGACTGGCGTCCAGTTGCACCACGACCAACCGGCTGGTTATAATGCAGGCTTGATAAGCAAGTGTCCCTTAAACTGTATGTCCTCCTTGTTAGCGCTATCCAAAGTTTTACACAAGGCTGATTTAAATCCTGCTGGAGGACTGCCTTTTCTCACGGTCTGGCAAGTGACCCGCTATGATTCTGCCTGCAGGAGCAGGTCAAAACCAGTGCATGCTTAAGTGTGACTGTGGGCAGGACGTGAGGATAACAGCTGGAGTCACAAAAAAGTCTTCAGAAGGCCTGTTATGCAGACTAGATGTTACATGAGTTGCCTTTTCTTTTAGTGTGAGCTGGTGTGATCACTGGAAGTATTTTTCAGCCTTTAGCTCTGCTTGTTTGGGTGAACAGGTGCTTTTTTTAACCTGTGTCGGCTTGCACACAACGTGTGTCATTCATCCTCGCATTGAAACGAGCACCGGATATCAATAGATTGGACTCTGAAGGTCTGTATGTTTTCAGACTAACCTTATCGCCTCGCGTCTGGCTCTCAGCGGTGGAGGGAGGATTTCCTCCCAACGTCTGTCAGAGGCAAAGTGTGTGTTTTCACTGCTGAGGGCTGTGACATTTCCGTCCCTCCGTCCAGCTGAGGCATGGATCGGTCCGAGGGTTAAAGACGGCGGGGAACAAAATCGATGCACACAGACGGACCAGAGGGCTTGACTTGGCTTACAGCAGGACAGTGCGCGGATGTACACAAGACACACAAACAAAAACAAGCATTCGCAGACGCACACACTTTGTGCTTTCATCTCATTTTGCCTCATTACCGTCAGCCTCATGCAAACTGCATCGCACACACACACACACACACACACACACACACACACAAACAACAATTTAAACACATAGAGTGGGCATTGGAGCTATGAGATCAGTCGGCACAACGGCCTT
The DNA here is from genome assembly GCF_023349555.1 of Cebidichthys violaceus. Classification (NCBI taxonomy): domain Eukaryota; kingdom Metazoa; phylum Chordata; class Actinopteri; order Perciformes; family Stichaeidae; genus Cebidichthys; species Cebidichthys violaceus. Next base: position 16,518,487 of record NW_027176705.1, read on the forward strand.
CCTTGAGCCCATCTCCCCAGCAACCCCGCGGGAATAGAGCGCACGTGTGTGTGTGTGTGTGTGTGTGTGTGTGTGTGTGTGTGTGTGTGTGTGTGTGTGTGTGTGTGTGTGTGTGTGTGTGTGTGTGTGTGTGTGTGTGTGTGTGTGTGTGTCCTTTTGACAGCTAGCAGGGTATAGGAGTCACAGCTTGTTTACTGAGTAACAGGCTAACAAATAACCTGCTCAGGGGCATTAGAGACACGACAAAAAGAGAGGATCAGCTCTGTCCGTCTGTCTCTCTTTCTTGCTCTGTCTCTAACGCTCTCTCTCTCGTCCCCCTCGTGTCTGTAGGTCCCTCTGTCCCGCTCTGCCCGCATCCTCTCACGTTGTAACTTTTTTTCTCCTCCGAATTTTTGCCTTCTGTTGCCCCGCCAGCAGGCGCGCACAACCCTTAATGGCTCAGAGCTGTGGTGATGAGTGAGGCGACGATGCACTTGCACAAACACACACACGGCATATCGGACACTAATGCAGCGGCTGTCACATCCACTCTGCTCTGCAGCCTGGATGAACCGCCGCTGCCACCGCTGCCAGGCCTTTTACAGGTACAAGGAGGGGGATGTAATACCGCCGCTGTTGTTACTCTTGTTGTTGGCCTCAGATTGCCTCTCCATATCGTCAGGAAAAAAAAAAGTTTCAGGGAAGAGAAGGAGAGAGAGGAAGAGAAGGAGAGAGAGGACATTTTTAAAAGGGAAGCATGATTTGTCTTCTGATAGTGTAATGCGTTTCCCTTTCCATTTTTTTCTCCCATTGGAGTAATGAATGTCATCATGCTCTGCATTTAAAAATAATTATTATCACGGGGGGGGGGGTGCATTGTTACTACATTCACCTGTATGTATGTATGTATGTATGTGTGTGTGTGTATATACAGTTGTGGTCAAAAGTTTACATACACTTGTAAAGAACATAATGTCATGGCTCTCTTGAGTTTCCCCGTTATTTCTACAACTCTGATTTTTCTCTGATAGAGTGATTGGAACAGATACTTCTTTGTCACAAAAAACATTCATGAAGTTTGGTTCTTTCATGACTTTATTATGGGTTAACAGAAAAAGTGACAAAATCTGCTGGGTCAAAAATATACATACAGCAACATGAATTAGCAATTTTGGTGACTTAGAAAGTTGTGTCAATGAAATGAGCTTCATAGCATGGCCTCTTAACTTCTTGTGAGTGATTATGAGTGACTACAGCTGGTGACTTCTCTGAGGCCATTTAAATAGGGCTCATTGGATACAAACGCCCACAAACGCTACAATGGGAAAGTCAAAGGAGCTCAGCATGGATCTGAAAAAGCGAATCATTGACTTGAACAAGTCAGGAAAGTCACTTAGAGCCATTTCAAAGCAGCTGCAGATCCCAAGAGCAACAGTGCAAACAATTGTTTGTAAGTATAAAGTGCATGGCACTGTTTTGTCACTGCCACGATCAGGAAGAAAACGCAAGCTATCACCTGCTGCTGAGAGAAAATTGGTCAGGAGGGTGAAGAGTCAACCGAGAACCACCAAAAAGCAGATCTGCCAAGAATTAGAAGCTGCTGGAACACAGGTGTCAGTGTCCACAGTCAAGCGTGTTTTGCATCTCCATGGACTGAGAGGCTGCCGTGCAAGAAGGAAGCCCTCGCTCCAAAAGCGGCACCTTAAGGCTCGACTGAAGTTTGCTGCTGATCACATGGACAAAGATAAGACCTTCTGGAGGAAAGTTCTGTGGTCAGACGAAACAAAAATCGAGCTGTTTGGCCACAATGCCCAGCAATATGTTTGGAGGAGAAAAGGTGAGGCCTTTAACCCCAAGAACACCATGCCTACCGTCAAGCACGGTGGTGGTAGTATTATGCTGTGGGGCTGTTTTGCTGCCAATGGAACTGGTGCTTTACAGAGAGTAAATGGGATAATGAAGAAGGAGGATTACCTTCAAATTCTTCAAGATAACCTAAAATCATCAGCCCGAAGGTTGGGTCTTGGGCGCAGTTGGGTGTTCCAACAGGACAATGTCCCCAAACACACATCAAAAGTGGTAATGGAATGGCTAAATCAGGCTAGAATTAGGGTTTTAGAATGGCCTTCCCAAAGTCCTGACTTAAATCCCATTGAGAACATGTGGACAATGCTGAAGAAACAAGTCCATGTCAGAAAGCCATCAAATTTAACTGAACTGCACCAATTCTGTCAAGAGGAGTGGTCAAAGATTCAACGAGAAGCTTGCCAGAAGCTTGTGGATGGCTACCAAAAGCGCCTAATTGAAGTGAAAATGGCCAAGAGACATGTAACCAAATATTAGCACTGCTGTATGTATATTTTTGACCCAGCAGATTTGATCACTTTTTCTGTTAACCCATAATAAAGTCATGAAAGAACCAAACTTCATGAATGTTTTTTGTGACAAAGAAGTATCTGTTCCAATCACTCTATCAGAGAAAAATCAGAGTTGTAGAAATAACTGGAAACTCAAGAGAGCCATGACATTATGTTCTTTACAAGTGTATGTAAACTTTTGACCACAACTGTATATATATATAAAACATCCAAGCTGATTGGATTTTCCAAATTTGCCGTAATCTAGGGGAGCAATTAAATTCACCGCTTTGTTCTTGCAAATTGCACACAGATCAGTTCAAAATGCAAGCAATGTATGCAACTCTGTTGACCAGAATTTAGTTTGTGGCTGTCTGGAACCTCAGCGATGCTCAGTTATCGTATCGCTCGGCTGCCTTTACCTCTGTGTGACACCCAATACTAGAAAGCGGGTGAAGTGAAGGACAACAGAGGAGCAAAGGAGCAAGAGAGACGGGTTCAGTTCTGAAAGGAGTCACGCAGTCATCCGGTCACGATGTATAGTCCTGGCACCACCCAGCACGGCGGAATCAATAATCGTGGTTCTCTCCACTCGCGGTCGTGTCCTTTCTCCATCTTCGCAACTATCTCTTCTCTAATGCTGCCTGGCAACCCCTCCAGCACCGTACGCCATGTATATCATGTATGATGAGTGGCCTTTGTATCATGTGTACAGTGTCGGGCTGAACACACTATGAAGGAAGTATGTAACTACTTTGTTGAATACCGCGATAACGTTGCTACTCCCCTTTAAATATACGTATTTTATTATGTTGTACTCACTTCTGCCTCTCTGCTGCTTTCAGTACACTGTTAAAAATACAACAGATTACTCGTTGAATTCGAAAAAAATGATTTCCAACATTCTTTCATTGAACAAAGTGAGTTGAACGTAAAAGGCACCAATAAAAAAAGAATGATGCATTACATTTTATTTGTACTGTCACTCCATAAATCCCTGAGTGCAGTATCGCAGTCTTTTTACGATATGCGTATCGCACAAGGAGACGGTAAAAAGAAAAGAAAAAGAAAAGCCTTTACTTATGAGTCAGCAGCGAGGCCCGGCCCAGACCAGACAGGTCTGATCACTACAGCGAGGGAAATGTCACGTAGATTTTAGAATCCATTATCCATTTAACGGATTGAAAAAAAATGACTGTCAGCATTTTCAGCATGATGTTCATGTATTTTGGCACTACTGAGACGCTGAAACAATGCTCGCTGAGGGATTCCTGCTCCAGAAAGGCCTGGTTCTTTCTCGGCGGTGACAAATCTAGTGTCGGTCGTATCTGGCAGGTTCCACTCCCGCCCCCTTTTGTTTACATGTGGGTCACAAATAGTGCCGTCAATGTGCTCGTACCTTTTTTGTTTCAAGCTACAGGCCTGTGACCGTTCTCAGCCCGCTATGTTCTCTGAGTCATAACACCTCTTGATCCACAGCAACGGTGCTCCTGTTCTGGGCTACAGAGTGAGGCAGATAAGGGTGGGTGTGTGTGTGTGTGTGTGTGTGTGTGTGTGTGTGTGTGTGTGTGTGTGTGTGTGTGTGTGTGTGTGTGTGTGTGTGTGTGTGTGTGTGTGTGTGTGTGTGCGCGCAGAGAGAAGCCGATGAAATAAGGAAGGTGATGGGGAGACAAAGCAGGGAGATATTACAGGCTGCCGCCCGCTGCTGTCTGTTCTCCTCAATGTCAGAGTTCTCCCTCTCTGCCGAGGCACAGCACCCGTCTAGCATCGCCCTATCTGTTTATACAGAGGCTAATAGGAAGCCTGGTCTTTATCCCCACACTGCGGCTCAACATAATGGAATAGAGAGACATAATGCTGCTCTAGTCAAACAGTCAGTGGAGGCCTTTAAATTGCTTCCAATCCCCTTAACAAATCTGATGGAGAGGCTATGAATAACTCAAGGACCGCTCATCTCCCCACGCTCTGCTTCTCTCCTCTCCTTTCCTCTCTCCTCCTCTCCTCTCCTCAATCCAAACCTGAGTATCAACTCGGATTAGCTCACTTTACCTCACTTTTTTTAATCAGCAAGTGTCGGCTTACATTAGGAGGCCGACCTATTGCGAGACTCCGGAACAGACATCGCGTGCTTGCAGCAAGTTTTGTGATAGAAAGTGTGAAAAAGTTTTCCCCAGGAATTTAACATTTTCTTCCCGAATGGATACGGAGAGCAAAGAATTGGCTCCAGTCTCTTTCGGTGAGATGACTTGTTGAAATAACTCGGGTCTGAAGAAGAGCACCCTTCAAGCTTCATTTCCCCTTTATTTCTCCAGGGGAGGTGTGTCTTTCTATCATGCTCGCCCCGGGTATTGGGTCATCTAAAGTATATCTTGTATCTTAAATGATCTCCCAACGATCCATTGGAATTGGAGCAGCGGCAAATGTCTAAAATGTTGAGTTTTTTTGTTTTTTTTTAGATTAGAAGCCCTCAGTGCAAAGAGCAGAAAATAAATATTTATCTACCCTGCACATCTGAAAAGATTGCATCTCTAGGCTTCTGGTAGATTGCAACGAGTGTTGCGGACGTTAAAATCTCACTTCACGTTTGTAGCCTGTTGCATCGTCTATGTGTAACTTCAAATGTAGATTAGCAGGAGTTACCCTATGATTGAGTGAAAACCCACACAGCTAATGCTTACAACATCAAGTCGAGATTGAATTTAAGATCTGTGCCTCGCTCCTTATCAACAAAGATGGGAGAGACCAATGATCGAGCGGAAGGAGAAGATTCTTTAATGTTTATAGGCTTCACATTGCGAGCACAGCACCACATTTTAATGACAGCGACATGCACACTTGAGTATTGTGCTGCACAGTTACCAATACTTGCTTTAGATGAAGGCGCAGGTGTGATTTCTACGCTGCATTGGCTTTCGATTGCGGGCGCAGGAGTCACACTCTGGGTGCGGACCAAAAACAACTGGTCCGAGACCGCTGGCGAGAGTCGGTCTCTCTCATTTCCAAGTGAACCCTGGTGAGGATCGATTGCTGTGGAAACGTAATCCCACCCAACTGCAGGAAGTGAACCAAAAACGCAGGCAGCCTGCGCAGACATTTGTTGAAATTGACACAGGTAAACAATTTTCCCAGCAAAAGAACTAGTCCACCACCTACCAGTAGCTTATTTAAACCATATATTTACATTCATAGGCCACTGTATAGAGTATAAAGGTGCTTACTGTATGTGTTCTACAAGAGGGGTGACGAGCTAAACTGTATATTTAGAAGAAGAAAAAACTTTTTTCCCATTTTGAAATTACACACAATTTACACTGAAAGCCCAGCAGTACTTAAACGCAGCATGCATTAGTGGATCCATGTGAAGCTGGACTCGCCGTGCAAATGTAACCCAAGCTGTGCGTATCCGGTGATCCGCGCGCACACATTTAACTATCTGTAAGAATTATTTTTAGACATTTGTACATACGGGATGCTTGTTCAAAGGCGACCATAAGATCTGTGAAGTTGAAGAATATGTACGTAAAATGTAAATATTTATTCAGATTGCGATGTGCACAGTTAAAGTTAAAGTTGCTTGGTATTTGTGTGGAGATCGGAACACGCATTTGTGAGAACCTAAAAATGTACAGAACGGTCACGTAATACACTTTTGTGACCATTTTGAGACTCATTTCACACCTGAAGAAACATTCCCCAGCACAATTACTCTCATGTGGTTGCAGATGTTTGAATCCACATGTGGTGCGTTCCATCTTGTGGAGCAGTGTACACCTGCCCTTACCTGTTCATATCAAGTTCATCTGTGTCCTGCTGTAGTAGAAACAGCATTCTGCCAATCAAACCTCCGAGCAGCGTGCTGATATCGGTCCCAACAGAAACAGCAGCCAGACCTATGGTGGCTCTGCAGCACGCTGCTCTACCTCGTCGAGCCGTATGCTTCACTGCACTTGAGCCGTATGACAGTTGTTGATCTTAACGCCCTGTTATAGGCAGCAGACACACTTGCAATTATTCTGTTAGTGTGAAGGGACTCGCTGATTGTAGATGATTGGCTGTATCACAACCCAATGACGAAAAAATGAAATCAAAATAAATTCACACGCAGATGCACACGCAGATATTTAAATATTGTGATGAAAATCAAGGCCCACAGTGTGTGTGTGTGTGTGTGTGTGTGTGTGTGTGTGTGTGTGTGTGTGTGTGTGTGTGTGTGGTGGGGGGGGGGGGGGGGATTTACGCAGCCTGCTCATCATGCACTCGCTCGCGTGGGCGTGCATTTAGAAGTGTCATTTGTACGAAAGAGACAATTTAACAAAACAAAAAGATCAGAGCGAGAGGGAGACTGTGCAGAATAAATAATCAAGTGATTATAGATTGCTTCTCTTGCAATTAAAGGATTAGCATGCTTTTGTTTCATATGCGATTTGCTTTCTCAGCTCGTTTTTTTTTTTTTTTTTGTTGTCGTCTTCGGACACACCTTGAAAACCGGATGGTCTTAGCATCTGGTTTCAGTCGTTCTCTTTCTCTCCGTCTGTGTTTTTTCGATGCCTTGCGTAGCCGTTGCTCCAGCCTTCACAGTTAGCATCTCTTTAATTATGCGGCGACATGACAAACCACTTAGAGCGTCGAATCCCTGTTGCTGTTACGCAACTCCGCCCTCCCACACACGAGCCCATTTATATACCTCAATTATGTATGCATCTTTCCCAAGTGGTGGAGTATGACAGCTCTATGAGTGTATGCTGTGTGTGTGTGTGTGTGTGTGTGTGTGTGTGTGTGTGTGTGTGTGTGTGTGTGTGTGTGTGTGTGTGTGTGTGTGTGTGTGTGTGTGTGTGTGTGTGTGTGTGCTCTCACAGTGCAGTGTCAGATCAGTGCTGCTGTCTGTTTACTTGTTGTTAACCCTAATAAAACTCAGTGTGTGACACGGCATTCAAAACAAATGTAGTGGCTGTGCAAAGTGTAACGCGCTCAGTCACTTGATTATATTTGCTTTTAAAAGTGGTGTTTGTTTGTGAAGAACAAAACGTGTGAGCATCGTAAACACGTGTTTGCTACAGAGCTTATTTTCTGCAGTATTTAAAAATCTAATGGAGAAATCCCATCGGCTTCAGTCGGACCACATCATCCCTGCACCACTCTATCGAAACACAATCCCAAAAGAACCATCCCAAATCTACACTGTAGATATAAAAGCAGAGCATGTAAATGAGAAAACAAATTCACTTAGAGCAAATAACAATGCACAGAATATGTAATTTGGAACAAAGAGGATGAAATGAAGATTCACAGCTACAGTGAGCCAGTCGTCCAAATCCCACCTTTTACATATTCAGTACGGATTTAAATCCAAACCCAATTCACAGTGGTGGCCAAAAGAAAAGCTAAAACTATAGCAGACATTTAGTAATTGCTCTCAAGAGGCTGGTCGCTGAATTTTGGTCTAATGGTAGAGTGGATGTAATCCTAAAATCATGCCAATTAAATGATATCAAAGGAATATTTTGGAAGGACTTATCAAGGCAATAAGGCTCATGTTTAAAGCTGCTTTAATGCTCCTCCCCTTTTTTTTAATTCTACTGAGCCACGGTTTGATGGGATTAGCGGGCTTTGATGGTCGTGTTGGTCACTTCCAATCATACAGGTCCAACAGGATTGGACAGTATTGGACAGATAGTAGCTTGTCATGATACTAGGACAGTCACAGCGCCTGTCTGACCTCTTTATCAGAAGTCCTGTAGGTGTCATCCTCAGTCGTTTGTAATAGATTATCAGTGTGTTTTCTTGCCAGATTCGATCACGGCTCGCGGAGAAATATTAGACCGAAACTGTCGAAAAAAATAAAAGAAACCCCATTTAAAAACACAGAAGAGCTGAGACCTCTGCGTCAGACTGTCACAGCTCCCTCTGGAGCCACAAACAAAATGTGTACATCATGTGACACATATGCAGTAGTACTCCTCCAAGACCCGTAAACACATTTTAATTCAGTCTCAAACTGCCTGCAATAGTTGAAGGCTCGACCTGATCTCGGCCACGCCCCCTGTGAATTGAATTTGTGAAAAATCGTATTTGCACCTTTTAACTGTTCGCTTCTAGCGCAGACTCGGGGGTATTGTAGAGGTAAGAGTCTACCACTTTACCAAACTGGCAGAAAAATGAAGTTCTTAGAAAGAAAACATGAAGCTAAATTATGTTTCAAAAGGGGGGTAGGTCCATATTAAGAAAAGTGGAACAATAGTTGAATATTTGTATATTGTAATGTATGAGGATTTTATGGTTGACTGAAAAAGCCCCCAGAAGAACCTGGAATAAAAAAAAGAAAGATATAGTGAGTCTATTAGTGTGCTTTGCTGAGGCGAGCGCACTAATTTAAACAAAGTCAAACCGAGGGAAAGCAATACAAACTACTGTCTCCCTCTCTCTGTTTCTCTTCTTTTTGTTTCCTCCCCGCTCTGTTTTATTCCGTTACTCTTTGTAATATCTCTTTTAACTCGAACAAGTCCTTAAAAGGCCCTTGGCGGCCAAGTTGAAGTCCCCCGGAACAGTATAACTGTGCTAAAGTGAGTGATGGTGGCAGCAGTCGGGTTTATATTGCTAGCTAGCAGCTCTTTATGGGTGTGTGCAGAATACTATCCGTCTGGGACTGTGAGGACGCGAGGGTGAGGGTGGAGAAGGACAATGCAATGAAGAGGATAATGTCAGAAGGATCCCATTAAGATTACCTTATTGCTCAGTTTACCAAAAGCGAATTGGCTTCTCTGTGTGCGCATTTTCCCCTTGACACGCTCCCTAAAATGCATTCCCTCTCAGGACACATCAGAGCGGGGTCGTGTGTGGGCAGCGTCCAAGGAGAGTGCAGGTTGAGGTTTAGTGTCCTGCTCAAGGGGCCTTTCCACTTTCACTTTACATCCCTCAATACACTGCCTGACACGGCAACGGGAAGTTTAAACGGCGGTTTCAAGTTGGACTGACATTTAGACGAGAGGAAGAGAAATTATTGTAGAGGAGAGTTTGGCAGAAGTGAACTTGGGTTGAAAAAACAAAAAGAAGGAGAAAAAGGCAAGTGGTGATAGGAGAGAGCGGCGCCCCCACAGCGAGAACGTGAAGTGTTTACAAGATGAAGATCCCTCTGCTCCTCCGGCAACCCCATGCCTCTCTCTCACCGACACACCGCCATCGCACCTAATCAGCCAATCAGGCCTCTTAGACAGAATCCAGCCGTGATTGGCTGATTAACCGAGCTCATCAACACACCACCCGATGCGACTTCAAACCCACAGACACAGTGTGCAAATTACTGAGTGTTCCCTGTAGTGTGTGTGTGTGTGTGTGTGTGTGTGTGTGTGTGTGTGTGTGTGTGTGTGTGTGTGTGTGTGTGTGTGTGTGTGTGTGTGTGTGTGTGTGTGCGCGCGCATGAATATGCATAATATATGCATGCATTTGTCATCTTTGCATTTGTGTGTCTGTATGGGCAACATGTCTGCAATCCACAAAGTTTTACATCTTAAAAGTTGAACTGTTTCACCAGTGTGTGTGTGTGTGTGTGTGTGTGTGTGTGTGTGTGTGTGTGTGTGTGTGTGTGTGTGTGTGTGTGTGTGTGTGTGTGTGTGTGTCTCTCTCTCTCTCTCTCAAATTGGGAGTATAAAAAAAAAATCTGTACAGTATATGCTATTATAGTTCTATACAATTAAATCACAGCTGTATGCTCAATGTATTCTGTATCTGGTACTATTCTGTATCTGGTACTATTCAGTATCGTAGAAACCCCATCATTTTTTTAGTGCAAGTCGTAACACAAAATAAGTGGATTGGAGTGTTGTTAGTCATGGGGGACCTACCATAGTGGGAAACACAAACGCAGAGGTTTTGAAGTGCGTGAAAAGCCGAGATGATTTCCAGATGATCGCTACCTAAAGCTCCCCGGCCTGAGTTGGCAGGATGTTCCTGGAGAGGAGAGCTCTCCTTGACAAAGCTCCTTCCTTCTGCTCATTTCCTGTTCTCTTCGGTTCTGGGATGACTGCAGCAGAATCCTGGGATAACATTTCAGAACACATCCATGAAAGTATAAGGGGAGCTCGGATTAGTATGCTCAAAGAGAAACACTTTTTAGTCAATACAGTGTTTGACAGGTTTTTTATACTTTATTTATATATATTTTTTCACTTAAGTAAGGAGTCATGCTGCAGCTTCTTGCTATTGGCTGCAGCCACTGCAGTACTAACACTCAGTTCCCTCTTTCATTACACGCAGTCTTCCTCCTTCCTGTCTTCCCTTCATTCATCCCCCCCCACTCCGTCATCATTGATATTTTCCCATGCAGAGCACAGGCAACACGTAGTAGGGCTGCAAGGCAGATCAATGGCAATATTTATTTCATGTCTAATTACCGGGGACGAACCGCAGTCCGGAGAACCCCAGCGGTGAAAGTTACCGTCCTCTCACAGAGAAGGCGCATTGGAAGTGCAGCCTGAGCTCCGAGAGCGAGGAACACGAGTACAAGCGCAGGTTGTTGGATTCAAATAGAGCGAGCTACAGCTACAGGCATTTCCAGGGGGGAGGGGGGGAGCCTCCAGAAAGCTGAGTGAGATCCAGCTGCTTTCCGCAGGAGTTTCCCCCCCCCCAACCCCCCCCACAGGTGAACCCTCTCTTCACCTGTTTTTCTGCTGCTGCTTTAAGAAGCAGCATCCTGTTCAACCAAGCTTTGGAATGTTGAACTTTCCACACCGATGTTCACTTTTTTAAATGTATTTATTTTTTACCCGTCAGCTGAGTTTGACTAGTCCTGGTATTTACAACCAGCCCTGTGCATTATGCATGATGTTGACAGGTTGCTGTATTATAATGCCAACTCTCGCCTTGTGTCACTAGCAGTGGAACATGTACTGAGAACCTTTTTGTCATTGCATTGAAAAAGGCAAAATGTGTATTATTATTATTATTATTATTATTACATTTTCAAAGCCTTTACCTAAAGCTGCCATCAGCAGTTAAGAACACAGAAACTCTTTTAAGCCTTGATTATAATTCGGATTGCCTCTCCTGTGTAAATAAGGCCATCTAAGCAATTACAGGCTTTTTTTGTATTGATCTGTTGTTCTTTCTTCATGATCAATTCATCAAGTCCGTAAAGGTACAAAGGTTCACAGCTAGAGCGCGGTGTTCATTTTCATTGCTGTCATTCCCAATAATCTCCAGCATTTTCTTCATTATAGATCAATAGCCCCTGCTCCGTGTTTGATTATGATTGCCAGATGAACCGGTGTTTCAGTGAACAGGGGAGAGGTTTTTTTCTTGCCGCTGTCCTCTCAGTGCTTGCTCACGGGGAAATATTTGGTCTCTGTATAGACCTGCTCTGTGTGAAAAGGTGTCTTGGGAAAACTATATAAATACATTTTATCAAATTATTGACTCGCTCCTCCCTTCTGTTTCTCTGTTCTCCCCCCCTCCCTCCAGATTTGTTCCTGACAACTGAAGGGACAACTGAAGGGCTTAAGTTTGAGACCTGGATCAGTAAGGTAATTCGCTTTTTTTGGACTCATTTTCTTCTCGTTTTCCTGTCTCGCTTTTCCTTTTACTGCTCGTCTTTTCAAGAGTCACTGCAGCCGAGCAGTATAGGAGACACTCATCATACACTCTCTTTTGTAATAAAATACCACATTGCTGTATGTGTCATTGCAGGGCTCTTATCTAAAGTTTATGATGCCGAAATATTGCTGCACTCTTTAAGGGGAAATGTTCAGAAGTTACCACATACCCTAGTGATGTATTTTAAAATGGCTCATTCATCAAACCAACAGTCAAAATCCCCAAAAGGTCACTTGTAAAATAAGCAGGAAAGGAAAAGACTTTCTTAGATGTGAGAGGCTGGAACCAGCAAATATTACCCTGCTGCATAAACGGTTAATCGGAAGATTTACTCAAAAATAACATTTGTACTTGCAAATGTATCTGTATTCTCCAGATAATCATTTATGCAACACAAATAACAGAAGCTATTCAAACAGATGTGTCCGTTATTTACAGGTGTAGACTCCTAAAAACCTGTCACTGATCTAGTGAAGTGCTTCCCAGCTGGTGGTCAAGGGACTGCAGCACTCTTCCCTGAGTCGTACTGTAGCAGCAGCAGCTGAGGAGACACTTAACACGGCACTGAACATAACACTGAACATAACACTTGGTATTACCTGCACCGACCATAATAGGCTTTCTTGAAAACGTTTCTTCTCTTTATCGCTTTTAGCACCTGTTTGTAGTATTGCTCTGTTCCTTTTTTCACTCTTTTACAATGCTCGAATCCAATGGCAGTTGGTCATTATCTAAAGAAACATGAGTTGTTTGGTTATTTGTTGAAAAGGATTAGTGGGAACCAAAGTAAATAGCTGTTACATGAACTGTAAAACATGGAATAGTAATAAAATCCCTTTTAGCCTAAAAATAACCGCATTTCTTTACTTCTCTCACACATCGTTGTCCATTAACTAGGGACCTGTAATATAGTCCATAAAAGACATGCGTGTGTGTTCCTCATATAAACTAAGTACACTATATCCATCAATAAGAAGGTTATGAGTGCACGTACAACCAAACCTTGTGATCGGAGAGTGTCGACCCACACACACACACACACACACACACACACACACACACACACACACCACCCCGCCGTTCATTTCCTCAGTGCAACAAGCAGATCTGCGGCGCTTTGGTGGGCTTGGGGGGGTGCAGGATTGTTAGCACTGCCGCAGGACTCGTTAATATTCTGGGAGAGCAGAGAGGAGAGACCGTGGCTTTGGGTTTTTGTCGGAAGGGGCCTATTTGAAATTCAGCAGGTTGAGGCACAAGCCGAACAGTAGTCTATCTTATCACAGAGAGGAGGGGGGGGGGGGGTAGGAGAAAGGAAGGGGAGGAGGCAAGGAAGGAGAGTGAAACAGAGAGGGACTGAAGGATTTGGCAAGGACGGAATGTGTGTGAGGGCAGAGCGAGACCAAGCAGGAGCAAAACAGAGCAAATAAACCGCCATACCCAAAAACCAGTAGGGTGGGAGGATGGAGGAAAACATGACGATCTTTTTTTATTTATTTACGCATTTTTTTTTACATCCACTTAGGATGTCTTTCCAGGCCTGTTCGTTGTCTGTCTCTGTGTCAGGTTAGAAGGAATTTCAATAAACACATTTGGTGGAAAGTCGGCAATGTCTTTCTGTGTGTCGGTTGGTGCACCACTTTGGTCCCGACTGAAATCTCTCCACACCTATTTGATGGATTGTCACATAACCTTGCACAGACATTCATGGTCCCCAAAGGATGCACCCTGACACCATTACTTTTTCTCTCCCACCACCATGAGGTTGACATTTTAGTTTTTTATTGAAATGGATTGCCATGCAATATGGTACAGGCATTCATGTTCCCCAGAGGATGAATCATTTTGAGCCTTTGTCTACCGGCCATGTTCAGCTCCAAATGTCTATTGTATACCTGCAAAGTTGATTACATTCCCATCAGCCTCGGCTGCTGTTTACGTCATAAACACCGGAAAGTGAGATGTTGAAAATATACATGCCACACATTCACATGCTAACGTTATCACTGTGAACATGTTAGCATACTGACATTAGCATTTAGCTCAAGTGCTAAATGAATAAAAAGGGTTATTACACACGCAAGTGCTCACATCCATTCTCTCTTGAATGCATTCCAAAATATTGTTCCTCCAAAGGCACTTGACATACATGGCCGTGGATGCACACGCAAACACTGTGACATATATATTCACAAACAGGCATTTTCCAGCATACCCGGTGCATTAGACCCCTTTTTAATCCCAAGACAGTATTCGGTTCAACGCGGCTTCATCTATCGGTCACAGGCCAGCACACCCCTCGTTCTCCAACACTCTGTTTTAATTACTTTTCTCTGTCTCTCTCTCCCCCCCCCCCCCCCCCCCCCCCCCCCCCCCCTCTAAGTCTCCTTCCAACCCTCCCCGTTCCTCTGTTTTCCTGCGATTACACAAGAGAAGGCAGTCACAGAGGGGGTAATTTAGTTCATTTTTAAGGGAGAAGCTGATGCCTCTGGTCACATGCAGGTACACTACAGCGTGCTACAGAAACACATCGGCCTCTTTCTTTGTAGTCGGTCAGACACTTTCAGTACATTAGAGTCTCACCAAGCATACACGGCCAGGATGTCATGGTGAACATGGATAGCAAAAAAAAAAAAATCTGTTCTTGCAAAGGAAAACAAAGAAATGGGCTCTTGCAAAATAGCTTATTTCATGCTAATTTGAGGGCAACATAATACAGACATATATTTATTTATGTTTTTTTATTTTGTATTATTGTGACACTTATCTCTTATCTCATCAGGGTAGGTTCATGTGATTTGTGCCTCTTCCTCTGTATGAGTTGTAGCACACAGTTTAGCATTCAGTTCACCTTCCTCAACAGTAGAACATACATTTTGTTCACAAGCTATTGTGGTAGGTTTATCCTGGCTGCTATAGCCACATATGACATATTCATACACTTGCATGTCTGCAGTCTGGCGCACCGCTGAGTGCATCCAACCCTTAATCCCACTGTTCCCTGCAACAGTTTATCCCGCATGTCATGCGCCACTGCATACAAATTCATACACAGTACACGTTTGAACACCAGCATCAGCATCCATTCTGCACCATATTTACTCTGTAGCTTTCAGCCATGTTAAAAAAAAACAACAGTTGCTCCAGGAGAGACTAAATGTCTTCTACTGCTACAACTGTGCATACCGGTCAGTCCACTGTTTGGCGAGGTGTGTGTGTGTGTGTGTGTGTGTGTGTGTGTGTGTGTGTGTGTGTGTGTGTGTGTGTGTGTGTGTGTGTGTGTGTATTGGGGGAGGGTGATGTGAACAGATGCAAGAATAATAGCAATGACATGTAATCCTTTCATCTTCACACATCAATCAGCTGCTCTCAAAGTGTCACACGCGTCACAGTTTTAATCATGACATCTTGCAATCAGGCAGCCAGCAGCAGCAGCAGTCAATCACACCGAGATCTCATCCTCCATGCGGAGAGAGTTAACACCCTGTTGCCACATGTGTGGGTGCGTCTGTGTAAGAGTTTGTGTGCGATTGGAAGCTTATGATCTAATTAACATGGGTTGATTCTCCCCGCTTTTGAAGAGACCAGCTTCAAAGTGCGTCATAACCTTTTACATAGGTCAGTTGGACGTACTCGCATGCCTTTTAAGAAAGCAGGAGGGTAATACATACTGTATATCTCTCTATATAGAATTCTCTTTACTTTTTTTTGCATGAATTATTCATAAATCATGTGAGGAGAAGGAATGCTTTCTGTAAATGATTAGCGCCGCTGCTACGTAAAAATATACCTAAACGCAATAAACTCCCTATCTTTACTTCAGCCAGAGTCGAGGGCGAGTGACGGTTATGTGCGTTTCATGTGGAATGAGCTCTGTGCCAGACTGTTTTAAAAACTATTTTTTTAATGCTATTGTCCGTCAGCAGCCGGGGTCATATGGTAACTTAGGAGGCCATTTGGCCTTGTGTGCTCTGATGAATTTGGCATGCAGTTAACACACGCATCATAATTTAGTTTTGATGAACTCCTGGCATTTGCTCCTAATGTTCTTCAACGCTGTTTTGGAAGAAGGAAATAACACGTTTAACAATAGAAGCGGCTTTAAAAGTCACATATTTTATTTTTACATTAGTGCTGTGCAGTGGATTTTATTTATGCCCATGTGAAGAGTGCTTCATGTGTATTTTGAAAAGTAATTGATCAAAAAAAACTTTAAAGAAGCATTACATTTGAGATTTGGTGTTAGCTTGTAAGGCTATATTTTTTTAAAAGAGGGAAATGAGGTTGTAGTGTTAAGTAATAAAACAACAACATTGTGATGATTTTTTTGCCATATCGCCCACCCTCAGTGTGTGTGTGTGTGTGTGTGTGTGTGTGTGTGTGTGCGTGTGCGTGTGCGTGTGTGTGTGCGTGTGTGTGTGTGTGTGGGTGAGAGAGACTCTGTCCTCAAAGGTTTGTTTGCACATTCAATACACAAAGTTTAAGGAACCAATTGTTCTTAACAAATTGAAACAAATAGAATTGTGCGACAAAAACAAATGTCACCGCTGCCAGTTTGAATGAGGGACATGGCCCAATTATATCGCCGAAAATAAATGCCTCTACATCAGCATTCAAAGCGTCAATGAAGATGCAAATGATTAACCTCTGAAAGCACAATGTGTTTGCCGTGAATAATTGAAATTGAATGTAACATTGGGCTTCCTGTACAGCATCAAACACAACCTGGACATCATGTGACTAAGTGTTCAGTTTGAAGGTTTTGTAGCCCAGTGGTAGACTTCAGGTTTGTACATGTAGAACTTGTTAAAACATATTAATGGACATTTAATAATATTAAATGTGTTGTATGATTTACCCACGTATCTGGCAGACAGTTTTTTGGGCACTTTTCTGACACCAATCTTCTGCACCTCCATTAGGATTGTTCGGGTTTCAGTCACAGTCAGCACTATTTAGGCCAGTGTATGATTAGCAGACACTGAAAGCAAAACAAATGACATTCTGAAATAATGCGCACACGCACACACACACACACACACACACACACACACACCATAACCCTCAAAACCAGATGTCAGATGGTGTGTGATGATATTCATTTCTTCCATCATGGTGGCTATCGCTGCTCACGCTACCCAGCTCCTATTTATCTAAAGCAAAGTCATCATCTTCCCATCAAAACATAAAACACTCCTTTTGCAAAAGATTTTTTTTTTCCCACCCAGGAAAACCTGCCTGGATCCAGATTATAAGACCATTTACCAGTATTCACGTTCCGGTCCTCTATAAGTGGTCCTGCAGAGGCCTCATTCATATGTTAAAACATTGATGTACTAGCTGACCTAAAGGGAACGCCGTCATAAATCTACTGGACCATCACGCTGGCAGCACTATTCATTAGTCCCCTAATCTAAATGTCTCAGGGTGGAGTTGGAGACAGTGCGTGTGAGGCTGCCATTAAGATGATCAAGAGGGCCGTTTCTGTGACAGTTGTCTGGAGAAATTGGACCCACTACACCTCCAGTGAGGCTAGGCAACTTTTCTTCTCCTGCAATTTCAGAACCACCCTCTCAAAAAAAAAAAAACAGTCATCTACCTGCCCTATGATAGAGCAAGAGGCCACATGTTGAGCTGTTATAGTATGAAAAGGACAGATGTGAAAGATAAAACGAGTGATTCCTGAATTCAATTTAGCTGCCCTGGTTTCAGAGTCCTGGTGTTGTACATGGTGGCTCGTTGTCACAGTGGCCGTGGTTACGCGTGTCTCTTTCAAACGGGACTTTTGCGATCGGAGCTCAGCTGTGCCGAGATATGTGTGCGTCCGCACTTCAATGTGACTCGCCTGATAGGAGGGTCATCGGGTATATATTTCATGGTCAAAATAGCAGCTGTAAAACGGTGGATAAAGGCATTTTATTTCCTATGAATTCTTCAAGTTATTTTTTTTTTTTATCTAAAAGCTTTTATTTGGGGTATTTTCATCGGCAGTCACTGAACAGAACTCAGACAGCGGGTGTCTGCAGGGCTCCAGAGGTGTTTTTCCCTCTCTTCCCTTTGCTCTCCACAGGAGAGGAACCCCCCCCCTCTCTGTGGGGCGAAGATGATGATGGAGACCTACCTTTTTAAATAAATAGTCCGTATTGTTCCCACATGCTGCCCTCACCTCACTGAGATCTGAACTGGTCTTGTCTCACTCACGATGATTGTTTTTTTTTTTTTGTGGGTTGTGTCATTTAACCAAACTTAACGTAAATGCTGTCAGCGGCCAAACTGAAAAGGCTTCTGTAAACAAGTTTTTGACCTCAAATAAATGAGCTTTGAACCGGCACAGCGAGTGAAGCCCACGGACCAATCGGTTCATGTAATTTGGTCGCCATACAGCCTGGAACAACATGTATTGAGTTGATGATTTGGAGTAACAATTAATGGCATTCAAACCGACAATGGCGATTTAATAGAAACAAGTATTTAACTGGAGCAGATAAGAAGTGAACAATGAAGTTGTCATGTAGTCGTAAATGTACAGTGTAGGCTTCCGTTTGTCTGTGAAGAAGAGCAGGAACACGTTAGAACGAGGCTTCACTTTGTGTTACCGGAATATTGTTAGAGTGGTCGAGCCAGAGCCAGTGTGCGCTTACGTCTGATGTGTTACAATACTGTAACTGACTGCAAATAGTGAGATATTTGCGTTACATATATTAATGTGAACCCGGCCTGCAGTGCTTTGTTGTTCTTTTTTCAGAATTTCTAAAAACGAAAGAATAGTAATGATGATCTCGGCTAAATAAACAGACACATTTTTCCAAGCGTCTCTCTCACATGTCCCTCCTGCCCCCGTAAATCACTGCTGTGAAAAAGAGCCCACTGTGCAACGGACCAGAAGGTGTCACCCCGACAATTCATGCATCAAGTCATCATAACACATTCGCCTGGTCTACATGAAAGAGCAGTTAATACGTTGACTGTGTCCAGTGTACCAGAGAATGATTAAATGCTTGTGTATAGTGAATGATACAGAAAGATGACGCAATATTGGTCTCAAAACAAAAGAAACGACAATGAGGTTATTTCCTCATATCGTTTACGCCTATTTTGGAGATTATCCTTGTAGATTATTTGAAAAAGTATTTGAAAAGATGTGATATTAATGATTTTATTATACTTTCCTTATTCCTCATATTTTAGCTATAGAATAAAGTATTAATTTTCATTAACTCACTGAAATATAGCAGAAAACTGAACACGGCAGTAACTTCATTGTTTTCAACCACACATACATTCCCTAACACATACAGTGCTTATATATAATGCATATGTTTCTCTCTCTGACTCACTCCTTGAATGTCTGTCACCTTCTCTTTCTCATAAATCACTAATGTTGCTATCAGCAGGCAACAGTTTCCCACTGCACAGAGTCACATCTGATCTCGCACACACACACACACACACACACACACACACACACACACACACACACACACACAGACACACACTAATCTGCGTATCTCCTCATCTCTCTCCCATGCCCTCCGTAAAGGGCACCACACACCGAGGGCATTTGATGTGCGTATGAACTCCCACACCCATTGTTTTGGACATAGGCCCATATATCGGTATCATCGGGACGCAGGTGAACCTGGGACATCGCGTCCTGTCACCATGTGTTGCGGCGCTACTGATAAGCAGCAAATCCCTTCACTACTTCCTGTGTCAGTTCAGCACATCCGGTGCGTGCCAGGACCGTTAAATGATGCCGTTTGTTGCCATTATTAAGGGTGCACAATTTTTACTTTTATAGACAAATTAATTGAGAAAATAATCAACAGATTAATTGATAATGAAACTAATCATTCGCAGCGCTGAAATGAATTGGTACGAAAATGATTTGTCAAATCATTACCGAGTTGATCGACAGAAAATTAATCGGCAACAGTTTTAACAGTCAATCCATTTTCAAGCAAAAGATAAAACAATTACTCGTTCCAATTTGTTGTTTTACTGTTGGTTTATTATAAGTAATTCTACAATTTCACCTTTGCTCTGGGATCATCCATTTAATCGTCACATTTTCATTTATTTTTGTTTCTTGGGCTTTTTAACTTGGTAAAAGTTAAAAAGGCTTGGTACCATGTTTACTTCCTGTCAGCGTATTTCATTCACATTCACTGCAACGGGAAGTAAACGGTGCTTGCACATGTATGTGCTTCTCGTGCTTGTGCACAAACATAGATGCACACAGAAGCTATCCTTTGTGACTGCTTATCTATGGTCCGCTTAAGGTCCCATCAACCTCTGTCCTGCTGCATAGAAAGAGTACAGAACCATTATGTTTACTGTTACACACCTGTTCTCTGTTTATGTCTCACTCACCCCTCTCTCCTCTCTCTCTTCTCTCAGGACGGGAACTTCACCAGAGAAGAAGTCATGCCGTCAGAGCCACCGGCCAAGACTATCGGACAGTCCTCCTTCGCCGACTTCGGTGAGAATACTAGAGATTTGTCATTTGCTGTAATCTTTGACGAACTTTGTGTATGGTTGGGACAGAGTACCAGAGAGATCCCTTTCAAACCTAGCAAACCATATATATGTGAGGGTTTAGAATGTACAAACTCAAAATGTAAAAAAAAACAAAAAAACATCAAAAACACAGGAAGTCAAAAATGTCTTGCCCCCAAAATGTCTTTGTGTGTGTGTGTGTGTGTGTGTGTGTGTGTGTGTGTGTGTGTGTGTGTGTGTGTGTGTGTGTGTGTGTGTGGCAGATCTATTCCTTTCCTAAATCCTTTTAAGCTCCCTCTGCATTTGAAGCCGTGTTGCTTCAAAGGCTTCCAAATAGGACTGTCTGGTCTTTTTGGCTTTGGCATTTACACTACAGCTCTCTCATCACCCAACTTTCTTCCCCACACACACACACACACACACACACACACACACACACCCACACACCCCAAATGCTCACCCCTGTACCAGACAGGCTAATCTCACGCGTGCATGCACTGTTGCAAGCACACACTCTGATACACACTCAATCCCACTCAGAGGCAGATTTTTTATTTTTTTTGTGAACGTCTTATCCCTCTAAACAATCTTGGCCAGTAGTATTCATTGTTCAGCTCAGCTTTACATTTAGCCTCCGCAAATCTCCGCTGGCTCTCTAATCTCCAGGCTGCAGCCTGTTTCGCCAAAAGTGCCCCTGGTCACTCTTGTCAGAGCCACCAGCTCGACCAGGAGAAGAGTTGTGGTGACTCCGTATGATTGTTATAGAAGCTAAATACCATTTGGATTAACAGGGCCGACGGCAAGGCCACATTAATGTGGCATGGGCCCCCGGGGCTACCACTCGTTCAAGGCTTTATTAATACTCAATATTTATCGCTCACACTTAATGCATAAGCCCGCTTACACACACACACACACACACACACACACACACACACACACACACACACACACACACACAGAGGGGGAAAGAGAGTCTATGCTACCAGTGTCAATGGAGAACCTCCTTCTCTTTATCAGGATCCGGACGAATGAATAGTCTTCCAGAGTCTTAAAGACAAATGTAAGCTACTCTTAGCTTTAGAATGAGACTGCGCAACGTTTGATGACCAGCAAAAGTTATCAAAAGTGGCAATTCTGGGATAATTTCCCTACTTTCATTGAAGTAGGGAAATGGCAGTGCAAGCGGAGAGGAGACGTAAAGGCAGCAAACTGAATTTCCTGTTCACCAA
The DNA here is from genome assembly GCF_023349555.1 of Cebidichthys violaceus. Lineage (NCBI taxonomy): Eukaryota > Metazoa > Chordata > Actinopteri > Perciformes > Stichaeidae > Cebidichthys > Cebidichthys violaceus. Next base: position 16,540,136 of record NW_027176705.1, read on the forward strand.
AGGAAAACCAGAAAATTAATTCTAAATCAATTGGCAAAACAGTCCGTAGGCTTGTTTCTGTATGAAATTGGTATAACTCTCATTATGTCTCAAAAGTATGATTCAAATCCGATTTGATATCCTAACAAGCTTACAGTGTTTTCTGGTTTGTTTCCGTTGTTTTACCTCTTGTAATCTTAAGACTTAATGTAAACCATTTTTTTTTTGTACATTTTGCCACTGTGACCTTATCACTCAGTTCGATATGTGCTGCCGTTAGCTGTGTGACATTTGATGCATTTTTAATTAACATTTGGGCTCCTGTGGTACTCGTGCACATGAGCACACACACACACACACACACACACACACACACACACACACAGAGCTTCACACTGATAAACACTTCCTTATTGGCAAGATTAATCGGTTAATCTCATTGCAGCTAGGGGTGTCCATCTAATATTTAGTGAACAAACTTCCCCTTCCCAAATTGACAATAATGTATGAGCCAGAGGGGAAATTACCTATATGTTTTGTGTGTGTGTGTGTGTGTGTGTGTGTGTGTGTGTGTGTGTGCGCTTAACTCATCATCTCTCGGGGCGGCGACCTTTTTTTTGTTTAAATCTCAAGCTTATTTCGACAGAAACTTTTTCATTTCTTTAATCTCTTTCTCCTCCTCCCGTCGGCTGGGAGATGCCGCTTGAAGACGCCGCCCTCGTTAGCCGGGGATTGAAGCCTCTGAGGGTCACGCTTCTAATAATCTGCCAAATTCTCTGAGAGAGAGAGAGATGCCTTGCAGGATAGAACGTCTCTTATTTTTGTCCCGTTTTGTCTCCTTCAATCAGCCCCTCCTTGGCTGTCGCTGTCTATCTTTATTTCTCTTGATCTACTGTATAGCTGCTATCTGCGGCTCACTTGCTTTTCACCCCCGTTTTTCCTTCTCCTCCCTCGATTCTTCTTCGAAACAGCTCTGGGCGTCACTCGTATTGTTTCGTTGGATGGGGACTCTGTTGTGACCCACTATCACCCCCTCTATCCTTTTAAATCCCTTTTCTTTTTCCATTATTCATGAAAGCTTCACTTAAGAGATAGAGAGATTAGTGTTTTACAACAATAATATCCAACATTGTTTAAAAGGATTTAGAATATGGTGGGAAAAGCAAGAGTTGAATAGGTGATTACAGATTACATCAAACATGTTATCAAACAGTGTTGGACTTTAGTTTGAATCACAGTCATTACTCTAACTAGATCTGCTAGTCCCTTTCTGTCTTTTTCCATATCTTTAACTTTCATATTGTCAGGCAGAAACAAAAAAAAACCCATGTTGCCTGCCAACAAGAGTGGATTCAGTGTTTGTCATCAAATCAATGGGGCTGACTGGGAGACTGGGGATGACTCGGATGAGATTGGCTCTGTAAAGAAGTGCACACCAGGCTGAAAGCGAACCGGCACTCTTATGTATAAAAAATGGATGGATGGATTGGAATCCCATTGGCAGAACCACCTCCAGAGGTGGTCTGGGACGCATTGTGACTACATTGAACACAAGTGTAAATAAGTAATAATACGCAACTGTTCCAAACCAGCGAGGAAGCTGCTAATCGGCTAGTTAGAGAGCTAGGCCACCAGCAAGAAAGCTATTTATTTTAATCCTCCTCCTCCTCCCGAGGTCGTGGTCTTGGACCGGTTACTTCAATTTCAAGTCGACTCGGTCGTATCTCCCGTCCACTTTCAGGAAGCCGCCCTGCATTTTGGTCAAGTCCAGTTAACCCAGGGGTCAGCAACCTTTACTATCCAAAGAGCCATTTTGCCCTATTTTCCACCAAATCAATTTTGTCTGGAGCTGCAAAAGCGATTTGATATTACAGTTTATAAAGTTTTAAATATAGTTATATTATATATGCAAAAATTATAGTTAGTTGTATTTATGAAAATAGACAAAAAAGACAATTCTTGACATTTTATTGCTATTTTACCTGTTATAACAATATCAAACTCTTATGAAGAGAGTTTTTTCACTCATCTCCAGCGTGATACTTTTCAGCAAATGCGCGGTGTGTTTGTTTTGGAAGTGTCTTTCTACATTGCATTTTTTGCACATATCAAGCATACAGGTAAGCCAGAATTGTTTGCAATGAAAGCAAATTAATACGTCCACGCAGAATTAAACTCTCTATTTTCCTCTATTTTTTGGATTTATCCATTGATAGTTTACCGAGGGCGGGGGTCTGCAGATCATGATTAGCCACCTGCAGTTACAGTAGACGTAGACACCCGCGTTCGCTACTTGATTGGTTCTTAGCAGTCACGACGTGTCCTTCCCTGATTCGTCACACCCCAATTACGTGACCCTTACCCGGAAATTCACAAACCACAGCCTTGGTTATCTATCGACTACCAGATTAATTTAACATGGACAACTGATTACAGGCGTTGCTGACCTTGTTGTCTTTACTAGCAGCTGTTGTTCAGTTAAAGTCTGCATTTCTGAGGAGGAAACAGCTGTTATTGTAGCGATTAGCGAGCGGAGTGTCCAGCGGCGTTATCAGACCTACGCAGCGGACATCTGAAGTCAGGTTAGCGGCTTTGAGCAACCAATCTACTTCCTGTTTACACCGGCCCCACCCGCGTGCCCAGTGCACGTGAATAGTCACGTGATATTCGTTTTCAGGCGTTGTAGTCTGGACGGAGATCGTCTCGAAAATGATGCTGAAACGCCACGTGGAAGGAGATCTTTTTGTTTGTTAAAACTTTTTTTTAATTTTATTATTAGTGTGGATGTAGACTCTGGGAGCCACATGCGGCTCCGGAGCCACGGGTTGCCGACCCGTGAGTTAACCAATCAAGTGCAAACTTAAGGTGACAATTACAATGTAGTGTAGCCTGCGTCCAATGTGATCGATTCACAAGCTCTTAGTTCACAACTTAGTTTCAGATATTTCAACTATCTCATAAGTTTGAGTTGTTGTGACCTTAAAGTATATGACGCAATCCAAAACAACGTCACAAAACTCTGAAAAACGTTGAAACAAAACCTCTCTGACAGTCACAGCATTTGGGTTACATTCAATTATATATGTGTTGCTGTTTTTGTGCCTTTCCCCTTTTCCAATGTTTCTACAAATATTTATTCGTAATCTACTTATCTAAAGTACTTCAATTATCCTCCTACTGCATCAGCATATCTCTTCCCACCATTCTAACTCCGTCAATATTCTCATCATTCAGTGTTTGTCTCTCTGCATGTGGCCAGCTTCTTTTCTGGCTAATTAAAGAGCACATTTTGGCTTTACTGAAAAACCTTGAATGAGTGACCTTAGGGAGGCCAAAAACAAGAGATAGAGGAGAGAGAGAGTGTGGTAAATAAAAGAGGAAGGCACACTTCCAAAACCACATGAAGTGAGATAGAGAAGAGGATAGAAAAATAGAAATGGGCCGAGGTGGAGAAGATGGCACGAAGGATAACGAATGAATGGGGGCGAAATAGGAGGAGAGGATGAAATATAGCAGAGAGCAGCATTGCATCCCTGTGTGATCTGAAGTGGGAATTATTTCCATCACACTATCAATGCTCTCTCCATCCTTCTCCCTCTAATATCTGTCTCCCACTACATTTCTCTCTACATCTTCATCTGTGTCGGCCTTCCTCTACTTTTTTCTCTATACCTCACTTTCTCTTTTTTTTAAACGTATAAATATATACGACGACATCGGCAACGGTGATTCTAAAACACAAGCTGCTCTCTCCCGCAAAAATATAAAGTTAAGCATTTATCTACGAATTCATCTGGGAACGCTCATTTAGTAAGCTGCAGCTTCCTCAGATGTACATAAATGAGTATCCATATAGTCCTCATGTATTTAGGAATTACAGTTTGAAGAATGGTTATAACACTCCAGAGATGTGTCCTCTTTTTATGGCGCTATATTTAGTAACATCTGCCTTTTGCTTCTGCTTAATGGTGATCTAACCTGATCTGAGTCGTGTACCTGGTGAGGGTTTCCCTTCTGGGTCTGTTCATTACTGTGACAGTCTGTCTTAAGATTTTGTAGTGGTTTTGGTTGTCTGGGGTCTTCAGTGACGACGCCTTGACTCTGTATCGGCCGATACCGAAAGCCAAGGTATCGTATCACGACTGGAAAAAGTTCAATCGGTACATTCCTAGTTCTTACTTGAACTTGTCGATTGAATGGCAACCATTTTGAGATATTGGCAACCAATTCTTGGCCTTGATGGCAACCACTTTTTAACATATACATAAATAGGGTTGCCCGAAATAAAACATTTTGTAATGTTTCTTGCCCACATCCTGGTGCTATATATGATGCGGCGTTGGCTCTCCCAGTCTCTCCAGCTGTTTGTTAGTGGAGGAATCGGCTGTGTAAGCAGAATCAAGGCAGATCGGAGGTCATCTCTGAAAGAAGAGATGATGGATAAACTGAGGCTTCAGTGCTGAAGTGAAGGGCCAGTGGATCTGTGGTGGGAATCAGCATTAAAAGTCCAGAAAACCTTCGTTTGAAAGGGCGAGATAACGGATGAACAAGCAACCAGGGACTTACTGGATTCATTTTTTAGGGATCTGTGAAGAACATGACACCAGCTGCACATTTTATGAACCATTCAAATTCTGTAACGTATCCGATTCAACACAAACCACAAAGAATTTGTTTTGTTTACTGTAACAAAGCTTCTATTCTTTAAATAGCTGACTTACAACTGAATAGTATCTTCATTCCTCAAAATATAAGGTGACTAAAAATGGCAACCATGTTCTCAAAAGCTGATGCCAGTGTGGCAACCACTTTCAAAAGTCTGTGTTGAGCCCTGAATGCTTAATTGAAATTGAATTGAACCCTGTTCAGATTTTTCTTTTTTAAACATATTGTGTTCTATTTGTTCCTCTTTTGTCTCTCTTTTTCTTTTTGCCTCAGTAACATCTCAGACACAGCACTGACCTCCCCACAGAACACATACACACCCAACACGATAAACGCTGGAACAGGAACAATTATTATGGATCCGTATGCTACGTCTGTGCTGGCGATTCGCTGGATGTCATGTGTCTAAGCTGCTTCCACAGGCAGAACACATTTGGCTAAACCTGAGGCATGTGTGCACGTCAATGTGCATGCGTGCGTGTGCGTGTGCGTGTGCGTGTGTGTGTGTGTGTGTGTGTGTGTGTGTGTGTGTGCGCGTGTGCGTGTGTGTGTGTGTGTGTTCATGGATGCACACGGGAATCCGTCCACCCGCCCGTGTTTGTGCGCTGGCGGTTCTGTTTCCAGCGCTAGCCTCTTAATAGATGCACAGCATATGCCAGACAAAACAGGCCATCTGCCTTATCACTGAGGTAATTGCATTTTTCAAAGTGACAGCGGCCGATGCATAATTCATCATTAGGTAAAGCACAACGATGTCCCACAACCAAGTGTGTCAGCTAGCTCCACTGCAGGTAGGATGAAGGCCAGCAGCTCACCGAGATAGGGAGATTTTTTCAGACGGCGAGACGGGAGCGTGTTTGGAGGTGATATTTAAAGTAGGAAAGGCTGTCATGCTGAGCGTGAGAGTGTGTGTGTGTGTGTGTGTGTGTGTGTGTGTGTGTGTGTGTGTGTGTGTGTGTGTGTGTGTGTGTGTGTGTGTGTGTGTGTGTGTGTGTGTGTGCGTGCGTGTGTGTGTGTGCGTGTGTGTGTGTGTGTGCGTGCGTGCGTGCGTGTGTGCGCGTGCGTGCGTGTGCAGGTAAGTCAGCATGTTAACAGGACAGCCTATTTCTCTCTGCTCTCCCCTCAGGCGTTCTTTCTCCACTCATCTTATTATTTTGTGTTACATCCAACCTCTCCTCCTCTCCCTCTTTTCTGTCTGCTTCATTCTCAACTCAACCCCTGCATACATTTTGCACTATTTCTTTTTCAACCGTCATTTCCCTTTGTATGTTTTTTTTTTTTGGTTTTGTCTTGTTTTCCGACCAGCCTGCTCTTCTTTCTGACTCGCTCTGCTTTTCCAGCCTCACGTCCTTCATCACTTTCTCTGTCGGTGTCAGACATGGGTGAGGTTCCGGAGTCCTGCTCGGCGAGTTGAGATCAGAGTTCTGTGCGAGCAGTATCACATAGTAACGTGCATCTGCGTTGTGACAGGCATCCCTCCAGACCATGTTAATGAAGTAAAGATACCTCCCTAATCAAGCACCATTTTTCTGATATCCCTGGCATTTAGAAATATCCCAATCCATATGCAAATGATTGAGTCTCCTGGGTTTGCAGTTTCCGATATTAATTTGCACATTTTAATATGCAATTTAATGCAAATTGCAAAGTACAACTGACATAAAAGTGTCCTTCATTGAAGGTAAAACCTGCACCCCCTTCTTATTTTTCCAATATGTGTTGTGCAGTAATTATGCATAAGTAGTACTCTAAATTATAAGGACCCACCCACAGAGCTTTACACTAATTAGCACTTTATTTTTGAATGCATTTAAAAAATATTGTGTTCAACTGTGAGTTGAAGGAGGGGGGGCACTGAGGGAGGGATGTGAAAAGATACTGCATGCGGTGAAAGGGTGCATGCCGGTTCTAACCAGAAGTTACTTATTGTAGTTTGAGTCTCAGGTTTGAGCTCCAGCAGTGTCTGTGACACTTCCTGTTTCACCCTTATTGCCCGATTTTTGCAATTTGCTTCGAAATTCTTTTTTTTTTTTTTTATTGTTCCAGGCTAAAACCAAATCACCAAATCACCGGTCCTTAGCCTGTTATTTTGCTGTGAAGTAAACAGATCGGTACCTGCTAGTTAAGTTAACTAGTGAATAAACATCTGCATAAAAAAAAGGACACTTTCTTAGTTGAGTGTAAGCGGCTGCTTGAATATCATAAAATGTAACCCTCCATATAACTGCAGGTCTTGCCAGAGAATCATCATGTTCTGAAGTTTTCTTCAGACTCAAAGTAATTATGGGAACTGTAGTTCCAAAGCATGATTATCCCCAAAAATCGAAGTCAGACAAAGAATGATAATGGGAGTTACAAATCCATGAATGCTAACTTTTATCATGTTCCACTATTAATGATAGAATGGAAGGAGACTGGGTGGTTGGGGAGGCACAATTCACATCATTTGTAAAAGACTTTGTAAAAGATCGCCGTGCTCTCACATTCCTTATTGGGATTTTGCTCTATTACATACTAGAACATTACTTTTACACTTGGCAGATGAACGAAATCCAACTCAACCGCTCGAGTGTGCAATGTGACAATTTAGATTTATGATCTATGATACATGCAGAGTCAACCGTATGACCGTGAATGTCAAAGTGACGTACAGTAAAAGCGCTCCTTTAACTTCAGACCAGTGTAAGTAGGTTCCAAGCTAGAGAGATTCATTTGACTCAGAGATTATGAAGGCATATATAATAATACAAAGCTTCCAAAGTTTAAAATTATGTTTTGTGTGTTTTTAAGCAGTTATGTATTTTTGCTTTCTTTCAAACCTGTGTTTTTATATTCTCCCATCAAATCACACACACATCTCCCACTCTATTACACCTTCGATACACACACACACACACACACACACACACACACACACACACACACACTGTTGCAGAAAGCACACAGATCTCTATCAGATTTTAGGGTTTGTAATGAGACAAAGGCTCCCGGCAGCATCCCACCATGTGTGTTTGTGCGTGTGCCTACTGTGATTTGCATAGTTATTGGTGAAGTCTATGAATGCCAATGTGTCGTAATGCATATCTGCACTGTCTCTGTATATTATCTCTCTCTCTCTCTCTCTCTCTCTCTCTCTCTCTCCCTCTCTCTCTCTTTCGTTCCTCTTGTTGTCTCACCTGTTTTCTCCTCTGTTTTCCCTCCTGGGCCTCCCCCCCCTCTTCTCAGCGCCCTCTGCGTATCAACCCGTACCTGCAGTGTCCTCCCTATGAGCATCTCTCAGCCAATCTCCGTCACGCCACGCATTGTCAGCGGGTTTGAAAGATGAAAAGAGGGAGGCAGGGAGGGAGGGAGAGAATGATGTTGAATAAAGAGGAGGAGAGATGGACAGAGAAACCGATGCATTAAGACTGAGTGGGGAGTAATGGGGGAGTGAGCTACTGACAGAGAAGTGAGCCGGAGGAGAGGGGAGGCGGGTGAAGGAGAGCATAGCGGGAATAAAGGAGAGACGGATGAATAGATAGATGAAAGAAGGTATTCATGGAGGTAAGGACAGGTGGCGCGGAGGGAAGGAGCGCTACCGCGTGTTAGCAGAGCTGACGGTAAACACCAGAGACGGAATGGCGAGTGACAACCTCTGCAGGACTGAATTAGCACTCATTCTGTCTCTCTCTATCTCTTTTTGTTTTCTCTCCTCAGTGTGGCTCACCCTCTACACATCTAGCCACACTGCAGAACACGGGCTGCACTCGGTGCACTCAGTATGTACCCATGTTGTCATTACACCTACGCTAATGCAACTAATTAGACAGCAGTGCTTATATCTAGATTTAGAAAGCCATCACAATATGTTGCGCACTAGATACTTGCAGCCGCCTCTGCCTGAACGTGTGCTACCTGATGCTCCATTTAGAATTGAGACAGATTAGCGGAACTTGTGCAAACTTGTGTTGTAACAATTAAAGTATTGCTCTTCCATGGCTTTAGGGGCCTTAATAGAAACGGATGGTCACAATAGATGCAGCGGAGATATCCTGACTTTCGGTCCCTGGCATAGGGGAAGCTCCAGAAACACAGGCTCCTACATTTCCCATAATGCAACTTGCCTAACACTTTGTAGCAGAGGGTTTCTGTTAACAATATAAAGTCATTAAGCCATGGATGACATCATCAGGGTTCATTTCTCAGACTTGAGACAAACCCACAGAAGACATCACTTACGTACTCCCCATGGCGGGTAAAATTATCTTTAAGTGTTAAAGTGGTCAAATCAATAGACATAATTTCATAATCCAATATTCATTTATTTAGAAAGCACTAAAGAGTAAGTGGTCACAGCTTACTGAGCATGAGTATCTGCTGGCTTTCATTCATTTCATATCATTGCAAATTGAATATGATACTGTTGGCCAGACAGTATAAGCAGTTTTAAGAAATCTCTTCAGGCTCTGCAAATTTGAGATGGTATTTTGTAATTATACCGATATTCTAAATATAGAATGAATTAATAAAAAATCTGTAGATATAATGCATAACAACAATTATTGATAGTTACATCCCAAGTGCAAAATCTCGTCAGTGTTTCATTATTACAGTGTATGCCTCCTTTGAATTGACACAATTAAAGTTGAGTGAACCACAGTGTACTTTATAAAAAGATTTCCTGGTTTTGTATCCCACAAATAGCCCCTCCTCTTTTTCTCTGTCCACACACTTTTTGTCTTTACACAGACTTAACAGAAATCAACTGGAGACAGGTCATTTTAAAACTATTGAGACATGATGGTTCGGGTCGGCATGTATTCTATCCGAATTTTTAGCATTTTAAATGTGCGTCTCCATCAGCCATCGGCTTTGATAATATTAAAAAATTAATTCATCCAACTTTGGAAACGAATATAATTACCATACGGCAATTACAGACGGGTTGCGGAGGTCAAAACGCCAGCAACAACTTCATTGTTTAGACCCACGAGTTTCAGCTTGTGGAGTTCATCAGGCTCATCGTCAACCACAGACAGTTTGACATTTTTCCCATCTGGTTTTAAATATGCAACAGTACAAGAAGGACTTGTTGTCTTATTATCTTCAGCAGGACATCACGTCGTCGGTCCCGCTCTTTCTCTTCTTTCTCTGCCTCTCGCTCAGTTGCGGAGATGGCCACACTCGGTTTCTCCTCCTCGCCTGCTTTTTGTACCGTCATTCATCATCAGTGTCATTCAGTTTTCCATTCCACGTGGCACAACATCTGTTCGGGAGTGTTGCACTTGCCCTGTTGGAAAAAAAAAAGGACTCGGAGAAGCAGTGCGATGAGAGAAGCCTGGAAGCAGTTTGCCCTCTCTCTGTGTCTGGTGTCAATTTACGTGCCAACCTCTGAACGCAGAGTGCACATGCAGTGTCTTTGTGAAACGGCCGAATTTCAGAGAACCGAATATCGGGTATTCAAAGGCGTCAGTGTTACACAGCAGTGAAAACTGGTGGTATCTTCCTTTATCTTTTTAGCGTTTTGTTTTGTTTAGAGATCTTTCTCAAAGAAGAAAAGCAAAGGTGTATGTAACAACATTAATGATGGTCTCTCTCCATTTAGGTGTCCCAGTGAGCCGTGACAATGAGCATACATGCGTCACACCGGGGTCCTGGAACTTGAACCCTTAATTGGAATGCAGTGCTCATTAGTGTTGTAAGACGCACCTGTGATCCTCCTGCTTTTGCGTATCGACATATCTGCAGGGAAATTGGTCTGTGACTCATTCAAAAAAAGTTCCAGCTTAAAGGAACATCACAGAGTAAACTTCACAGAGTAAACCAAAGGAATCTGATTAATGACATCATCTGTTACGGACCTAAATTCATTGTCATATTTACACATGACAATCATCGATAAATGTCTCAACCCCATGTAATAAAACTGAGAACAACAGCTAGTGTGTCATAAACAAACATTCCAGTCAAAGAGAGAAAAACGATCACGTCCTCCTGGATCCATATTCTTATATGTGTTTAAAATATATCGAGGATTGTTGTCATCCTGATTGTCCATACTGTAATTTTACGTTGGTCTCTCCTGTACACTTGACATCTATTGCAAGTCAGTCCATCATTGAAGTTGTTGCTCTTTTGGGGGGTTTCTTCCATTTTTTTCCCCCATGTTAAAAGCAACAAAATCCAACACCTCAAAGGCGCACATTATGCCACAAAACCAAACCACCTTTATCGGCCTATGCACAAAGTAACACCGTGGCGTCGTTTAATGTGCGCACTGCTCTTCAGCTCCGGACCTGTAACTGAGCTGATCTGATGTCCCTAAATTAATTCAAGCAGTCTCTGCTGTCCTTCAGCATCCTCACAATGTTGTGTTCACTGAGGTGAAGACCCGAGGACAGGAAACCAACAAGCAGATCACAACGGTGTGCGTTCTCCGCAGATGTAAATGCAGTGAAAATTAATTTTATCATTCAGTCGACATCCCTTAATGAACGATTGTGATGTTAAGTGTGTGTGTGTGTGTGTGGGTGTGGGTGTGTGTGTAATCTGAAACTAAACCTGGCACGGTGAGGTGCTTGTGCTTTGAAGAGCTGCTGTTTTGATTTCGGGAGGCTCCGCACCTGTGCTTGTGCATTAGATGAAGCCTGCGTGGAATTCTGATAATAATAATTAATAGCGATGAGAATCAGCGGAGAAAACGATTCTTCAAGTCAACTGGCATTGTTAAAAGGCATCAAAGAGACGAGCGCCGCTTGGATGCGTTTTTGCTCGGAGGAAAACAATCAGGTGTTCCTGTGATCCGGCTCGCACGTGGAACGGGAACGACTTCTGTGTTTGCCAGGAAGTGCGCAAAGTCAATCTGATCTCAAAGTCAACTGCGGAACAAATCCGTGGCATTCTGATTGGAGGGGAAATTATTAAAATAGGACAGTTTTAGAAAGCAAAGGCTGGTTCTTCCCCTCTGGTTCAGTCCAACGTTGTTGCTTCTCAGCCTAATTCTCTGTGTCTGTTTCTGGCAGATGGCGACGGCTACCAGGACCACCTCCTCCCCGTGTGTCTGGATGCCTCCTGTCAACGCAGTGCCATTTACATGGCCAAGTCGGGCTCAAAGGAGGTACATGACACACACAAGACCAACCAAGTCATTCGCTTGGTTTTTCTTCTCCGTAAACCATTTCCACTCTTCTGATTCTGACACTGTTCTTATTCAAATGTCCTGTTTTCTACTAGTTCTCATTCCATTCAGAGGAGGTGTAGAAACCCGAGTTTTCACTATTGTTTGGACGGTCATTTGACCCTCCTCCACCCTGACCCCATGTAGCGCTACTTCTGCCTTTGCTCCTTAGGCCGAGGTCACACTTTTATATATAATTTGTACTCCTCCTCCTTGCAGGAGGTCCTTTGTATGAGTATACTTATTTTATTGACAAAAATCTGCTAAAGCGCCTCTAATTTCAGTGATAAACACATGTTCCTATAAATTCTCAACAATTAAAACCCCGGTTATCATGTTATTTAAAAGCTTTTATTCTGAAGCAGCACGCGTTTGTTTCTCCGTCTGTCTATTTCAGGAAGGCATTAAACGCGCGGCTTACTGCTTAGAAAAACATCGGGGGCCGATCCGGCGGGTGTCACTTTGTTTGCAGAGCCATGCGAGATAGAAATAACAGATACACACACACACACACACACACCTTCAATCCCATCTGAATAATGCACAGCGTATACGTGCACGGATAAGCTCACACACAGTTGCTCTCACAGGAAGACACACACACACACACACACACACACACACACACACACACCACCTACGTAGCATCTTGTGTGATTCTTTTCAGTTACATCCTACCAGTTGGCAAGAGCCCCCACTCTTTCTTTTCCTTCATCTGCCACCAGAGAACAAGCTTCCAAGCTTTTTCATTTTCATTTTTTTTTTTTCTTCCCGTAACCAAAATAGAAATATTACAGGCTTATCTGCATGTCCACCCCTACACACACACACACACACACACACACGCGCACAAACAACACAGACACACAGCTGCGCACTCCATGTGGACATGCCTTTTTTTTTGTTTGCCTGTCAGCAAAAAAAAAAAAAAAAGTGAAAGTGAAGTGAAAAGGGGGGGGGAGAGGAGGACTTATCTGCACTGATGGATGATGTGAACACATGTTGTGCTCTGCGTCGCTATGCGTTTGAGAGACAGTCATCACTGTCTGAGAGAGAGAGAGAGAGAGAGAGAGAGAGAGAGAGAGAGAGAGAGAGAGAGAGAGAGAGAGGGAAGCAGGCTCTCTCTAAGCTTCTACGCTTTCACTGAGCGGTGATAATAATGTGCAGTCGTAATGATAGCTTTCCTCCACAGAAGCCAACACTTGCATGCAGTTTGCATGATTATCTGCATCACCGTATTGATGTCATCTGTGCATCATTATTTGTGGTGTGAACACAACGATTTGATGCCTGATCTCACACCGCTGTAGGTGGCCGTTGGGGTGGTGGCTCCGTTACAGCAGATGTCTCCCCTTGAGGAGAGTCTGCCCACTGATGATAATAGAGGAAATGGAGGGAGAGATGGAAGAAAGAGAATGGTAAGAGAGGGAGGAAACAGAAGGGGGAAGGAGGGATGAAATGGAAAGAAAAGAGAGCTTGATTTAGAAAAAATATGGGACTATGGGAGGGAGAAAGACGAAGTGGCGGGAAAGGAAGATTGGAGAAGGAAGGACGGTCGTTGTCCCCTCATTGCCACTTTTAGAGGAACATCCCATCGGAGGTAATCAGGGCGGGAGAAGCAGAAAAAATGGAATGGAGAGTGAATAAGACTCGTGATATTCATAGGACATCAGGCGAAGACGTGATGAGATGCCTTCGGGTTGTGCACGGAAGTCCCGCTGAGTCGAAACTAGTGGTTCTATCTCCACACGGCAGTTCGCTCCTTCCCTTCCTTCGGTCACAGCCACAGCTCTGCCTCCACCGCTGCAGCAGCTCCAGGCCTTCACTCCACCATATTGAAAGAATATGGGGGGGGGGGGGGGGCATCCAGCAATCTCTCCACTTCATTCTCTGCCGTTACAGACACACCGATCACACTTATTGTGCTTTGCACCTCCCTTTTTTTCTCTTTTTTTTTCTCTGCGCCCACATTCTGTAACACAATTGGTTATTGCTGCAGAGAATAATGTTATTGTGGGCCTGTGGGTGTTAACACCTGTCAAGGACATTGTAGCGAAGGAAAGCAAACCAAAATGTGACTTGGATGTCTTTTCATTAGCTGGAAGGAAAGATCTCCTGAACATCCGAATACATTCACAAAAAAGTACTGGTACAAAGTGAACAGGACACGGGGCTGTCTTGCTTTCACTTTGGCCGTTTCTAATTTGCAGAGTTTCCAGAGCACCACGTTGTTGGGTCTCTGTCTGAAATATTTCCACACTTGGACGATCACGGGCGAGGTTGTATCACTGCAGCTTGCTTTCTGGGCGAATGCATGCTTTCTTTTTCGACACGCCAACGCTCGTTACGCAAATCGATATATTTTTGGAATCACTCCAGCCCTACCAGGTGATATCACATATATTGTGAATGATATAGTGACATAAACTCTGTGAATGAATGACAGAGAGCCCATTACTCCTGGCATTTTCATGCAATATTAGCAGTAGCTCGCAAGTTTCCCTCACGAAAGGTGATTTGAAAATGAAAGTAGATGCCCCATCCCTGGCATTGCTTCCTTTGGGAGCGTAGTTTTCGTAAGTCCACCAGCCCACAAAGTGGACTAGAGGTCGGCGTGATGACATTTAGTCGTCTCATTTAGCCTTTGTTCAAAACAAAACATGTAAAAGCTTCGAAATTCACACAAAACGAAAATAATTCATTAAGCTTGTGTTAACCACAGACCTTATTTCAGGCATCTAACCGGAAACCCCATTGAGTTCAAGATGAGGGACCCGGAAGTTCAAAAACGCTCCATCCAGATTACATGTTAATACCAGGTGTAATATATATATATATATATATATATATATATATATATATATATACCATATATAGCAATTCAAATTCAACGAGGTCCATTTAGAGAGAATTTCCAAGCAGTTGTATCAACGTCTATATGTAGTCAACAACTGACTGTCAAAGCAAATAAAGACATTTAATAATATCCAAACATTATTTATTGTCAGTTTTCAAATTTATCTGGATGAATTATAAATAATACATGATCTAATAATAAATAAATAAGTGAATTAGTAAAATAAGGGCTGCAGTAAAGAATAAATGACATAACAGAAAGCTTTTTGAAAAATGTTCATCTTTAAATAAAGTCTTTAATTTAAGAAAAATGAATTTAACTGAATTATCTTTGCCCTGCAGCTTTACATTCAGTTCATTCAGGTGTGGAGTGATGTGAAACAAAAAAGCCATGATATAATATTCTGAATTTCAAAGAGAGATTTGTGTGCAGCGACTCTATCTGTGGTGATTAAAACCACTTGTTTCAGCTCTATTCCTCTCTGTTAACATCATTGTTGGACAGTGAATTAATGTTTGCATTCTGATCATATTGGGCTCTTAGGTTCATTTTCTGTGCATTCATTTTGGCTTTGAATGGTGTGTTTGCTCAAAAACACACCATGTTTCTGTTTTTAATAATCGTCACGGTGTCTGAACATATGAGACACACTGGGTTTGAACTGCCAGTAGGAAGACTGAACATTTAAGAGTCTGTCTATTATTGGTTAAAGACTCTCGTCTCGTTGTCCACTTCTCTCTTTTTGGAGAACGCCATGTGAAATAACGTCTCTGGCTCACGTATTGTTCTCTGACTACTCGGTCTCCTCGTGTGTGTAAATCTCACTCGAGTCGGGAAGCTTGTCGGAATACACATATTTGATTGGCTAAGTAGCATCACAAGATGTGATTTAGAACGCATGTAATTGGTCGGTGTGTTTCCTGGACCCCTGAACGAGTGCCTTAAAGGCTAGAAAAGCTGCACCGGTTAAAATGGAAGCGCTTCGTCAAAATGTTGTAATTCTCAATTATCTATCGGTTTTCGGCCCCAGGGTTCCGATACAAAGGCGTCTGGGTCCGGACTCGGACCGCAGTCCACCTATTAGTGACCCCTGATCTATAGTGACTGAAATCAGAAGTGGTTGAGTCTGTTTGTAGTGAAAGAACCCTGGTGGGATGCAGCTTTCTCACACACAGTCTATCAAAGAGGGATTGACCCAAAATGGCAACAGTGTGTCCAGAGGCCACATCCCCTGGCTCTGTGGCTGGCAAGAATTGATTAGCTTTGGGAATTTTGTTGCTGTTATTTTCCGCTACCCAATGTTGACTGTAGTCTATAGTGTCTGAAGACAAAAACAAAGAAAACTCCCCACTCATCTGACGTTTACCATTTTCATTTGGCATTGTAATACGCGTACATTGTTTTGTTCATTTTCTTTTCGTATCCTTCAGTGGTGACAAAGTGACTGAACCTCTAAGCCTTTCCCAATGTGCATGTATAAAGCTCTCTTCTCTGAGAGCATTTGGTCTATTGGTAACACTCCCAAATTCACACACATGCTAAAAGGCACATACCGCCCCCGAGAAGACAGAGCCAGCTGCCTGCTCTGGCTGCCAGTGTGAGCGAGACAGCCTCCTCCCAGTCATCCCAGTCCACTGGTCAAAGAGGTGACACTGACGGCAGGTAGCAGTGTCCCCACCCTGCCCAGCCTGACACACAGACATATGGTCTCGCTCCATCTCTGGCTCTGACTGCCTTTCGCCAGGGACAAACTAGTCAGTCACAAGTCAACTAATCACTATCAAACATAGACTGTATATAAGAAGTGGACGTCGTCATCGTGACGTCACCCATTGGTTTGTGGACTGACGTTTTGAAGCCTCGAGTTTGGCGTTTTGGCCATCGCCATCTTGGCTTTTTTGCAACCAATGAACAGAAGTGACCATATTTGGACCGTGGAGGAGTGACCTAGAGACTCCATATATACGGCTCTGGTAGCGGCAGCGACCTGTCAATCACAAGTTAGCCCCGCCCTAAAGCATACTCCGCTTTACGGTCTATTTTAATTTACATGGGACCATAATTTACTAAAGGAACATCATACTGTGTTGAAGAAGACTTGAAACTAGCGATTGAGACCATAAACTCATGTTTACAATTTTTCTCATAGACTTCAATACATGTGTTGTTGCGTGTGTTCTTCTGATTATCTTCTAGGTTGAATATTTCAGACATTTCATCACCTAAAACACTACCATAATAATCAACTATTTCCCATGAGTATACTGCAGCACTACTCAGCCAACTTTTACTTTGCCACGTAGTAGTCATGTGCTTCTCCCTCCCTCTCCTCCACTGCTCAGTCCCATGCTGTCTTTCAGTGCCAGTTCTAATGTGATAAGCATTACAGTCATTATATCGGCGGCATCATAAAAGCCATTGCTTCATTACACGCCTGTTTTTTGTTTTTTTTGTGTGTGTGTTGTTTTTGAACATTTTATTGCCTCAGACAGCCTCGTTGTCTGTCGATGTTACAGCACCTCCCCGCATCACCTCGTAAACCCCACCCCCACCTCCCACCTCCGCCGCAGGCCACCCACATTTTAATTTCTTGGCCTAATGAAGCGGGAGCTCCCTCCGCCAAGTCAAATCAATGGGAATCTGCAAGCGTGCCGTCGCCTTTTTTCACTTTTGTCATCAGCAAAGCCAGGAGAGCGATTTCATGTCGAGGGCCTGCGTTTGTGCCCCCCTGCTTGTTTCTATGTGCGTGTCAATATGCATGCTTCCATGCTGTGTGTGTGTGTGTGTGTGTGTGTGTGTGTGTGTGTGTGTGTGTGTGTGTGTGTGTGTGTGTGTGTGTGTGTGTGTGTGTGTGTATGTGCGAGTGCATGCGTGCAGAACGCCGCAATACGCCGTCTGTACACGGGCTGTGTGTTCCCACTGCTTGATAAAAAGCTATTTGTATGCGGGATACTTCCCCTCACTGCCATTAAAGGTATCAGATTACCTCGCGAGCACAAATCCCATCATCGTCTTCATCTCCATTAACTAGGTCATTTTGATCTCTGCGCTAACACTCACACTCACGCACGCACACACACGCACACAGACTCAATTCGGCGTTAATATGTTGACATTTGAACCAGTGAATGTCAGTATGGAGTTATTTAGACTTAGGAGCGCTCTGTTTGACTGAGACGACGTCAGGAGGACGGATTATTCCATAAAGACACACACTTGACATTATTCAAATACTCTGTTATATTTAGTGATTAAATGTCAAAACTTGCCACAGCCCAGAGGAAGGAGTAACTGGCTCATGATTTATTTAAGGAGCCCCTCTGTCAGGCTGGCTATCCATTGTAGCTTCTCAAATAAAAAAAAGATTTGATTAGATTACAACCTTTAATATCCTCACGGAGGTCTTTATGATTTCCTCCCAGTTCCCCACACAATGCTGCTGAGCAATAAAAACAAACGGGGAAACGCCGCCTCCACTTGCTGAGGAAAAATGACGTACATAATGCGAACCCCCTCTGAAAACTACTGATCGTATGACTTCCGCTTTTGCCGTTGAGCTTTGTGATACCGTCTTCTAATTTACCCCACTTACTATAATAATTTTCAAACAGTATTATCCTCACATATCAGTGCCGTTAAGTGTATGTTTGAGAGACAATCAAGCTTTTTGCCAGGAAACAATATAATGTTTAAATTACAGCGAGACAGTCACGATAATGCAGGTCTGGCGTGTTTAATTAATTACTAATATGGCAGGCTTAATCTTCAACTAATGAATACTGCTTGATTAAGCATCTATATCATATTCATATATTCATATTTCAAGGGTTTTGTGGTTAAAAATATGCCTACTTGTGTGTTATTTTTTGTGTCTTCATTCTAGCTTCTGTATTTTTTTTCTGAGGCTTTCTTTATTTTACTTTTCCATCAACCTCTGCTCTCCCTTCAGACTGCCTGCAGATAATGGACGTTCATTGATGTATTAAAATCTCGTCTCCAGTTAAATCAGCAGCCACCACAGAGCCCACAGATGACTCTCTTGAACCCGACGCGCCACAGTCATTCCGAGCGCGTGTCTGCATTTTGTTTCCCGCAGTGTTGCCTAGATGCCGTTGGTATTCTCCACGCTCTTCCTCTCCCCTCCTCTAATCAGCGTGAAGAGAAGCAACAGACAGTGCACTGATTGCCTCGGGGCCAACGCCAGCTCAGCGGTCTGATGATAAGGCCGGCGACCAGCGAAGGCCTCACTCTGTCCTCAGAGGGAACGTCACGGCAGTGCTGAGCGCAGACCACAGGAGTCCAGCGTGAAGATAATAACTCAGCAGTGAATTCATTTGCCTCGTGGTCTAAACACCCCCCCCCCCCCCCCCCCAAAAAAAAAAAAAAAAAAAAAAAGATTGAGGATGTAGCACCTTTCTCTCATTTTAACCATTTCTATAACTTCCCACCTGTTTAGGTTTTTTTACAGCAGGATAATGGTTCCACCTCTTTAAATGTGCCCAAAATGTGCATGTTTGTGTGTTGGGATAGTATACCACATTGTGTTTACTGGCAGCAGCCTCTCTCTCTCTCTCTCTCTCTCTCTCTCTCTCTCTCTCTCTCTCTCTCTGTCTGTCTGTCTGTCTGTCTGTCTGTCTGTCTGTCTGTCTGTCTGTCTGTCTGTCTGTCTGTCTCTGTCTCTCTCTCTCTCTTGCTCTCTCTCGCTCTCTGTCCGTCTGTCTCTCTCTCTCTCTCTCTGTCTGTCTGTCTGTCTGTGTCTCTCTCTCGCTCTCTCTCTGTCTGTCTGTCTGTCTCTCTCTCTCTCTCCCTGTCTGTCTGTCTGTCTGTCTGTCTGTCTCTGTCTCTCTCTCTCGCTCTCTGTCTCTCTTGCTCTCTCTCTCTCTCTTTCTGTCTGTCTGTCTATCTGTCTGTCTCTCTCTCTCTCTCTCTCTCTCTCTCTTCACTTCTCTCTGCCAGCCACCACACAGTGGTCATTTCCAGCACTCCCATCCACTCTGGACGGCAATAATGAAGCCGAGCTTTACGCCCATATGGCAGGCCGTCGGCCTCTTAAACCACATCGCGACATCACTCAACGGTCATTTAATGAGAGCTTGACTGGACCCCCAGCTCACTCTTATCCTCTGAAAAATATTCAACCTGGCTTTATCACTCCCCTGCTTTTACGACGCCATCTGCACTGCATGTAGAGGAGCATAATTACTATAGTCCTCCACTCAGTTATGCCCACTGCAGTCGGCCAGTCCAAAAACATATGGGCCTCAACTGCACTATTTCTAATTACAGTGAACAGAAGGTTAATGTCATTTTAACAGGTGCTGCGTTTCCAAATAACACGGCAGGAAAAAAGTTTTGTTCCTGTTTACGCTAAATACCCATAAATTAGATTGAAGACCACATTTGACACTTAGTTGTTCTCTCTCTAGTTATGCAGGTACAACACTATTTACTACTTGTGTAATTGGTGCAAGTCGGTATAAACAGCTTCTTTACATTTGATGAAACAAAATCTTATGTTATAAGGCAAATTAAATAAAACATGATCTCTAAATTGTGTTGTTTCACCAAAAGATATATACTTTTTTAGTATTTTGTTGCCGTGTTTTAAAGTTTTGCTTTACCATTTGCCAAATATCTTTCAGTTACCTTATCGTTATATTTTTGGATTAAAGAATTCAGATTCCAACTTTCTAGTCCCGATGGAAATTGTCAAAGACTCCCATTCCTTGGCATTCCTTTGACCACATCACTAACAGGACCTACACCCACTACCACCACCACCATGCCCCCCCCCTACAAACAGTACATCACTACCTTGTTCACGTATTGTGCACAGTTGGTTTTGAAGGAAACTCACATCGGTGACATCACGGCCTGGGTGATATATTTCAGACTAATTGCTTATAGGCCGTGGTTGTCTTTATCAGACATGCTGGTCGTATTAAGAGCAATTACAGTAGAGGCAGTTCTGGTGAGTGTCTCTCCGGTGACTCTCCCCTGCACCTGCTCTCTCTGTTTAACATTCATGAATAGTTTAAACCTCCAGCATCTGGCCCAACGCCTTTATAGTATCCACACTCATAGACACACACAAACACACACACACACACCAATGCATCTGAACTGGTCATTTAGCGTGGTTGTGAGTCTCAAAATGTATGCTTTCTTTGAATGTGTAAAACCAGAGCCAGCTAAAAGGTGTTCCACTTGAGTTAAGATACTTACTGAAATGCAAATCAACTGGTGTTTATCATTTTTTTTAAATCCATGATAGTGCTATAGGAATTATAGCCTGGCTAATACTGGATTTATTTTAAGACAATACTGATATTGACGTTTGTTAGTCTAGAAAAAGTATCAGCCAATAGTTTTAACGTTAACCTATAATGTACACAAAAAATGTGTTGTGAGTCCCTTAGATTTGCTTTTTCAGACAATTGCGGCAAAGATAAGAGAGTCATTTTACCAACTGGTGTTCTTGTTATTTTATCCACCCCATTTATCACAATGAGGGTAGACTAACACCTCTTGTGTGTAATGCAATGCAGTTCAAACAGCACCGCAAACTAAATGCAGCAACGACTCGCGTACCAAACTGAGCGTCCCGTACTGGATGGTGATACACGCTGCTCCTCAACAGATGTTCATGGTGTCCTGATGGAGTTTGGGTAAAGGGTTAAGGATGATGATGCATTCAGTGACCAGCATTCAGCGGAAGAGAGAATTACGTTATGACAATAAATGGCTTAAACCAGTGCGTGTTGATGCGGCCGCTAAGTGAAATGGCAGTCCTATCAAGAGAGAGGTGGTAATAATCTCGACACCGTCTCTGGCGTGCTGTTTGTTTTTTTATAAAGCAGTTTACTATGAGCCCCTCTTTAGTTTGACTGCTACAGAGACATCAGAGACATCAGTCAGTAGCAGTATTGCAGCAAGGCCCCCTTGAGGGCCCTCCTACCTTAGCATTTGAATTGTGGAGATGAGGGAAAAAGATGCCTTGTTAAAAAGGTGGGAGGGCTCGTTCAGTGTAAAGAGAATGGCATTAAAGGCAACACTGCAGGCCGTGAGCACACACACACACAAAGCAGCTGATTCTCTGTGGTTTATTATTAGGACAAATGAGAGTTTACAGTGAGGTTGAATTTTGTTATTGGTATGAATCCCTTTCAGACCTTCTGCTCGCTTCAGATTGGTTCAGTCATAACTTTGGTCACGTGTTGCTCTTTCTACTCTGCTTCGTTTTGGGACCCACACCGAGGAGTTTGCTAAATTGAGCATATACAAGTCTATCCTAGCAAATAATGTGATTTGCTTTTCACTTCTGGACTAAATGCTTTTCTTAAAGTGTTGCTGGAGTCCGAGTTTGCTCTCAAGGCACTACGAGGATAGAGATTGCTGTTAGGTGGTCAATCTAGGGTTGAACTTCAATCATATTGTTATGTGACTTCAATGCGAAGTGTTTCTCAAAGTCATTTTGGAGCTGTTTTTGGCCATTAAAGTGCTCCTAAAACTGTAGCCAGTGTGAGACCATCAGAGAGGTGTGTTATTGGAGTGCTCTCGCTGCACTGGGTAATCCCCCCCCCTACCCCCGCCCGTCCGCATCATTGCTCTCATCCACTGAGGCAAGCATTTGTTAGTAGTATACAAATTTTTCTTTTTTTAGCTCGTCGTAGCTTAAGTCAAATTTACATGTTGGGATTACATTGGAAAACCCACGTCATGCCTTGAGCTATTGTGATCTGAGCCCATGATGCAAACACAGTACAAGTTGTTTGTCCGTATGGAAGAAGCGGTGGTGGTGAAACCTGGATAACATGTTGTAGGTTTTAGTCGCCCAACTTTAAAGTTTACTTCCACCACTTTCTTTCAACCCCCAGACATGAAGTGCCAGAAATATCTAAGTCTAGGTCTAGACTGATTTATATTAAATGTGGGATTATTTTGTCTTTGTGCATTGCACTTATTCTCTTTTGTATTTTGTAATATTTGTGTCTACCTGCCAAGAGATGCCTGATGGAAAAGCACTGCCAAAACATGCATTACTATGCCAGTGTGAAAACAACGTTGTAGCCAAAAATTATGGTCAAGTGCAGAGAAAACAGTTTAGTGGCCTTCACGTCAATTTGACTTAATTTGCTTGTGAATTTTTCTTCATACTAATGGAATGATTCACCTTCTTTTCACCACTGGTAGAGTCAACTCGAGGCAAAATACTTCACTCCTCCTGAAAATTCAAACCAACGATGTAACAAAAAATACCAACAGAGGAGAAGAGAGTGGAGACCTTTATGGTGCTGCTGCAATGTTAATGTTTATGTGCTTTCTGAAAATACTGTATGGGTACTGATTTTATTTTTATTATCACTCAGTGGGTTTTATTCTCCTTGTTATGTATTCTATTTCATCTTATTTTCATTTGATCAAGTGTGTTTCCATCTTATTTTCCCTGTGTTTGTGTTCATTGTGAAGCATTGAGCTGCATTTCTTGTACGCAAGGTGCTATACAAATACCATTTATTATTATTAGTATCCCCTTTCAAAATGTTGCAACAACACAATTATGAAAATCCAGTACAGTGACATTTAAGGGTAGGAACACGCCTGAATGTCTGCTGTTTCTCTTTTATCTGTCCCCCTCCTGTTCTCTACTTTCCCTCTTTTATTATTGGCTCCAGCGTTGTATTGGTTAACTCCGATTGATGTGTGATTTTGTTTCGGACTGTTGCAGTGGGTTCCAGTGCTGTTGGATTTCCAGCAGAGGGAAACGATTTGGAGCTTTGTGCCAGGGAAACCCAGCCAACCCCTGGCCCTGCACTTCGGGGACTACAACCTGGACGGCTTCCCTGACGCTCTGGTGGTCCTCCGCAACACCAGCGGCAGGTAGGACAGATGTCTGTTTGGTGTTCTGAAGACAAAACACTTGCGTGCGAAAGGTTGAGACATCATATCAATCCTCTCGGATGGTACACACACAAGGTAGCGTGAGCTTCGCTTCCTCTGGGACCTTATTTAAGGTAGTAAATGAATGAGATATTTCTGAAATGAAGCTAATCCTTGCTTGGCAGGGGATCCCTTGGAACCCTGTCAAGTAGGTCCCTGAACCCCCACTCCAACTAATCGTTTCGGTGCTGTGCCTCTCTTCATCGGTGCTGTTTCAGGATGTCCAGGGACTGCACATGTAGCACGCTGTCGCATATAGATGGCGGTTGCTTTGTTATTACTCGTGAATGGATTGTGGATTTCATGCGAATCCATATCGTCTCATTGCTCACAGACGCTCGCTTCATTTGTCGCCCACATTGGAATGTGTCGTGTAACAGTCCACGTTTTGATGAGATTATACTAACTATAGTATTCCAGCACAACACAAAGTGAAATTGATTGGAACCTAATAACTCAAGATGCGTACTTAACTGGCTTATGGTAATCTGTTTAGCTTCAAAACTAGATTTTTCTTCTTTTTTCTGAGACGCCACACGAGGATGGATTTACTCATTAAAAGAGGAGAAATGTCACCCTGTTGATATGAATGATCGAACAAAGTGAAGCAGGGATGATGAAATGTAATGATTTAAATGCAACTCATTATGAATATACATTTTAATCCTGATGCACATAGGTAAAAGAATATATTAAATTTAAGTGTTTTTCAAAATGGTTTCTGCAGTTAAGATAACAACCTTTGAGAAACAGCTCTGTTACTCTCTGGATAGCAATACATTCAAAGCACAGAAGTTTTCAAAAGTTGATTAATTAAAATCTTCTCTCATTAATAAACCATAAGATATCAGCTGAAGTGTAAATCAGGCATAAATTAAGTTGATTGCTGGCTCTTTGACATTCATGACACAGTGCAAAACAGTCCTTGACTGCAGGATGCGGAGCTTTGAAATGTTTTGCACAGCGCAATGGGAATCTGTGACATTGTGGCATAATGAAGACGTGATTACCATCCAGCTTACTGGTGAACGGAGTGGGAGAGGAAACAGCTAAAGGTGAGCGTGTTCTTCAGCTCAGCTGATAAGACAGTCCTTACAAACATCACCATGACGTGTGCTTGGACGTAAGCACCACAGACACTAGTGTGTGTGTGCGTGTGTGTGTGTGTGTGTGTGTGTGTGTGTGTGTGTGTGTGTTGACGGACCTATGTGTGGATTATCTGGACTCAGAGATGAAGATAAGATAGCTGAAGGGGTCATGGCTGTGATTGTCTATGCATACTGATTGTTTCGGGGGGGTGTGTGTGTGTGTGTGTGTGTTTTGAATGCTGGTGTTGTGTCGGGAATAGTAAGATGTTGGGTAATAGCTTCAAAAGATTCACTCACACACACACATGTACATGTGAACCCTACTTTCTTGTCGAGGCTCTTTGTAATCAGCAGTAAGTCCTGTTGGGCTTAACCCTTTGCAGTAGCCCTCATCTAGAAATGACTTCTGTCTCAGCAGCTGTAATCACACAAGCTATAGCTTCTCCCACCCCCCATATATTTTTAACCCCCCCCCTTCCTACATTTTCTTTTCTCATTTGAAGCCGGAGCGTTGTAATCCTACACTGGACCGTGGATGTGATTGCCGAAGTGCTCCCCGATACAGTCTTGACCCTTTTAAAACCATCATCATCATCATCATCATCAGGAGGAAGGATGAAGAGATGTCAAGAGGTCAGGGTTATAGGTTAAAAGGTTAGAGAAGCGTGTTGAATATCTATAAGAACTACCGCTGACGTGCCCCAGAGCAAGGCACGTAAACCCCGACCTCTCTCTGTGCACAAATATTGTTTAAGTTCAGTATTGCTTCCACAAGCACCCCTGCTGCTGCACCCCTCCCTTCGAGTAAAGGCACAAGCTTCCAGGGGTCATCTTTGAGCGATGGGATGTGCTTGTTTTTGTTTTCGTTCAGCTGTTTTCTCAAATGTGTCCTGTCTACTCGCTCACTTTCTGGATTCAGCAGCACTCTGCAGCTCTTAGCAAATGCCCTCTGCTTACCAAATGTGTGCACAGCCCACATCTGATCTATTTTAACGCTCCAGCCCTCTCTCTCTCTCTCTCTCTCTCTCTCTTTGCTCTCCGTCTCTCTACTCCTTCTTCCTTCCAAGCGGTTATTTATAGCGGCTTTTCAGACAAAAGTCCTGCCAGTCAGTGTCACTCCACCTCCCAGCGAAATGAATGCCGATTTCAAACGTTCAAAATGGGACGACTGAGGGAGAGGGAGGGTGTGAGATGAGAGTAATCGGGCGGAATCGGTGGAACAATGAGCAGAAGGAATAAATAGTCAGTTACGGACGCGTGAGGTCATTTTGCGATATCAAGTTTGTGAGGCGTGGCTTTGACAAAACCAGTGATATTACCTCAGACGGAAATATTTACCTCCCTCACTCTTCTTCTGTTGATTGCCCGACTTATATTACTATTTATTAGACTGCGCAACATACCGACAATGTACAATGTGGTCAACCATCCACCCAGTTTCTGCCACTTGGGTCTGAGGGAGGAGGCAGCAAGAGTCCTTCTTCGCAGTCACGACCTCCAGCTCTTCACGGGGGCAGCCAAGTCCTTCAAAGGCCAAATGGGATACAAAACCCCCTCAGCATGTTCTTGGTCTGCGGGGGGGGGGGGTCTCCTGTCTCATAATCAGATGCTCAGCCGGTACCCTTCTTTCGGTCACCACTCAGATCTTACAGCCACAGGTGAATAACTAGAAACAGACAGACTTGTAAATTGAACGCCTCGCCGTCAGTGACTCTCCGTCTCGCCTCGTCCACATGTCTTATTCAGAGGATCATAATTTGATCATTTGTCCAGCAAATGACGCAGGAACCCAGCGATCCTGAAGGAAAAGAGTTGACTGCACACCGCTCTTCAGTTGCCTGTCTCATTGCCGTGCTCTCCGTGTTGGAGGAATAATGCTCGTGCCAACAGTTTTTAGCATGTGTACTTAAATTGAAACGTCTACGGACACATTTGCAGTGTGAATTTCTGTAAGTGGCACATAGTTTGTTCTCGTGCTCATACTAACGACTCAGCTTTTCTCTTTATCGAATACATGCGGTGGATGTTGCCAGAAGCATCCATCACATCGCTTACTGTTTAAGTGTAGCTGTGTCGGATGCAATCAGTCGGCAGTAGTCGGCAGAAGCAATGCATACATTTTTCTTACAGTTATGGATTATTTCATCGACGTCAAACTGCAAAGCTATTACCCGGTCCTTGTAAACATGGTAAAGAACTAGATAATCCATTCGCAGGCTGTGTGGAAACGTAGCCATTAGGAGCTGCAAGACTGCTTCAGGGTGCCTGTACGCGTCCGTGTGTGTTCATGTTTTCATGTCTGTGTGGTGTTGTAATTTCCATCGGTAGCTCCTAAAATTCCACTCCTCAGGGTCCACGTTCTATCCGGGTCGAAGGACAGACTGTGCCTCCAGACTCTCTCGCTCTGTCTCACACACACACACACACACACACACACACACACACACACACACACACACACACACACACACACACACACACACACACGCGCGCGCACACGAACATTGTCAGATCACAACAAAGACTACAGGGCTCTCGCTCACTGCTGAAAGGAGATCCTATAGGTGTTTCAGTGTTATGCAGTAAAGCAAGCTTTTGGG
Source organism: Cebidichthys violaceus (assembly GCF_023349555.1). Taxonomy (NCBI): domain Eukaryota; kingdom Metazoa; phylum Chordata; class Actinopteri; order Perciformes; family Stichaeidae; genus Cebidichthys; species Cebidichthys violaceus. The sequence continues at coordinate 16,567,421 of NW_027176705.1, forward strand.
ATGTCGAGGAGACAGGAGACGACACATTGAAAGAGAGACCGAGATACAGTCTCTGAAAAAGAAACGTCAGTATGAAACAAAAACAGAAAAAAAAAAGAGGATTTTTTTTTTTTTTTTTTTTTGGTTTCCTTTTTGTTATCTTACATCAGTGTGAGAAAGTTTCTGCAGGAAGGCCTGATGATAAAGTGTAGTTCTTTCAGGTGCAGATGACACAGCGTGGCGCTGTGTAACATATACTGCTTATGATCCAGATTCCTAACTCTCTCCAGGCAACACTCAGGCGGCAGAGCTGTCTGACTATTCATCTACTTTTTTATTTTTATTTTCCCTCTACTCTCGTCTGTTAAGTAGAACTGTTTCTCATGGCATGTTCTCAGTTGAGGTGTGTTGTTCATGTTATATGTACAATATATGCATACAGGTGTTATACATGTTAAGTTGCAGATGGCACACTTGACATCCAGGAAGCTGGAGAACGCTCCTGAAATCTTCATTCTGGAAGGTTTTATTCATGCAACAATTTTATTATTTTGCTAAATATCAGTATTTTATTCTTGGTCATGAATCCCATTTACAATTAGAATATTTCCCTCATCATTTAATTCAAAATATAATTGTCCAGCAGTAAAGTCATGCTTTACAGGTGCCTTTCAAACCCTTTTTATGCACTTAGAGGTACCCAAGAAAACATTAAAGCTACAGTACTTCACAATTAACATTACGATTTCAATCAAATTCATCATGGATACGATTTTTTTAACAATAGGTCATTGGATTAATAGCATCACTGCTTCGCTGGATTACATAAAACCGTTTGTAAAATATGGAGAAAGAAATAGAACGTGAATCACTCGTCCTCCCAGTCTCCGCTGGCTGATGAGTTGCAGCCCACAAGCTATTGACAGTCATAGAATAGAACAAGGTGGGACTTCAACTCATATTAATGTTAAGATATCACAACCAACCGTCATGTGCAGCAGCGTTTAACAGTGGACGTTTGTGCAGCTGTAGTGCAGGTAAATGGAACGCAAGTACGGTGACAACAATACTGAATTAATTGAGATTAGTTATCAATTGGACTAACATTCACATAGCTGTGATAATGTGTGCAGACACAAAATCAGGAGATTGTTGTAGATTTAGATTTCATAGTTATAGTTTAGTGGTTTCGTGGTCTGTGCTTAGGTACCACAGTAAGTAAGTAATGTGCGCACATAACCCGGCAGTAGATCATACCTTTACCTTTCCTGTAGCAGCCACAAATGTATATCAGGAACAATTACTTTTTTTTATAATAAATATTCATGCAGAGCACAGTGTCTCTTAGACCTTCCCGTAGCAGCCACAAATGCATATCAGGAACAATTAGTTTTTTGTACTGTAAATATTGCTGCAGAGCGCAGTGTCTCTTAGACAAACGAAGTACAACAGCGTGCAAAGTGAAGCTGGATTTCTGCCATCATACCTATTACTCTTTCCTTTTTTTTTCTACTTGCCTCCACAGCATGCAAATTAACGACACGATGCTTTGAAAAGTGCAGAAGATTCAGATGACAGATGACACACAGCTGTAATTACAGAATGTAGAATGTATCACCTGCTGTTTCAGTGTCTTGTAGATACACCAGTAAATATCAGAGCTTTGTGGGAACTACATTCACACGCAGTACTTGTGTTGGAGGTATAGGACTGTATGTGTTAGCCACCAGGCCTTATAGAACGGCATTATGCTCGGCAGTAATCATGTTTTTCACTTTATCACATCCATGCGCTGATTAAACGGCGCATAGGTCATTGTGTTATCAGCTTGTAGCGACTTAGATATAATTATATGTGTGCGCATCTAATGTACACATCGGAAACCTTCCAGGCTGCCTCCCTTTCCGCCAGATCAGCACTACCACAGATCTGAAGCTTTTTCAAAGTTGTCATCATCCACAGTGACTTCTAACCTTAGCAGATGGCCACTGGCCAGATGACACCAACAGATTACAATGGGCCATTGATGCATGGTTGCCCACTCGGACACATGCGCAACGACAGTGGTTCAACACAATGTTTTTTTTGTTACTACTCTGCATGCACACATCGAGCCCATGGAGATCACTGGCATTGAAAAAGACCTGAAGTAGCTGGGATCATGGGAATTGTTGTCTTCATCGTTATGCCATTTAATTCTAAATGGTCCCAACGTTAAATAGCTAAGTAACGTTAGCTAAGTACCGTTAGCTAAGTACCATTAGCTAATGTAACATTAGCCAAGTACCGCTAATGTAACATTAGCTAATGTAACGTTAGCTTGCTTACTTGGGTCTCTCTCTGTAGTCCTAGCTTGTAGCGAAGCTCTCTCCATCATGGAAATACCGCACCAATATTTACGCTTGTTTTAACTCTCTCTTTCTGGGTTATTCGGTCCACCCGTACATTTGTGGTTTCATGGGGACAGCTTTGGAATGCAATCATTGTCTGTTAGCATGAGGAGTGAGAAATACAGACAATGCAAAATAGAAAGGCTCGCCGACTTCCTTCCTCACTCTCTGACGTATAATCTGGTGTTTCCAGTGTTTCCTCAAAAGGCAGAGCAACTAGAGGATGTAAAGGGGACACGCATCGTTTCCTTGTGTAAAATTACAGATTCCTCTGGGTGTTCAACATTGTTAGAACCAACTCAACAAAATGTATTACATAGGTCTAGTCATTTTTAGACATTTTAATGGGGAAATGTTACATATTACATCTTTTAGCAAGAATGATGTTCGCTTCCTGTAAAAGGTGCATTTGTTGCTTTTGCCTCGGGGATACAACAGCAAGAGGCAACCAGCTTCCAGGAAATATTTCACTCGTCTGTCACTCCCACAATATGAAACCTTCAAACTGACAATTTTCAAAGTGTGCGAGTCAGTAAGCATCGACACAGCATGGCAATGACCTGCTCCTGCCCTTCTTCAGAGGCATCACGGTCATATCACTGCAGATGGAACTGATTCATTTGAGAATCTTGAGATTAGTACTTGTTGTTTCCTTTATGGCTTTAAATCAAGCAGCTAGAATATAAAGGAGAACTGTTTTTTCTCCATCAGGCTTCCTGGCAGCTGCAATTGATTTTTGTCACTTAGAAGTGTCATTGAAAGAATAATTCATTAATTTAATGCTTGTTGTACTTCTTTCTAAGACTGCCTTGTTGTCTCATAAGGGATGAATAATTAAAGGAAATCAATAATGTATAAATCGCTATATTGAAGTTTTTTGTTTTTTTCTATATGGCCAGAAAAAACAACAACATCTTGATTACCAAGATGGGGACTATATTGCCCATGTTGCTCTTGCATAGCTAATGTGGGGAATTTGTGATATTTGCCGTGGATATTCATGTGGCTATGGAATCACTGGCTCGTGCACATGCATTCCGGCATCTGTAGCACCTGACAATTCATTAACTATGAAATAAGACAACCTGTCCAGTTTTTTGTGGGCCGCAGAGATCAGAAAACATTTGATTTTACAAGCCATTCAGATTTGGCTTCCTTAGAATATACCGCCCCTCATCTGAGTATCTCAGCGAGTACCTCATGCAACGGTTTACATGATAGATTTCTCACATTTTCCTACAAATGCCCAGCAAAACAAGTGATCAGTGCCCCCTACGTGACAAACAAAGTCCACGTTGACTTCTGGCTTCACGCGAAACACAAACAGCGGCCTCCTGGGTGAAAGTCCAACACATTCTCACTCCCAACCCGTTGAATACCGAAGCTTGGTGAGCGGCCCTAAGCTTCAAACTCTCTACGTACCCCTCTAGTATACGCTTGTTACATGCATAATGTCTTTTCAAAATAAACTTCCGTCCTCACAGGAAGTTTAGGCAACAAAACCGTTTAGTTAGGTTTAGGAAAAGATTGTGGTTGACGTAAACACGACTCAAGTCACTACAGAGTGACTAGCAAAATTTCAACATTGACTTTTAGTTTCATTTGGGATATGAACAGCGGACTCCTGGGTGAAAGTCCTGTGATTGTTTGACCCATCAATACATATATAATTGTTTTCCCCAATGTCCAGTAAATTAATAGAAAAAAAGATAAGATCCTTTTTAAAATATAATTTTCAAACGTAGACATACATATTTTCTGTTTGGACCAGGATTGCGGCCGAAATATTAAACATGTTTGTCAGACGGAGTCTCCTGATGTCTGCCTCTGACTGGCTTCAGGAAGCTTCAGGAGTTTAGGACACTTTGGCTCGCATATATCAAACAGATGCACATTTTTCCCACCTGCTCAAATACTATGATAATAACTTCTAAATGATACAGTCTCAGTGCCTTCATAGATTAGAAGAAACTGAGTTTGTTGAGTTCATTGCCTCACTGCCATCAGTTAACAGTGACACCAAAATATGTTCTCCTGAAAATCCTTCTTTTTTTTGGTGCACTTTGTGAGTGTGTGTGGACGAAGGTGGTGAGGTCTGCACAGCTATCCTCAACCTTTTTTTGTTTGCTTGTGTCGATATTCGATGCGTAGTGGTGTGGACTTGTTTACGCCAGTCAACTCTCCGTGCTGTGCTGTGTTGTTTTGTTGCCGTTGTCTGGAAGTGCTAAAGTCCCCTCTGATAATGAGGTGTGTGGAGTGTTTTGTGTTTGGTGTTTCTATTAAAGCGAAGAGTGTGGCGTGGGTAGCAGTAAGCAGCGCTGCCTCCCTCTTGCTCTTTTAGCTCCGACCAGCTGATGTCAGAGTAAAAATAATGATCAGATCTCTTTTGCAGCTAAATGCAACCTGTCGCACGCGCGCGCGCGCACACACACACACACACACACACACACACACACACACACACACACACGTAGGACGTGTCTTGACATTTGTTGGAGAAGGCAACCGCAATAAGGAAAATACTGTGGAGTTTCTAGTTTGAGCAAAAGTGAATTTTGTGCATGAGGCTACAGTTTGTTCGTCTCTTGTGGATTTCTCCACGCACGATCCGTGCAGAATCATCAAGGATGCTTTTGTTGTTTAATTGTGACAGAAGTTGACTTGACTTTTTCAACGGGTGCGTTGCGCATATCTGCTGTACTGATAAAGATTTTTCTGGTATATAAGCTAAATATTCACCACCAACTAACACAAGGGGCCCCCAAAAATGCACATTGCCCCATCAACTGCTCTTCGTTTGAGATTTGCTGTGATGAATTCCAATTATTTTTCAACACCTCGGCACATCTGATAGTATTGTCTCTGTAGGATTTACGTATACTACTCGGAGGCACAGCGGCAAAAGGTCTTTGAGCAAAATATCGACCACTTGCCTGTCCTCTCATTGTAAGTCTAGAGACGCGCAGGAGAGAAACCGGCATGTGCACGTTCCCGCTCTCGCTCCCTCATTGTGTACATCAAAGCCCTAGTGTTGCCACCAGAAAGGCTTCCTCCATGGGAACACGCAACCGACGCCATTCAGCATAAAGACAATGGCCCCTTCTTTGCTCAACTATTTGCTTTGAACAAATAATGCAATAATGTTTAGGTTTTAGGGCTGTGTGTGTGTGTCTGTCTGTCTGTCTGTCTGTCTGTCTGTCTGTCTGTCTGTCTGTCTGTCTGTGTGTGTGTGTGTGTGTGTGTGTGTGTGTGTGTGTGTGTGTGTGTGTGTGTGTGTGTGTGTGTGTGTGTGTGTGTGTGTGTGCAAAATGCTGTTAATGTCTGTGGAGGATGCTGCTTGAACTGCAGAGAGACAGAAGGAGAGGAGAACTCCCTCAATGGATGAATCCTCACCTCGTCACCTTGTTTGGGGTGGATCAGTCGTCCAACTGCATCCCTGTCTACTTATTCAAACTCAGTCAGCACTGAGGAATAATTATTGACTTCAAAATCCCCTAAAAGTCAGCAAAATCCCCAGATATTAGTATATCTGGGGATATTTCTTTCTCTCGTAATTGCTTCCTTTCTTCCTTTCTCTCCACTTTTTGAGCGTGCGGCTGCACAATAGTGAATCTCCCTGATGGAGGATGTCGAACAAGAAATTCTATGATTTCAACCAGTTAGTCATAATCTATTGTAGTGAAAGTGGTATTTGACGCGTGGGCGTTCTCGCTGGCCGTTAATGAAGAGTAAACATGAGAAGTTTCCTTCCACCTCTGCTGCGGTGCGGCTTTTCTTTCTTAAGAAGCTGACATCATCCCCTTCGTGAGGCTACGCGCTGTCTTCTCTTCAACGCTGATACTAAGTACATGTTTTGTTAATTGGGACACTGCTCCGAGTGTAAATGATTCTACAATGGTAGCAACTAAGCTGTCAACGCGTGGAGGCGTGTTAGCGATAGATACTGATAACATGCTGTCCGATGAGTCAAAAATATAAATACTGTAGCGAGTGAGTAACATTTCAATTTGGATCAACAAATAAATAAAAGCAGCTGATGTACTAAAAATAGCATCACAGAGCAAACCTAGGTATGTGTGTAAAGTTTTCCAATCTTCTCAGTCTTTTAGTGCAAGACCTGCTGTGTCCTCACTATGGTTGTGCTGTGCCAGCACAAGAGAACGCAAAACCCATGATTATTTAAGTATTTCCGAAAGCAATTAGATTTGTGTAGGGCGGGCTTATAACCGCACTAGTGTTGGTCCAAATGTGCTTCATACCATGTTATGCACAGTTCTTTTCTCAAAGTTTCCCATAATGTTAGCCTTGAACCAAGGTGTGTTAACGCTGAAATAATTTAATCTCAATAATTTCATATGTTCGGTCAGATACACAATGCATTAGTAAGTGAATAACTTGTTGATAACCAAATGCATTGCATATTGCGTCTCAGATGTACTCAAAAACATTGTGAAACTTCTTTTGAACTCTGCACCAAAATCAGCCTCTGTCACATTTTTCTCGTGTTTAGATTGCCAGTTGAAAGGAAATAAAGTCAGACGCTTTTTTGCATGAGGAAATGTGACATGCACCGTTTACGAGCCAATCACAGACGTGATGAGCTGCAGCCTGCCCTTGATTTTTGAACAATGAAACACATGCGATGATCTCGCGTTCCCAGCAGAGCTAGTAGCAATTTTAGTAGCTAGGAGTCAGAGTGGGGGCACTTTAGCTGAATTATGTGGTTTGTGTGCCGTCTTCCAGGACTGTAGCGCTGATGAGGCACTGCATGCAGCTAATGCAACTAGTCATTAGCTGAACAAAGCACTTGATTTCCACACCGGCACAAATTGTGGTCTTGGCCGGCGAATTTTCTTTCTACGAAAAGAAGGCGACATCGTGCAAAAGTGCTTCGCAGAAATTCCTGTATCCCCATCTTTATTAATTTTAGTTAGTAATGTCATGATGTTGATGGAGCACTAAGCTCCTACAGCTTTTTGCAGCCCTCCGCTGGGATGACGGGGAGAAAAGTGTCAGTTCCTCGTAGCAAAGAGCGCAACGCAGATGTGGCTTCGACTACCGGAATATTTTTACAGGCACTGTGGTTGTCTGTCAGAGCAGCCGGCAGCCCAGCCGCTCTCTTTACTGAGGTAGAAAACACACACACACACACACACACACACACACACACACACACACACACACACTTTCTGTCTCTCCATTCATCGACTGCCCTCAGGGAGACAGAGCGCCCTGCTGGCTGTGAGTGTTTGATGTTGAAATGGTCCACCCTAGCTTCATAAGAGCCCCCTATCGCAGGAGGAATGGTCTAAATGTCACACTCCACCTGGCTGCTCCGCCTGTGTGTGTGTGTGTGTGTGTGTGTGTGTAACATGTAGCCATGCATGTAGCAGTAAGTGGTGAGAGGGAGCTATTTCTGGAATACAAAATGAGGTCACAGATGGAAACGGCTGAACTCAAGTGATTTCTGTTCTGTTGATCTCACACTGCTACATGACAGCACACCTCCATGTCCCGACTGCACCTCGTATTACTGGTGATTACAGTCACCGGCGACCAGAACTGTTCTTGTCCATTCCAAATGCACCATCAGATGTTACAAGTGTCTTTGGAAAGGGGTGCGAGTCAACAAGACAGGAATAGCCGATGGAAGATACAGCACTTCTGCACAACACACACACACACACACACACACACACACACACACACACTAGCGTGAACGAAGCACATACACACATCCATGCGTCGAACTCTCCAGGCTGTAGGTCAGTGAGTGTCTGCCAGTAACAGAATATTGTAGTTAACCTCGGCTTGAAGGTTGTTGCGCAGCAAAATCACAACCAACCTCTCTGTCCTCGTCTCCTCCGTCTGTCTCATGCCATTCAATAAATATGTCTTTTGTAGCAGGAGAAAAGTTTAAAACCATCAGATCAGGTTTGTCTACCGTTAAGTTGAACATTTTTCGGGCAAAATATGTAATTGTAATGTTTCTCATCAGTAATGTTATTGCTTTTTGTTTAATGGGACCAACTCAAGACCATTAATTAGCTACAGACAAACACATTTGTCGCCGCTAGCTGTCTCTGCAGTGGACAAATGATGCTGCCGTTAGCTTAATCATCTCTTAAATATACCTGTAAATGGTAAAAAGGTCAAAATCGTTTAACGTAACGATGGCGGACACAGTCTTCGAGGATACGATCATGATTCTGTATTGCGCTACCACCGGACTTGCCTTTACCTTGATGAGCACTAGTTGATAAAACATAATGTGACCTCTAGGCCGGATTGCACACATTCCATCAAAATGCCTCTTGAGTGATCGGATTGTAATTGCACAGCGCATTTACACCAGTACACATGAGTGTAAATGCACCCAGATGGGCAGATGCAATTGTGGGCAGAAATACGTAATGCTGTGCTGTCTCATGTGCCATTTTGTTTGGGTTCCGTACAGCAGATATTTGAAGCTTCAGTCGTGTGTGTGTGTGTGTGTGTGTGTGTCTGTGTCTGTGTGTGTGTGTGTGTGTGTGTGTGTGTGTGTGTGTGTGTGTGTGTGTGTGTGTGTGTGTGTGTGTGTGTGTGTGTGTGTGTGTGTGTGTGGTCACTGGACCAGTGCGTAATGCTGCCTCCGGAGTCCTCCTCTCAGCCCATTCAGCGGAGCGAACGGATCTCAATGTGAAGACACAAGTTAATAGCAGGTGTAAATGTAATCTGTTTTATCTATATCTAGATACATCCTGCAGACAAAACATATTTCAATGCAAGGTGTGAAGGGGTTCTTAGTTATTGGAATCAACAATGGAAAACTACTCACAAACAATTGTAAGACACTTACTTAGGATTAGACAAGTGTTTGCACTGATCTAGTGGTGGTTTTGCATCAACAAGTAGAAAATGAAGTCCATAATACATCCTCATTAGTGTCTTTGTAATGGACTGCAGATAGTAGAAAGTCACAGCAGGGAACTTGTTGTGACGTGTACATCAGCGCTTGCCTTCGGATCAAATGTGATGAGCTCAGAGATGCAGATAAAGTCAAGACGACACCTCATTCTGTGCTCACTCACGTGCAGCAGAGCAACAATTAATGTTTCTTGATTATGTAAAGCTCACTGCTCTTCACCTTTTTCGATGCCTGGATGACTTTCATCACATTAAGTTTTGTGTTGCTCTCAGCGTATATGCTTGTTTGTGTGTGTGTGTGTGTGTGTATGAGTGTGTGTGTGTGTGTGTGTGTGTCTCCATCCGTCAGTATGCAGCCTGACCGAGCAGCTGCCAAGAGCTTAGCAGGCTGTTGCTAGGCAATGCCATTTAAAATCCATCCTTCTCTGTGTGTTGGGAGCAGGGTAGCTGCATTGGTCTCCCGGTTTTGTTGCTAATACCGGGGTTGGGAGCTGGAGTAGCGCGAGGCGTTTGCCTCGCTAGTCCCGCATCTTTTCTCCTCCAGCGTGCGGCTTTGTTGGTGGGCGGCTGGTCACATGACTTCCTCAACAAATAAAATGAAGTGTCGTTCTAGGGAGCTGTTCAGTAATAGCATAATGAAAGTGGGGGTTTGCCATTTGATGATTACTTTAAAAGAATGTCATTATGCCACATTGTGAGTGTGCAACGCTGCAATGCTATTACAGCAAAAGTCTGCGGAGGTGTTTGTATGTGTGCTTCATTTAACAGCAAGCGCATCTTTTTTCTTTGAAGTTCTAATCTCCAGTGTGGGCACATGAATACATCTCTGGTTTGCTGTCCTCTGTCATGGGTTGATATAACGCAGCAGTTATTCAATCGATATCCAGTTTCTGTGATGGTTTCCATTAACCTCTCTCAGCACCTAGTGTCTGATAGGTCTTGGAATTAATCACAGTGCAGCGTACCAACTGGTATTATTTTTTCCATGTTGTTTGGAATAGGATTTAACCAACCAGTTAGCCTGAGCAGTGACAAACAAAGAGCAAAGCAGCACCCAGGGACAGGGCACAGAGCAAGAGCTTGATTGATGGGTGATCTGTGAGGAGTGAAGTGCAACAAGACTGCACTGGCTGCCCTGTGAGGCTGTGCGGAGGAACAGCAGCGCTTTGTTTTGCAGGTATTTGGTAATAAAAACAAAAGCATTTGAAAAAATTAACTATATAACCTAAAGACGGCGGTAGAAGAAAAGTTGAAGGATTGCTTAAATTAGTACAATTCATATATGTATAAATAAACTGAACTTTGAACTTTATACAAAATACCATGAAAGTCAGTCCATTAGTGGAGGACCAATTTCTTCATTCTAAATGTGTCAGAGTCCGTCTGGTATCAGTGTGTACATACAGTTGACATCAGTGACCAAATGTGCAATCATCTTTGATTCCTGAAAAGCAGCGCCATCCAGGGAAAAGATGGATTATCCAACATAATCCAGCAGAAGTGAAATCACATTCTTCTTTTCTTTTTTTTCTTTTTTATTC
>NW_027176705.1:16583236-16848236 GCF_023349555.1 Cebidichthys violaceus
GCACGAGAACAGTCTATATGGGAGAGAGGCAGCAGGTACGGCACACTGGCAGAAAGAGAGAGATGCTTTACGTCACGTTTCGGTCAGACCAGTCCAGTAATGTCTGTCTTTTGCTAATGTGAATTCCCATAGCAGTTTATTCTGTATTTATAAAAATGTGGGTGATTGTTCACTGAACTTTGCCTTCTTCGCGTAGCTTCTCTACTGCCATGCATCATAATTTCCATAACTATTCATTTTTTTCTGTGAAATCCCAGCGTTCATGCAGGTTGACGGTACAAGGTCTTAACATCAAACCATCCTGCGCTGCCAAAATTCAGCTGAACTGATGAACCGTGCCTGCTGCCGATTACCAGAGCGCGTGTGCTGTTTGAAAAACGGCAATCAAAGCAGCCATTAGATACTTTGTGAAAATTTGACAATGATACAATACAACAGCAGCAAATCTAGGTTAATGGCACTCTGTTACTGTTTCAACCACTTCAACCATTTTGAAAACCGGACTTAGAGCGTTGGAGAGGCGTACAGAGCACATTTCAGCTACGAATTTCACCCCTTGGTGTTTTACTGGAACATGCCGCTGTCATGCTGAATTTTGGTCTGTTTCCATTTGTGGAAGTTATAATATTAAAGATCATTTTGGTGCCGTCACATATTAGAGACACGTAAAGACAAGAAAGCCCATCTATCTGTCTCCGTCACGCAGTCCATCATACATCGCTTCAATTTGAATTCTCCACAAATGTGCATTTCGCCCGAGAAAAGTCGACCCACTTTCAGGGTGGGTGACAGCATCACGTTAATGACAGTAATCGATCAACGTTTTATCCAGGAACACGCTCTATACGTTGCAACATTTCCCTTTTTCCGTCATTGTGATGGCGTATTTTTGCTGCGAGTGCGGCACATTTGATGTTTTTCCAACACTGCCTCTCGCTTTCAAGTTTTTAAAAGCCTCCTAGATGACAGATGTCCCACCAGGCTCTTAGCTCCTTCACCTCCCCTCCCAAGACACATGTGTTGGGATAGAGTGGGGAGTCATCTAAAAGCCTGTGAGAGGGGGAGGGGAGGGAGACTTTTACACTTAGTCTATTTTTAGACCAGAGCCTTTTTTTTTGTTGTTGTTTTTTTCCCGTTGCCACTCCCACGGAGATCTAAGAACAGGCACAGAGAGCCGTCTCCAAAAGATGGAGAGATGCTTCGATAGAGAAAGAGGGGGATTCAATCCCCCCCCCCCTGAGATTCAAAGGAAGATGGTGACAGATACTGAGCACACAAAGTGCAGGTAGAGAGATGGAGAAAAAAATGAAATTGAGTCCCAGAGTGGCTGCGTTTTATTCCAGCTCTAGTAAATTACTCGCCTCTTGCCGAATACAGGGTGTGGTCACCGCAATGCAATGCTGTGTCTTGCTACAAATACGTGCACGCAAGATTTTGAGGTGTGCTATAACTGCAGCAAGGTCTCTTTTTACTCCCCCAATTGGGGGTCGACATATAGCAAGAGAGCAGTGCCTGTGAATTTTGGGCTATTAAACACCGGTGCTCTTATTTTGAAAAGAGAAAAACAGCCCTAAAACGTAATATGTTGCAGAATGTAAATTTGTGGCCATAACCTAATACTATTTCTGTGATTGACAGTAAGTACCGTTATGAACAGGCTTCTCAATGGCCGTGCTGAGGAATCATAGATTGGAGATTGCTGTTATTAACTGCTAGTTGTAGACGGTTCAGCATGTAACGGTTTTACATCCGAGAGGATAAACCCACCTGACTTCTATAATTCACTGGCTGGAGCCACATTACACAAGCACCTTCAAGGTGAAGTAAGTAGGAGTTACGGGCAGAGTGTGTTACCAAGCTGATTTTAAGGACTCATTTTCTGGTTTGAAGCTGTACGCGGTGAAATATAACAAATGTCATTTGGTTTTGAAAGCCCACAAATTCCACAAGGTCACCATTCAAAGTTCAGTCAGAGACACTTGACATAATAAAAAAAAAAGGATTGTAGACTATTTATTGCAACAGATACAGCACTATCATGTTTAGACACGTCGTGATATAAACCGAAACACTGCATCACACTACGTTGATGGAGAAATGTCCTGCTCAGACTCTTCGTTTCCCGCTCGTAGCAGGAGGAATTTGGGGCCGACGGGGGACGTTTGCGGGGACCGGGGTCAGCATCAGAAATGAGTCAGCAGAGAGCTAATTGTCAGATTATAAATACCTCCACGCCAGCGTGTTTAAATGTGACTTTAAGAGATTCAGCCCATAAACTGAATTCCTTTTCATGCATTTTGTTCTCTCTCTCTGTCTCTCTCTCTCTGTGTGTCTCTCTCTCTCTCTCTCTCTCTCTCTCTCTCTCTCTCTCTCTCTCTCTCTCTCTCTCTCTCTCTCTCTCTCTCTCTCCATCTATCTCTCTCTCTCTGCCTCCCAGTGCTCAGCAGGCCTTTCTGTTGGAGAACGTGCCCTGTAACGCCGCCAGTTGCCATCATGTTGGGAGGATGTTCCAAATCCTCTGGGACCAGTCAGATTTGGGAGCCATCCAAAATGCCGTCATGGCAACGTTCTTTGACATCTACGAGGACGTGAGTAGTTTGCGTTGAGTTGATGTCGTTCAAAGCTTGTTTTGATCACACAGAACCACCGTCTTCCATTTCTCCACACCGTCCCACAGCGTTTCTCTGTCCCCTCTTATCTGTCCAAGTAATGCTCTGGCATATACAATGGCACTGGTGTCAGATAGTTAGATATGCCACTAAAAGTGACACCCCCTTGTCTGCAGTATTAAAGAATTTGATGCCAAATGGAGAAGAAAATGAATAAATCTCACAGAGCACACAAGACTATTTGATTCCTCTAATGCAGAAAAGTGGATTATGTGTAAAGCTTTGATGTCAACAAATTGATTTAAGTTTATGCTTTTCCTTTCATGCTCAGAAGTAATATTCCAGAATTGGACTGAGGACAGAACAAAGTCCTGTTCAATTTAGTGCTCGTTCCTAATCAGTATGCCGCTTAAAGCCCATTCTTTAGCTTGTGTGAGAGCCTACTTTACTCCATCGCTGCCAGCTTTGTATTTACAAGACAAAGCACTATAATTTAGCCTATTTCTCACCTCTTATACATGCTGTTATTTTTACACCGACTGTCTTTTTCAATTAACCTGGATTTCTGTCCATGGTGACAATGGTGTGTTCGTTTTTAAAAGACATGGACCCTTGCAGAGGTACAGCACATTATACAAAAAATACACACTGTCCTAATCACATATAGTTTATAATTGAGAAGACAAAATCTTGAAATATTATATATCTAGCAAGTCACACATCTGCTGAATTGATATGATTGAAGCGATTTGAACCCAAAATCAAACCGATTGTGCTGTGATTTAATTGCAATAAACAAAATAAATCAAAAGAATGCCAAATGAACTAGAGTACATCATGATGCCGATTCGTAAAAGGTCTGAATTCATGCTCTGAAAAACAACCAACTTTTAAAAAGCTTGTTTTCTGAATGGAGTTCAGATCAATCGGGAATATGCTATGACTGTAGCTGCTCCATCAACAGTCAAAATAATGCCATCTAAGCATAAATAGGGCTGCAGCGTTATTCTTTCTTCACGTACATTTATACTCATATGATCTGACGGTCTCTGTAAAAATATGAGGTGCAATAATAATACAATAATAATACAATATTACCTCCATTTCTGATTCAACAACGTCAGGAGAATCTCAAGGCTGACAGCTTTTCTCGCGAACACGGCCTCACGCCAATTTCTCAAGCAAGTGGATGAATTTCAACTCATGTCTAATAGCATATATGCATTGACTTTGTACGTGATCGCGCCGCGCAAAAAAGATCTGCTTTGTGTCTGGTTTGAACACACCTTTGTACACGGTTGCACCCAGAATGTGTGACTGCACACAGCACAGAAGCTGCATTGCAGCCTGCCGTGCGTGCCTGTCTTATCAGAATTAATTATTACTGCTAATGCGGCCTGTCCGTTAAATTCAGCTCCCTCTCTCCGTTTGCCTCTCACTCGCTCTGTGAGAGAATGCGTAAATGGTAGAGAGAGAGACGGAGTGAGGAGAATGGGGGGGGGGGAAAGGGAAGAATAAAGAGATGATAAGATAATGCCGAATCAGTGTGTTAGAGGGATAAAAATGTACATCAGAAGACACACACACCAGGCTTCCATTGTCCCTTATCTGTGTGCCTGTCTTCATTTGCAGGGTATATTAGACATGCTGGTTCTAAGCCAGGCAGAGGGCAAAAACGACTTGATCATCCACGCTTTGAAGAACAATTATGAAGCTGATGCCTACTTCGTTAAAGTGATGGGTAAGTGACTGATTTGCTGAGTACGCCCTGTTCCTCTCTCCTCTCCACATGCCTAAACTAGTTTACTTGATGGAGCACCGGTCCACATGAAGAAAGAGGAAGCCCCCCTTTTGCCTCTTTCTGTCCTCTTCTCCTTCACTAATCACATTCATAGAAATACAACTGAAATTTTTATATTTTATGGTTACGTGTATTTTTTATTTTTTTTACCATAACCGTTCCCATTAGACCAATTAGAATGATTGAACATGAGCAGCTCTTTTCCCAGACCGAGAAACCAGATGGCCACGACTGTCATCCGTCATGTTATTTCGATTTCTAGCCTCGAGCTACTAGTCGGACGAGGGGGGGGGGGGTCTCGTCTGAGCTTTTTGTTCCATTTCAACCCGCATAGAAAACGGCCACTGTCCGCACAAGACTCAGTCCTCTTTCCCTGGTTCTCCACTTTAATCTTGTATATTACTTTCAACAAAGGTATACTGTAAGTACAGCACGGTGAGGCACACAACTCCCAGTCTACTTGCCCTGTTCATGACACAAGAGTGGAAGCTGAATAATGGGCTGCAAATTGAAATTGATTATGTTTTACTTGTTGGAAAGGGCACAGTAAAAGTCCGACATATTGTACTAGAAGATTCCATTAAGAGGCTATGAACCTCGTTGCTGTTTGCAATCAGACTGACTTTTTTTGTCCCAGTTTCTTTTATGGATTATGTGTGCTTCAATGTTATTATTGTGAAGTGATGAAATCATCCTAAATGTAAGACCTCTGGCTTGTGTGATATTGTTAACTAGTACATATTTCATACCAGATTTTCTCAGAGCATAAATATAGTTGTGAATATAGCTAAGTGCTGAATGTAAAGCTATTAATGAAGTTAGTTATATACTGTTGTATTACTGTTTCACACCGTGTAGCTAGAAATCCTGGATGTGAAGTCAGACTGGCACCTTTATTACATGTCAGGCTCCTCCCTCTCTCCCCATGTAACCCGTCGCTTTCCACTTTTGACTGCCTGATGAATGAAGGTGTCAGAAATGCCAGAAAAATAACCTTTAATCTGTCTGCTGCAACGACAGACAGATGGCTAAATGTTCACTGATTCAGAAGAAAAAGCAATATGGTGCAATATGCTGCGTTTCAGTCGCACTTTAAACCCGGTATTCACAAATGATGTCTGACTAGCAGCAACTGTAGCGTCAATGTCTGTGTGCGATGCTCAGAAATAGTTTTTTTTATTTATTTATTTTTGGCTCGCCGCTTTTCCTTCTGAGTTAATAGAATTTATTTCTTTTATTTTTTTTATTGTAACAGCGTTTGAGTGAAATTCAAGACGCTGTCTTTTGAAGTCAAAATGTTGGTACAGCGTTAGTACCTAGTGACATTTGAGGAAAGCAAAAATAGTTCCACTCAAGGGTGGGCCTCCGCACAGTTTAATCTGTCACTCTGCTCGGCTCATTAGTAGGAAAAGGAGCGTCGTTCATCCCTTTCTGTTGCAGAACAGTTGGCGAACGGTTGTTGTTCTGTCTTTTTTTTTTTTTTTTTTAAAGGGAGGGGCTACAACTGCTCCTCTGCTTTCAGAATCATAAGAGACACACATAAATCATCACCATGCCCTTGTAAAGCACACTTACAGTATGTAGTCATTAATATTTTCCAAGTATTACTTGTACATACACATTTGAACTGTCTTAATAGATACTGCCTGAGATTAATATGTAACACATACCGGGCTCTCTGATATAATACAGACTCAACACTGTTAAACAACAAACTAAAGATAAACACATTCCAAGAAAAAAAGGTTTCAGAAGCAAATACAAAGTCTCAGCTTCACAATAATAGGAATTAAACTGAATCGATTCATATTACAATACTAAATGGAAAGAATCTGACAGTATAGTAAAGTCTTACTTGGCATTTTCCAAAGTTTCCTGGAACGTGCTCAACTCTGCAACGTTATTTTGTTAACGTTAACTTTCCATGAGGAGCGCTTGTGGTATCGCAACAGATTGGACTTCCTTACAGTAAAGGAAGTAGAGCCTCTGAGCTCAATGTTTTTGTGTACATTGTGCAGGAAGAATAGCTAAATGACATCCATGATGTCGTGCGTCCTGCTTTGCATCTCAGTATTTGTGGGATATTTGTTTGAACGCTTGGTTAAAGTCAATATAGGGTCCTAGTGTGGGAGTCGGTGGTTTCCAGGTGCCCAGTAGAAGTCTACATGGACCATACCATGTCATTGCTGTGGTCATATACGGTCATATGTCCATACTGGGCCTGAAAGATGAAGCGTCTTTAAACTGAAAGAGGGCGGTCTTCAGTTAGCTCTTTAGTGTAAGTAACTACCAGCTGGTGTGGTGACCAGTAGTCAGAATGTTCCAGTTTAAAATTCCAAACGCATCACATCATTGTTTTCTGCTTTATCACCTTTTAAAAGCTCTGGAACTGTGAAGCTACGCATCCAGCAAGTCTGCAGTCAGCGTTAGATGAGAAGCCGTATAGAGCAGTATAGAGCTTGTTGGTCAGATAGCAAGACTTTTAGTGAAGTCGTAAGCGGCTCGTCATCATTGCCCTAAGTGGACGACTACGTAATAGACACATAATTGTCAGAAACGAGATAGTTTTGAGATTCTCTCCAGGAAAAGTGGGCTCAACAGCAACAAGCACCGTGCTATGTTTGGGACAAAAAGCCCAAAATATGATGTTTTATTTAACTTGACAATAAACAAGAAATTGTAAAAGGAAGAGCTTCTCAGCCTCCATGTGTACAGTGTGTGTGTGTGTGTGTGTGTGTGTGTGTGTGTGTGTGTGTGTGTGTGTGTGTGTGTGACCTTGACTCACCCCCCCCCCCTCGAGAATCAATTCCTTTTGTGCCGCCTCTCTGAACGCTGCTGTTCTTTTCGTTATCCACGTCTTGTCTCACTGCAGCACATCAAACAAAACACACACACAGATACACCCACACCAAAATGCCTGTCTTCTCTTCTCCCCCCCGTTGATAGCAAACACTGTCAGCCCCCCCCACACACACACACACACACACTTCTCCCCTTTATTCAACATCAGTTATTACACGTTTGGTTGTGAATATTTCATACATGTTCGGTGTTGCATTTGCTACATCTAGCTGCGTGCACACTAGCGAGCAAACGCCGAGCAGCCGACATAAAAACGTATCCGTCAAGTGTTACACCCTGTCAACATTTCATTCGGGAGTTCGAATGCACCTTAATAGCTTCGCACCTCCCGCGAAACTCCCCTCGAGGGCAAATTTGTTTATTCTTTTCATGCGTCTCCGATAGCATTACACTGTAATAAGTGAGACTGAGTGTGTGAACTCCATATTCAGACACGTTCCGTCAGCCAGTGATGGGTCTTTGTAGACACCCTGATCCAGTCCTCCGTTCTGTAAGATAGAATCCTGTTTTCTCAAGATGACATTGCTCAACCCTCCCCCGAGCATTATTGAACAACACCAGCTGAAGGATTGACTTTGTGTCCGACTCGGTGTGTGTGTGTGTGCAGTTTGTGAGTGAAAGGTAAGGTCCTGCGATGCACGCGGACTTCCCGGGATAAATCCATCACAGGTTGGTCTCGGACAGCAGCCTTGCCTCTCGGCCTGGACTCTTGCTGGGCTTTTTCACACGGAGATGACCTGAACCCGCACCGGTCTGACATCTCATCCTTCCGTGCGCCCGACCTGCAGTAGTTCACACACCAGGGCGCTCCATCAAGATCCGTGCCTCTGTATTTTTTAGGAGCAGGCTAGAGGGTTTCTGTTGTACAAAATTTTAACGATTGGCAGCCAGGATGCCGTTTGGTAAAAAAATAATATATATATATATATATATATATATATATATATATATATATATAGGTACTAAAGAGAGAGAGATCAGGGCTGTAGCTCAGTTATTTGTTGAATTCTGTTTCATTTATAGTCCCTGTGCGTGTTTTCTTGGCAGATAATGCAGCATATTATAAAGTTTGTGTTGACTCGGGTGTGCTAATCACCGACATTCACTTCATTTTGCTAATTTTATATTCCAGATTAGATACTCTGTATTTTTTGTAATGACTGTGGAGCAAAGCTGACATGTTGCTTTTGGTTTTTATTTTGCTTTTTGACATATTGGCATATCATAACAACAGATTTTACCTCGTGGACCACCATGAGGTTGACATTTTTGCTTTTTATTGAAGCAAACTATTAGATGGATTGCTGTGAAATTTGGTGCACGCATTCATGCTCCCAGAAGATGAATCGTAGTAACTTTGATCCCCTAATCTTTCCCCTAGCACCACTATTTAGTCCAGAGCATTAGTTAGTTATTCTTCATTGAGGTTTGTGTTTCCTTCCTCGTCTTCCGTGTCTGTCTCGGACAGGCGCACATAGATAAGACTCGACTTCTTGGCCTTGGGCAACCAATCAATAGGAGAATGACAACCATGTGATTGTGACATCGGCAACCAAGACCCGTTCCACGACCTGAGCCAATACAGTACAATCTATATTGTCTCGGGTCACTCAATAAGTCTCATGCCCGAGTGGGTCCTGCATGTAGCAGACGCGCCATCATCAGTGAAGTGTCATAATAAGTAAAACAGACGTTTGTTTTTGAAGCGAGACAGTGTGAACTATAAATTGCTTTTTGAACGTGGCTGTTCATCAACTGATCATTAATCATACTGCCAGTGTTGGGACTAGTGTTTGTTAGGGGCGACCACATTTCAATCCCGTATATATTCATCACAAGGTTTGAAACAGAATTGATTCTTTAAAAAATTCCAGTTCATGTTTTCTGTTTTGGCCCCCATCATTGAAGAGACATATATACATGAATCATACGTTTTGTTATGTTGGATTTTCAAGGAACGTAGAAAGGACATGCATCCCTGTCGAGTCTTTCACAAAGCAAAGTGGTTCCACTTTGAGCTGAAAGAGACAATGAAGCGCAGTGTTCGCAGGGTGGACAGATGGACGGATGATTGCTGCTGAGGAGGGAGGAGATTGGAGAAATCATCAACTCCAAAATTAGAAAGAAAGATAAAATGGGAGGGAGTGGGAGGGGGTATCTCTGCATGAGCATCTCTGTGTGTGTGTGTGTGTGTGTGTGTGTGTGTGTGTGTGTGTGTGTGTGTGTGTGTGTGTGTGTGTGTGTGTGTGTGTGTGTGTGTTTGGAGGGGGGGAGGATGAGGAGAGAGAGTGACAGGCAGAACTGTATGAGTTGATTAGTTTCCTGCTCATTTATTAGGATGCAGATTAGCTGCATTGAGAAACATCTGGGAGCTTTTCTCAGGCCCAAATACTTCCTCCTCCTCCTCCTCCTCCACCAAATCCAGCTCTCCCCTTTCCACATTTCCTCATCTCCTCTCCTCTCCTCCCCTCTCCTCTCTTGTTTGCCCATCTTCTCCTCATTGCTGGCCTCTTTCATTTCCTTCCCTCTAACCCTCTCTCTTATCCTCACCCCCCCCCCCCATCCTGCCCTCACCCCTCTCTTCGGCAAATGTCTCGTTTCCTGCCTGTCAGTCAAGCACTGCCTTTTATTCCCTTCCTTTCACATCATTCAAATGACAACGAGGAGATTTACATGAAGTGTGGCTCCGTCGTCCGGAGGAGGGGTTGACTGGAGGCTGTGTGTTCAGATCGGTGTGAATACTTTTTTCGGTGTCTTCCGCGGCACACAGAGGCGGCTGAGTGGGAGCACCTGCTCCCGTGTTTGTCAAAATAGCAGGCTGCACCGGCTTATGTTGACAGTTGAAGTCGTAATGGCTCTGCCTGCAAATAAGACAACAAGCCTACAGCACAGTATACTACATCTCGCGGACATTTTATATTCATTGCCTACAGGGAGCAGTAGTTCACATTTTTTGTTTCAGCGTAGTGTCTTGTAATCCCTCTCCTGGAAGATTTGTGATGTTCCCACTTCTAGTTCAAAAGCCAAATAGCAGGAATTCATCAACCCAGGCACTTTTTTCTTTGCCAATCATATCAGCCATTGCACATCCTGACCAAAAGTGAGAATACCAGCAGCAGCAGCAGCAAGGAGAACACTGAGATACCAATCAATTTAAAAGGAGACCTATCATGAAAATCTCACTTTTTCAGTGCCTGTGCACATTTTGGTATCTGGAGGGACTACCAACCCACGAACTGTGAGATGAGATCTCTACAGTCACTCTACAAGCCATTCAGATTTGAATCCCCTTCCTATGTCACATCCAGGCTCATTAGAATATAATAATTGTAATAATAATATTTATTTTTGTGAGGAATTGGGGAAGCAAGAAGACGGACCAATTTGCAAATTATGGGGAGCATATTGTAGAGTTGGCCAGTTTAGTTGATTTACGGCTCTAAAAGCTGATCCAATCCCTCAAAATTAATTTTGCTCTGCGACCGTTGGTAACGCTCCTAACCCACGTAAAGTCTCACTTAGCCTTTCCAGGCCACAACAAACGGGAGGAAAGTTTGTGTGCTGGTTTTGCAAGGCTAACATTAACCCAGTGCTGTAGGCTCGTCAATTTTCTTTTACAGCTGTGGGAACTCGACTGTGGTGTTAAAAGTACACTAAATGTGATGTATACAACTTTTCCATCATTCAGAGGTTGTTTTTTTTTCTAAAGGGCATTTGTCTTTTGGGTCTTGGATAATCCTGTTTCAGATTATGCAAAAAAAAATTCTGTATACATTACATTTTATGTGCAATTTTCTTGTGCGAGTCTTTGAAAAGCACATTTGATCACAGTAAAACAAGAGGTGGCAATGCTGTAATTCTATTGTAAAGTGCTGCCGACCAAATCCAGTCTCGATGAAGAGAAGATGTTTTCTCTAGACAGTTAGCCTCTCTGATGATGTCAAAGTTTATTCTAATTGAAATGGCTAATTAACGTGGTGGTCACATTGCATTTGTGGTGTTCATCCAAAAGTGAAACAATGTGGGAGCCACTGCCAGCTGTTCGGGGACAGTCGGCTACAACAACACTATAATGATGTCACCCAAAGTGAGCGGGGGGGGAGGGGGGGGGGGGCCTTCCTCTGGGAGTTCAAACCTCCCGGCAAAGCAGTGTTTTGTCTTACTCACACTTCGACCAGATAAGACAATAGCCGTCAAAGTGTGTCTAATGAGGGCAGAAAAGGACATTTCTATTATTATTCAGTCAGGCACACATGAGGAAACCAGTTTCACAGGAGACAATTGTTTAAAAAAAAACAGTTAAATGTCTCTTTTTTTTTATGGCAAAGATTTCATAATATCTAAATGTTCAGTGCTACATAGGCTTTTATTCACCAGACAGATGAGCAGAATCTCTGTATATGCGCGCATACACGCATATATGTAGTACATGCTGCACGTGCCATATGTAACAATACTTTGTACATCATCCCTGTGACATGGATTACAAAGCTGTTGGCAGGTGGCCATTTCTGGAGTTGCTATATTGCTATATGTTAAGACCAGATGTCAGCTCTCTGTCAATCACAGTGTGTGTGTGTGTGTGTGTGTGTGTGTGTGTGTGTGTGTCTGTTGGTGTGTGCGGGGGGGGGGGGGGGGGCGCATGTGTTGTGCCCATGCATGTCTGTTAGAGGCCCTGCAGTCAGCAAAAGCAGCCTGAGGACAACGAGAAGTGATGAGCATCTCGGAGCGAGCGGCGCTCAGCTGTCAGACTGCTGTGTTTGCGTGGCTCCGCTTGGCTCTCGCTGACTCGCACTTGTAGCCACTAGCGCTGACACGGCACGTCATGTTCCCCCGTCGAGATCTGCTCATCGCATTTTGCTCTTTGTGTGTGTGTGTGTGTGTGTGTGTGTTTGTGTGTGACGTCAGCTGACCCAACGGCTCAGGACTGTGTTGTGACGTGTGCATGAGGTTACCATGGCTCCCTGTAGTTTCTTTTTATAGAGTGCCAAAGAGGACACAACTACAGGTGGGGCTCCGGACCAGAGAAAGGTAACCTCTCTATCACACACCAGACATATGTTGAATAGTCAACATGCTGCTATACTGAGTTTAGTATCTACTATTACATGATCAGAAACCTTTGAGTGGCAATAAGTGCACCTACAGAAATTCATTTCCCATGAAATTATCTGTCTGCACTGCACATCATTTTTTTGGGTGGGGTGGAATTGCCTTCAAAGACCGTGAGTATTGCGAACTATAAAGGTTCAATGGTTCAATGTTTGTAACAAGCATAAGAAGAACGTCATATACTGTAAATGTTCAGATTTGTTATCGGTGTATAAAATGTGTGCTGCTGCTTGTTTTTCAATTCAAAACATTGAATTTCAGTTTCGGACTAGAAATATCAGGGTGTTTGTATCAGCGTTGCAAATGTTGGCATCTCACCGGATCTATTGATTATGTTATCACCAGCTGCCACAGCGACGCTGGTATTGCTTTCACCTTGTGAGTCTGTGTGTGAGTCATCCCGGCATAATGTGGTCCCGGGGAATCCTACTGTAACGGAAAGTTCTGAATACCTGCCAGGTTGTTTATATTTCCGTCTGTCTGAGATTTGTCACGCGATAGCTTCATAGCCGTGCAAGATGCAGTCAGGAATCGTTACAGGTGTGTAGTGTGGAACGCAATGAAGGCCGAGTTTGAAGATGGGTGTGGTCCGAGCAAGGGCGCCAGAAGTAGGGAGGTGGGAAGTGGGTGAAAGGGCGATTGGCTTTAAATTTTCCTTCAAATACATGTTGGCACTATAGTTATCATTTATTTAGCTTTTTTTTTTTTTTTGCATAAATTCAAGAAGTAAATTGTCCACAACCCAGGTGATGACGCACAAACCTAATTCTGGTTTTATTCTCTGCAAGATGTCAAGCTTTTGCTTGATATTCATCACAAAGCCAAATGAAATTATTGCTTGTGCATGTGAATGATTGCTTAAAATAACACGGAGCAACTCATTAATATTTGATGTCAACACATCAGCCCCAGACACCTCAAATGTCAGTGAATGCGTTCATTGAAACCTGGCTGGCTGTAACAAGTAACAGTGTTGTGCAGAATATAAGAAATAGATTTTCTACATTTAATACGTGACGATCCATGTGAGGAGTCTGCACAGACGGGTTTTAAGAAGTAGATTTACAACGGACTCTTGTCCCGACCTTTCTGAAATCTTTATACGACACGACTGGCGTAGAGTAGCAGTAATAACACTGAAGCACTCCACACCAATGAGTCATTTGTTAGTGGTGAGAAATGACCTGGTTTCTTGTGTCCCAGGTCACAAACTGGCAGCACAGATTAAGAGCACAGAGCCCCCCCCCCCCACTGAAAACTGCCTTTACTTCCATTGTTGGTGCAATATTGTGTGTACGGGATTGATATTTTCTCATGTAGACGTAAAACGTGCTCTCCCCGTCTTTCCCTGTTTCGCAATCACAGACTGCCGATTTCTCTGCAACACTCTTAAAACCACTGTTCATGAAACGCTGCTCACTGGCTGACTCATTGTCAATATGATGAAAACACACACACACACACACACACAGACCGGTTCGTCCTCCACTTGATTAGGTTTGAACTGCGAAGGAGCTGCCATCAGTCTTAATATCACAGTAGAAAATAGGCTAGCTCCATCCCACATAGGCTGTACTGTGTGTGTGTGTGTGTGTGTGTGTGTGTGTGTGTGTGTGTGTGTGTGTGTGTGTGTGTGTGTGTGTGTGTGTGTGTGTGTGTGTGTGTGTGTGTGTGTGTGTGTGTGTGTGTGTGTGTGTGCGCGTGTGTGTGTGTGCGTGTGCATGTGCGAGAGCTATTCCAGGGGTCTTGTCTTGGCCCTGGAAGAGCTGTTATGTACTTGTTACATGTCAACCAGAGATTGAAGTATGGACCAAGCAGCCTCACACTAAATTCAGTGTAGTTACAGGCACGCACACACACACACACACACACACACACACGAATGCCCACTCCAACACAGACTCTTCTACTTCCTGGAGCGACGGCGTGCCCACTGAGTTGTGAAGGACTTCTGCATTCATGCAGTTTATGTCTATCTTTTTCTCCCTCTTTCTCTTTATGCATCGGTGAATTTGTGTCATGAATTTCTTATTGTAGCACGTGTGTGTCCCCTGTCACGGATTAAATGTGTTAACTTTCCCAATGCCACACATTTATTACGTTCAAGAGTTTTCCGTGGATGTGTGAAGACCTCCGACTGAAAGTGCTCAGACTTTATCGGGTGTTTGATTTTAAATTCAACAGGAAACTAAAAGCAGAGAAAAGGTTTGACATGAGGCCAGGCCGCTTTGGCAGTGTTATTTCCACTGGGTGCCAAGTGTGATTTAGCTTTATTGCATCAACACTGGGAATTAAAATGTTGCTGAAATGTGACGTTTTGTTTCCCATCACCTAAACACAAATCGCCACGCACATAAATTTTGATCAAATTGTGTCAATTTAATTGACAGTAAACGCCTCATCTCACCTGTTTCCAGTGAGATTTTTGGTCACACGGTATATTTGGATTCAAGCTGTGTGACATCGGTTCTTCCTCTTGGTCCTTTCATGGACCAACGTTATCGTCTTTCGTCTCTCTCTTTGAGGATGGATTTCACGTCAGTCTGACTCTGGATGTATTTTTTAAGGTTGCTGCCAGATTAACACTGACAATGACTCCAGTTCACCTTCCAGTTTGTGTTGGCTTCAACCAACAGAGAAGCAGAGACTCTGGGAAGTGCATTTTTACTCACTGCAGGTTTCTTGACTGACCCGTTGCCACCAGGCGGTAACCTCCGCTTCTGAAAAGGGAAACCAATGCATCAGTGCCTTAATCTGGCATTCTATCTAATGGCCATCAGGGGGCGACTCTTCTGGTTGCAAAAAAAGAAGTCTGATTGTGTAGAACTCCATAAGAAAATGACTCGACTTCTCACTTGATTTATTATATCAGTAAACATTGTAAACATGAGTTTATGGTCTCAATTGCTAATTTCAAGTCTTCTTCAATACAGCATGATGTTCATTTTAAGTCTTGTGTCTTTCGTTCCATGTCCTCGGCCTCTAAATTCCCAAATGAGACCGACTTCCAACAAATGACGGTCTAATCTCTCTGCGTTATTGATTTACAGTGTCAGTGACAGTGATGCCTCTAGCCTGACCCCGAACAGCATGTAATTCAAACAAGCAATGAATAAACCGATCCCTGAGATTTATTGATCATCGGCGTCCTTCGTAGATGACTTTGGTCATCGCCTGTGATGTGTTGATGTAGAATAAATACACACAGGGCTGTTTCTGGTCAATTTGGTGCACTAGACACTCCCAAAGGCATTGATCTTTTAGATGAAACAATAACCTAATGATTTTTTTTTTTTTTTACTTTCGCTCAGCTTTATTCAACTTCTTTTGCAATAGAATCGCCAGAACCAGCCAAGGGCTTTGGGCGCTAATTGCTGTCACTTTAGAGGGTTCACAGTAAATGTATAGAGCCATTAATGAAGTTTTTACAATCTCATTAAACGATGAATAGTCTGTGGTCATTGCAGGCTTATTTTGATATGCTTGGCTTGAAAAACATTTTGTAACCATGTTGTTGACAGTTTTCTAGAATACCTATGTGATTGCCAAACGCGCTTTGAAACGCAGCGTTGAAGTGACAAAAGGCCTCGATGAGAAACCAAAGCATGCTTTCCCAGATGAAATTAAGCTGGAACCTGTTTATCAAGGACGTTAAGTAGCAGCCTATACGCAGTGTGGTCGGTTGGGGTCAAGGAACAAATGTTTGCCTTTGATGGGCGCTCCATCTGAATTCCCCTTCAGGCACGTAACTAATAAGCTTGTGGACTTCAAAGAGGAAAATTTGCCCTTGCCACACGTGCGCCACTTGTTTTTGAATCAAAGCTTTAAAAGTACGGAAAAAAGTCCTTTTGTGTATTTATACGAAGTGATGGCAGAAGGCAAGGGCGGACTGGGATTTTTAAAAAATGGCCCTGGACATTTGGACTCAGACCGGCCTACCAAATTTCAAATCAATTCGTCCTCAAGTGCAGCATGAATGTCTGCACTAAATTTCATGGCGACCCACCAAAAGCTACAAATGTAAACCTCATGGTGGCATTAAAGGAAACGTCGGGTGATCACCAAAGTCATCTGGATTCATCCTTTCGGGACCAAATTTGACGGGAATTCCTCCAATCATTGTTGACATATTTCAGTCTGGACCAAAGTGATGGACCAACCAATGGGCACAGGCATCCTAATTCCTAAAAATAACTTTGTATATTCTCAGTATACAGGAAGCAGGAAGGTGCATAGTATTTTTTTGTAATCTGATCCATGGCCCTTTACTACAGATTGCCCCCTCCCCCCTTCTATCCCGTCTATCTAATAATACCAAAATGGCGAAAATACACTTTGGAAAAATAAAAAAGGAGCTGGAGGTTGATTGATGTAGATTGTGCACAGCAAAGAGAAAGTTTGAATGATTTGAATGGCTCCCTGTGTTTCACAAGGTGTGCAAGTAGAAAAGCAGATGAACTCGTGAACAGAGTGTGTTGTGAATGGACACACTTGTGTATTTGCTCCGTTCGACAACACTCCAGAAGGGATCCATGAAACGCTGTCTGGTGGCGGTGTGGATTGCCCTCTAGACCTGCTGTATTTAAGCCTTTCCTAACAGTCGCCATTCATTAATGCTTAATGGATGGCCTGCACGCGCCTATGAATATTCCAAACAGTGTGGAAGAATGCATAGAGTAACCAGTGAAAAGTGACACAATGAGGGAGCCACGGACAATGACTGGACGACTGGAGAGCATGTGACAGGAGACCTTTATATACATCAGAGCGACGTCGGGGTGTGCATCGGAAATCCATTTCAAAGAGCCTTTACACCACTGAAAATCCTCCTGAAATAATTACAGTGCCCACTTTATAGTAAAAGTTTGTGATTAACATGTTTGAGGCAAATGAGTGCCGAACAATCCGATAGCGAGGCTTCATCCTCCCACGAGTGAGTCGGGGGCGCTGTGATGTTCCCTTTGAATAGGTGCATTGAGTTTGGCTGCTGTTCAGCACAGCACCAGGGGCCGACCTTATTAACGGAGTATTGGGCTACGGCGTGACTCCATCAGGCAAATCAAGGCAACCTAGACCCAGGACCCCATTAGTATGCTAATGAAGTCACTTCTCTAATGACTGATTAGTAATTCTGCGGATTTTGTCCTCGCTCCGCTTGTACACACAAATAAGCGAAATGCTCTCTTAGGCATGCACGTCTCCGCGCACATGCAGCGCTAATAGCGTGCACATTTATTTTTTTGATGCTTCTCACCGCTGCCAATTTATTTACGACCCTGCCTCCCTCCTTTCTTTGCTTGTCCGTCTTGTCCACATTCACCTAGTGCACAGAAAATATGATTCAATTAAGGGAAATGTGATGTGAATGTGAGGAACGCTTAAGCACGGTTAATATGAATTTGTTTTCCATTGTCTCGAATGTGGAACGTGAGTCATTGTGTGAGAACAGTTTGTTTCTTTGTGCCAGTTTGACCCGCTTGTTACGCGCTGATACTGCGACTCCGTCACAGTGTTGGACTTGTAAGAGCAACCTGTCTAACTCTGGCATCTCTGTCCTCCTCAGTGCTCAGCGGCCTCTGCTTCAATGACTGTCCAGAAGATGTCAAGGTAAGAAATCTGTCTCTGTTCGTCCACTGTTCCAATAACATCATTAAAAAAAATGTTTTTTTTAAAAAAGGTCAAATAGTTTCTCATCTGTCTGATCACTGACCAGGTGTGTCTCTCTGGGCATACTTCTCCCCATTGCACTTATCTTCCCATGCATACATCTTTATGTTCCTCCAGAGTTTCTAATCAACAATGTTTCAGCAGGAACAGAGAGACATGTGCTGGGATATCCTGACTGCTGGCCAAACTGCATGTCTATAGGGAGGATCAACTTTATATGCAGGAAATTAGGGAAGGGGATTTGAATTGGTGATGTGTTTTTGAGCTCTAAGGCAGAATAAGCTTCTCGTTCTGTGTTAAATGCAGCCTGAAAAACAAGTGAGGTTTGTGTGATAAAATATCACTTGATTTTCACCTGTCCAAACCCCTCCCCCATTCATCTTTTCTTTAATGGAGACGAGCAAGAAACCTAAAGCCCAAGCTTACTGTATCATATCTTTCACATTTCCCGATAAAGTATGATTTTTTTTTAATACAAGGGCAAATAATTGCCAGGTGTACCCGTTTCCCAAATCCTGTCCTTGGTAAATACATTTTGGGGTTTGTTGCTTGTTGTTGCTCAGGGACACTTTGACAGTGACGAAAATAGGTTTGCACTCATGATTTTATAATAACGGGTATCCTTTCGTGGTTTACTACCTGCTCACTTTCTGATAGTTTATGAGGCGTCCGAGGCTTCATGCCTGCCTGACGAGGTTAACTTCTGCCTCTCACAGTGGTCCCAGCTAACCCACCTTAAGCTCCTTTTGGGACTCTACAATTAGTTTCATTAACAAAAGCTTGGTTAAAAAAAAGATACAGACACAACATAGTACAAACTCAAAACAATCAAACACAGAAAATACAAGACTTTTATTGTGTCTAATATCAAGTCAGCACATTGAAGGCTGTTGAAATTAGGCGTGAAATGGATAAAAAACAACAACTTATGTTTCAGATCTAATTGCGGTTTTGAGTCACAGGTTGGAACCGCAGAATAAAAGGGAGAGAATACAACTTTTAGAGAAACCCGGATCAAATACAGATCAATCTGTATTTTGCAGCTGATACAGATTGGCAAACATCCATGAGACACATCAGCCGATACAGATAGTTTTTGTTCTTGTTACCACCCTTCTCGCCAAAAACAAAATTACATTTAAACATCATGATGAGCATTATAATTTACCTTTGCTCAGTTCCATTTGTCACTGAATAGAGCCTTTTCCAACACTGCGGCCTCAATGAAATGATTTTCTGACAGCGCCAATGTTTTTTTTCAGACACAGCCCTGTTGCCGTCGTTAGCGCTGTAAGCACCGTTAGCTGCTAGCACCGTTAGCTGCTAGCCGTTGGCTCAGACATCTTCGTGTTCAGACCCGTGTGCAGGCAGGCAATCCTTGCTGTACCGGTTACCACTGCTGCGGTAGTGGGCCAATCAGCAAAACCATACAAATAGTCTTTTTTTTTTCTAGATCTGGGCACAAAAAGGATTGATTGCAGGTATCGTTTGACTGGAGGTAATACGTGGTACTGGGGTATTTCGGTCGATACCTTTATGGAATTGAGTAAAGATACCCAGCCCTACCAACGCTTGACTGCCTCTGACCTGCGTCCAACTCTATAGCCGGTCATATTGGAGGGACGGCTGAATCACATTGACCCATACAGATAGACCCCCATGACACACGACATACAGTACGTCACAGCGTCGGTCTGCAAGGCGTATATGGTTTTGCATGGAAAACATAAGCTCTTACACCACAGTGCACTTTTGGAGTTAAACGCAGACATCGATTTATGGAGCAGTTAGCTTCCAGCCCCTTTTTATTCATCCCAAAGAGCCGGTGTCATGATGATCATGTGTAGGTGGACAGAGAAATCTGACAGAGATACAGCAGCCGGTAGCATCTCCCCTTATGTAACCTTTCACCAGTCAAAAGCCCTTCGCAAAACACATTAGCGTTGACATCAACAAGAGGTTGCTGGTATTAGAGTTGTTTTGGTTTTCTGTCGGCCTGCTCTTCCACTCGCTTGTTGTTTGACTGAAAGGTACGATGAATGCATTAGACGAGTGGCGCTCGCGGCTGTTTCTCCTTCCCTCCCCTCCCATCCATCACCCCCTCTATCTTTTCATTTCGCTCTCCCGCTCCTCTCCTTCTTAGTCACACCTCTCGTCGTCTTTCTTTGAGCCCACTGATCTGCTCCGCTGTGGCTTGCTCATCTCTTTCTTCTTTTTTTTTCGTCCTCATTTTTATTCCTTCCTCACCCGACTGCTGAGTGTCACAGCATAAAGGGCCAAGTCTCTCCTGCAGTTGTATGTTTGCGCGTGATGAGCCGAGGTAAAGCGAGCGACGGCTCATAAGATCTCTCGCCGTACTTTCGGAATGGAGAGATAAGACAACCCATCTGTGTCCGCGCACGAACACGCAGCCTCACATATGCCAAGTCAGACATTCGCCACGTCACCTGGTGAAAATAACTGAAAAACATGTCTGTCTGCCCCTCCCTGCTCTTTTCTCCCTGTCCTCTTTCGACCCTCACTGACAGACGGCTCGTGTGAAAAGATACTTGCGAAGTGTCGACATGTCAGTTTTTTCACGAGTGTTTCATGTTTTCGCAGCCTTTTGGTGTTAACCAGCCAGGTCCCTATGTCATGTACACCACAACGGACTCCAACGGCAACCTGAAGAACGCCTCAGGTAAGGTCTTGATATTCATTATATATATATATATATATATATATATATATATATATATATATATATATATATAGAGCTCTAAAGCCGGTCGATCCACAAAAATGTCCCCACCCTTTGGTTTTTGCCCTTGGTGGCTGAAATGTGGGTCAAGTGTGTGGGTGTGAAGCTTTGTGTTTGTGTTCATGCCAATTGGCAATAAGGGGTGAGAGTGGTCATATAACTAGGCGGCAGCCTCCAGTTCTGAAAAGTAAAACCAATGCTGAACTGCTTTAAACTTGCATTTTCTCTAATCTCTCATCTGGCTGCAAAAAGTCTGTTTGTATAGAACTCTATGAGAAAATAACTCTACTTCTCTCTTGATTTATTACCTCGGTAAACATTGTAAACATAAGTTTATGGTCTCAATCTCTAGTTTCAAGGCTTCTTTAATACAGCATGATGTTCGTTTAGTAAATGATGGTCCATTTAAAGTAAAATAGACCATAAAGCAGGGTATGCTTTAGGGCGGGGCTACCTTGTGATTTGACGGTTCGCTGCCCTACCAGAGCTGTAAATGGCGTCTCTACGTCACTCCTCCACAGTCCAAATATGGTCACTTCCCCTTTCAAAGAGTTCCTTTTTCATTAGTGATACATGAGCCACGTCCTCTTCCATAACGTGTGAACCATTTATCATAGACACTTGTGAAGCATTCATCTCTAGATTATCCACTTCAATGATCAGAAGCATTTATTTTTCTGAACATTTCACTGCCTGAGTTTTTTTACATCCATGTCAGAATTATTAATATCTATTATTAAACAGTGACCGCTGTCCTTAGTCTAGCTGAACACGACAGCATTTGTTTTGAAGGATTTTGATAAAACAGAGAATGAGAAGAAGAGGGGCATATTGATTTTATTTGCTTTTTTTATAAATGAGAAAATAGCTTTTATGCCTCAAAGGCTGAAGCAATAAGGGTGGCTAAAGAAAAGACTGTTGTAACTGAAAGATAATACATCAGTTTGATAAGGCTGTAATGTTTGCTTCATTCTGGAGTGTGTTGTTTTAAAGTAGTTACCTGTTTAAATGCAGGTCTTGCCCACATTTGTATTTTGTAAAATGCTGTAATATGTAATGTTCAAGAAAAATTAATATTCTTTTTTAAAAGATGAGTCAAAATTGTCCAGCACTGTCGATCAAATATTCCGCCTGGAGTGAATGCAGTGGCACTGTTTACGGGACACAGTTTTCTCAAAGTTTCTGCAGGACTGCAGCACAGAAAAATACTGTGAAAGCCTCCAAAACACTGTAGGCCATTTTCCCCCCAAACTTCCTTCCACAGCAAAGCAACATTCAAACTGTCCCCTCCTCTTTTTTTGTAATGTTTTGTTGTGGATGTGTGAAGTTGTGCACCTGTTGTTTACTTCTTTTAACAAAACTCTGAAGGGAATATGACGATCGTAAATGGAACTAGTTATAACATGCCGATCGAGAGTGCTGGAAGTGATTTTCTGTTGACTTATGAGTGTTTTTCTGTTGACTTATGACTAACACAAATTTTCAATCTCTAACCGCTCCACTGCATGTATTCTCAAAGGGCTACTCCCTTCCATTAATATCAGCAGTCCTGTCAACATCTGGCTGTGTACCACGCCGAGGTTTTGTTCACAAATCCCCACCCTCTCACGTGAATAATGACAAGTATTTCCTTAATGTCAGCGCCCCCGGCTTTATTGATTGCTATGTCGTAGCTTGTAGCGTCACCGCGTCTCCGTAGGAGGACAAATTCCTGCGGTCCCGGAGCTGATGAACACTGCGCTACTCTTCTACGTCAGACTAACAAGGGTAGAGAGAGAGAGATACATACACAGAGAGACAAATAGATCCATAGAAAGATGAGAGGAGACATTGAGGACAGCGATGCTGTGTCGTATTAGCCAAAGTTAACCCAGTTGACGTTACATTGTGGGAAGGATACGGAGCTGGATGAGGACAAGATGCACTGACAGCCTGGGGTCAGGGATATATATAGTCTGGTGTGTGTGTGTGTGTGTGTGTGTGTGTGTGTGTGTGTGTGTGTGTGTGTGTGTGTGTGTGTGTGTGTGTGTGTGTGTGTGTGTGTGTTCATGTGTGTGTTTGCGTGCTTCTGCGTGCATTCCTGTGTGCAGCATAATTCCACTTTGTCAGATTTCATTGTTTCATTTATCTGTTGGCACAGTTGGGAGTCAATACATATTTAAAGAAAGAGGAGACAGATCACCGTCCAACATCATTATTATTTCACCACCATTAGACAGCTATGAATTCACGGTGACAAGACGCTGCTGAAACTAATCTTTCAAAGGCCGCGGACTTTTCAATTAGGTGCTCTGCATCCGAGTCCCAAAATATTGGGACAAAATATTAACACCAGCCGACCTGTATTTAGTTGTCTTAAAGTGTGTCGAAACCCACAGCTTCATTCCCTCTCTACACACACTGTGCTGGTTTAAAATATGCAGTCAAATGGGCATAGAGCAAAAGAGCGGAGAGGCGGGGGGCTGGGGGGGCAGGAAGGGGTGGAGGAAGGCTATCACCACCTGCACCCACGCCCACTGCAGAGAAGATGGAGTCGTACAGAATCACACTGGATGCGGAGGCGATTTTTTGGAATCATACTAAATTGAGATGCTGAAAAAGATCCAGTAATATTTGTGTATTTTCTTTTTTTTTTTTTTTTTTTTTTTTTTTGGCTCTACAAAAACTGAAATGTTGACAGTTCAAAAGGGCAGTTTTTCACGTTTACACTTGTTTTGTATGGTCAATGTGGACACTTACCGTACATTACATTGTCTCTTTACAAAACCATGGGTATTACTCTGCAGCCTCCACTCTTCTGGGAGGTTTTGAACAAGATTATTATTATTTATTTTTTTTATCCTGGCTGCAGCCGCAAGAGCATTTCTGAGGTAGTCTGGCAGTCAGTGTTCTAATCTCATCCCAGAGGTGTTGGATGTGGCTGAGGTCAGGCAAGTTGTTAGAAGCACACTATTGTCTACACTATCACTGTGCACTGTTGCAGTTGCTGCTTGGATTTCCCTTTCCATTCCCTATAATCACTGTTTTCATTATAAGATGTAGGATAACAGCCTGGCGTGGTAACTTGTCTGTACAGTTGAAAACACAGATTGCTCCTAATTAACTTTTCTCCCAAACAATTGAGCAGGCACAGAAATAGTGTCTGATCCAACTCACATTCTCCACTCAGAGTTCCACCTCTAAAACATTTTACACACCGAGCCGCGACGAATACACAATACGATAACGCTAAACAATCTAATATTTTGCATCAAAACTATTCATACCGGCAGTGATGCAAATCTGCGACAGTTGCAACACTTTTTCAATGAGAGAGCAGCGTCTGACACTTAAGACACTGTAAGTTGTTTTATTGAGTTTCCTTTCAGCAAAATGCTCTGAGTTAACATATATCTAGGGCTTTTATTGTGAAAGGTAGGAACGGAAGGAGTAGGTCTGGTCTGAGCTGCCTTTGTCAAGGTTGAAAGGAGTAATAAAGTTTGCCTTCTTGGTTCAGTTTTGGAGTTTGAGCCTCATATAAAAAAAATTAAAAAACGTGTACATTTTGAATATGTTCGTTCCGCACAGCTTGATTGGTTGATGCCTTTATTCGATGCAAAAGCTCTGAAAATATGACATGCCAGTGTAAAAGTATTCACTCGTACAGATGAAGCTACAGAGAATCCTCCTCACCTGAATGAAACAGACTGTGGACGAGGAACTCTGGAAACCAAATTACTGGCGAGGAAAAAAAAGGAAAATCCCTCATGGGCATCATTCTGAGAGGTGAAAATGGTTTGAGTCAACTTTGGAGCAGGTCATTCAGGTTTGATGTTACTCAAAGACGCCACACACAAAGATTTTTAATAAAGGTATTCTATTGTTCCTCTAGTTCATGTGAAGAAGAAGAGAAGGTCTTGACATTTTGTCCACTCAGACAGTACATCTCTTTCTGGAAAAAGTCTCCCAGTGTCCGTCTCCCCAGACAGTGCCTTTATGTTCCTGCCGTTCAGAAAGCTGAATCCCATTTATTTAACATTACGATATGCTGGCGTATTACAGTCTGCCCATCATAACTTTGGCTTATTTTTCCCACTGTGTGTTTGACTGGAGTGCACGGAGAGAGGAGGAGTAGCCAAAGGCTTTGCCGGCACAACTCCCCAGACTCCTCATTTAACAGCAGCAAAGTGCTGCCAGGGAGCAGGCTGTGTGTGTGTGTGTGTGTGTGTGTGTGTGTGTGTGTGTGTGTGTGTGTGTGTGTGTGTGTGTGTGTGTGTGTGTGTGTGTGTGTGTGATTTAAAGTGTATTTATTCTGTAGCTTGTAGCTCGGGGAACAGCCAGCGAAGCTGCCAGAGATGAGCAATGATGGGGTGCACACACACACACACACACACAATGTCTGGGCCTCTCCGCTGGGGCCCAACGATCTTCACTTACCCTTCACCCTGCTGAAAGGGAGAGAGTGCGGAGAGGAAAGGAGACGGAGATTATAATATGCTGAGAGATGGAGACAAGGGCCCGAGAAGGCACAGTATTATGAATGGAATTACTGTCGAACAAGAGGAGGGGAGGAAAGGAAAGGAAAGGAGGTCAGAGGACGTCAGGGGCTGGTGGGAGGCAGAGAGGAGATGGAGCAATCTCAGTCTGGTGAGATACCTGAGAGAGACAACGCTAACACACACACACACATAGTTCATACTGTATATATGTACTGCATACACACTCGGTGATAATACCACCCTCTTATCTGGCAAGTAAAGGTCAACAGCAACACTGACAAGTTCTCTTTCTAACTCGTTTTCTGTGTGTGTAGGGCATCCGTACAGTATTTACCTGTACAGGTGTACGAGCACGGTATATGTGTGAGTGTATTTTTCCTAAGCTTGCGCACAATCTGTGTCCATATGTGTGCAGCATGTGTGCGTGCACGCATTCCCTGACATCTGTCTCTTGACCTTGTGTGTATGCGCCCAGCAGCGGTGTGCCATGCCCCTTACTAAGCAGGTTGGATGAATGGGTATGGGCTGTGATTCTGACAACACCACACCTCATTATCAAGTAACTCCTGCTGAGAGAGGGGGAGAGAGGGGGAGGGCGGGAGAGAGACGTGGGGATGAATAGTTATTCATTAACAACCTTGTTAGTTCTCTCTCTCTCACTATGGACACTCAGAGACGCTGCACAGGACAAACACCGTACTGCGTTGCCCTCAGGGTTCCAGGTCACACCGGTTCATCCATTTATCTTTAAGTCGAAAGGCGAAAGGTGTTGCATGTGTTTCAGGGTGACAGTCAATATTAATAATAGAACAATGCGCTAAGTAGCGTACAGATCTCCGCCAGGTGTGTCTGCAACGACCACAGCTGTATCGCGTAATTGAATCAACGCAACCCACAATTGGCTGAGCCTCCGTGTAGACATACTGTCCTGTAAGGCGTCGTAAAACACACTTCATTCAAAGTAAAATCGAAGCGGCGATGTATGCAGGCGATCGGCTCAAAGTCGTTGTATAAGACTTTTGTCATAACATAGAATCTTGCCAGAAAACACTCGGCTGTTTTATCACTAGCGGCCCCTACCGACTGTTGGCCCGTTAAGAGTAGTGAGTGACGAGTCAGCAGGCCGCCAATGTCAGCATTAAACGGGCAATAAAAGGTGTTTTTTGAGAAAGTGTGAGTCACCAAGTTTGCAGCTGTAGAATGGGAGATTAGCAGTGGACGGACACGGAGATGCACACTCACTTACCGTTTTTAGTTTAATGTGGCATTGAAGACATCAAAATATGTTGAGAGTCTGTATGTTAATAATAATTGAATGTACAAGGAGTTATCTACACGTGACTTGAGCTTATGATATGTACAGTGTCACTTGTGAAAGTCAAAATATCACCAATTTTTGTTGTTGTCCATTTCCAATAGATAAACCTATTTCTCTGATCTGTGCTGCTATGCTCTGGCTCTATGCGACTGCAAGTGAAGCTCATTTTGTGATTTTTTTTTTTTTTTTTTTTTTTTTTTTTTGGTTTGGCCATTTATGCTACCTGAAGACTAACAGGTTTGTTTACTTGTGTTCTAGATTTCTGGCTAATGGCCTTACTATCACAACAGCAATCAGCAGTCTGCACAGCTCCTCTGGGAAATTGTGGAGCCCACTTATTTTACAGCTAATCAAAGTATTGAAAAGCCACTCTTACATTTGTCTGTTGATGCCAGGGAGATAAAACAGAGACACTCATGTCTTTTTCTCTTGTGAAACTGTGGTTTGTCAAAATTAGAGTTTTGTTTTTTTTTCTTTGATACATAAATATGCTCCGGCTATTGTCATTACATTGGCTTCTTTTGACCCGCCATATTTGGCTGTTCATGCCACCAAGCTGCAAATTGAAATAGATTCAATAACACCAGCTGGCATAAAGAGAGAATTGCAACAAGTCCGGATTGGTTGCCGCCTAAGATTATAATGCACAGAGGGGGGACAGAGGAGAAAGGAAGAGAGGGAGGATATTTGACAGAGAGAGGCGAGGACAGAAAAGAGTGAGCGCTCATGAGGAGGAGAATCATAACAGGCCCAGATCAATGTGGAGCTCTCTGCAGACCGTCCAATTAGGCTAATGAGTTCAGGGGATTAGCAACGGCTCCCTCACACTCACACACACACACACATTGTACATGCACAACCTTTTAAAAAAAAAAAAAAAACACATGTTAACCTGCAGCAAACATATTTATCATACCTTAACCTTTCAGACATTTATTAGATCCAAAACAACTTAGATGCAAATTAATATTTGCCGCATCATGCTGTTGCCTCAAGCAGTGTCGTAAAAAGCCAGCTTATTGCGCTCGACATCATACCGGTGCTCGGCCACGGTATACCTTTAGTTTTTTTCAGCGAGCGCTACCCTATTCTCATACCCTTTTTTATTAGGTGTTTGGAAGATGGAGCTGGAAACGTGCCGGACCATTCACGATGTGGAGTGGGTGGATGAGAGAAATGGAAAAAAAAGGGGAGAAAATGAGAGGGTTCAGAGGGCCAAGCCGAGAGAGGGGAGCAGGAAAAAGGAGAGGAGTGAGAATTCAGGGTTGGACAGAAAATAGGAAGATAAGAGATGGGAGGAGAAGAACGCGGGGAGATCAACGCAGAGGAGGGGAGGAAATATTGGTGTGGAAGGAAAGAAATTGAGTGGAGAGGTAACCCTCCACGGAGACATGGAGAATTACTATTGATCGGGCTTAGCATGCTTTTTCTCATCCCTGTTTTTCACTCCTTTGCCTCCCTCCTTCGTCCCTCTTCCCTCATCTTTTTTTTTCTCCCCTCTAGCTTCTCTCACTTTCATCTTTCCTCTTCCTCTGCTCAGCCTGTAACTTCTCCTCTGTCTCTCTCTCTTTTCTCCATAGATTGTCAAGAGATTGTTAAACTTTGAATTTGTCACCGCTGTCTGCCGATCCGTTGATCAATCGGCCTCCAAAGACCCTCGAGTTTAAATGAAATGCATGTACGTGTCTTAATCTAGGATGTAGCTTGTCACAGACTCTCCGTCTTGCTTGCTGTCTGTTTAGATGCCGGCGCAAATATGTGTAACTACAAGGCAGAAACATGCTGTTGTAATGGTTAAAAAAATAATGAGAGGCTTTCCTCAATGCATTCAAACTTCATGAAGCCACGCATCGTGGAAGTTCTACAATCTTGAGTGTACCTGGAGCAAACATGTTTCAGCACTGGCTGAGAGGATATTCTTTTTGGCACACTGTCAAGTTTCCATTCCTCCTGCCAATCTTGCGGCGTGTTGAACTGAAGTGCAGCGCGGTGAAAACCCGCTTGGTTTTGTTGGGTGATGAGTCTTGTCTCCAAAAGTTCCTCAGAATAGAAGTTATTTATAAACGGCAAGGTCATCTCTTGCATGAGCAGCTCAGTACACTCTAAATGTTCTTTAATAAAACTCTCTGATCATTTCTGAAAACTTTCTAAACTTGTAGAATTAATTTAGTTTTTATCTCGTCCGACTTATTTAGCTTGTTTTGTTTTTTTCCCCTTTCTATTCTCATAATCGTCTATTGTTCTGTACTTTAAGTTGTTGCCGTACTGTTATCTCTGAACTAAAAGTAGGTATGCCATCACGTCATGGACCAAGGACGGAACATATGATGGAGCTTAATTTGTAGAGAACCTACTATTTCTATTTCATTTTTAGTAAGCTAAAACTAGGCTGATGAGGGCTGTCCTTAGGTCTCTCTCTCTCTCTCACTCACTCTCTCTCTCACTCACTCACTCACTCACTCACACACACACAGTGTCATTCCAGTCGTCGTCAGGTGTCGACATGCTTCTGAGCTGTAGTGTTTAAGAGGCAGTGCAAAGCTGGGTGGTGATAAGGACAGAACAACTATAAAGCCCTCCAGGTCATTCACGTATCACCCAACGGCCATGCGCTCTCTTGCACACACACATGCACACATGCACATGCACACAACTTTCGTCAGGAATCAGTGTCCGGATCTTGACAACGTTGTATGGTCACTGAATGAGGCTCTCTCCTGGCGAGGTGGACCTTGTGTGCGTATTCTTTACCTCGTGGCTCCACTCACGTTATTATCTCTGCAATTTGCTCCTTTTATCGTCGCCACAGGAGCGAATGGTTTCTATAGCGACGGGCTCTAGGAATTTCTCCAAAAAAAAAAAAAAACGTTTTATTTCTTTGGGTTCTGAAGCCCTGTGGAGTATGAGAGCGAGCGTGTGGACTGAAAGCCAATTATGTTTCTGACCCTTTTTTCCCTTTCTTTGTGAGATCAGGATTTGCGTGTGGTTGTGTTTTACACACGTTTTACATAATGTTTCATGTTCAGATTCCTCATTTATTCTTGATTTGCTCTATTTTTTGTTGACTAAAAATCCACATTTCCCTCGGTGCCAATACACACACACTTGACTCAGTTTCAGACTGACGCTAGATGTCACATTGTCTGCCCAGAGGTGGTAAAAACCTCCAGACAGCACAAGGTTTTTCATGATGTGTCACAAACCCTCGACAGATGGACACTCTCACACAAACACATTAACATGTTGTAGCTCCCTCAGAGGCATCCATGTCCTCTCTGTGTCTGTCTCTCTCTCTAATGTTGCTCACATTGTTGCTTTATTTTTCATTTTGCTATATTATGCCCGCAGGGAAGTAAAGTTTGTCGGCTTCAGTATCGGGGGGAGAGTTTTGTCATCGTCCTCGCTATCCGGCAATCTGCTGAGAGGAAAAACGAGGGACGATAAATAGAGGGCGATCAAAATGAATTTCACCAATTCCAGATTCCTCCTCCGTCCTTCCATTTAAAATCAATTCATGTGCGTTATGTGTTCTGTACTCAATGACGAGCAGATAGGTAATTTGAGATCGACGTAGAGGAGACATATTCAAAGGGTTCACATAATAGTGTGCAGGTATAAAAGACCGGTGAGAGACAAACTTAAACTGGCCCATGTCATACTCATACTGATGATGATGACACAAACCTTCTCATCATCTACAAGTGACTTTACAAAGATGGACACAGTTTAAACCTCAGCAAATGTTCCATTACTTCTATCTTTCCTTCAATGCAAACCATCTGTTGTAGTAACTTAATGGAATCTTTACAAGTGTGTTCCTTTAAGAAGCATTTTACTTAAGTTGTAAGGCCAATGAATCTATCAAGGCTACATTCAGACCCTGAAGAAACTTGGTCTTTGTGTTATTATTGTCTTCATATGTCTGAAAAGATGTTGCTTCGTATGTCTGAAAAGATGTTGTTTCGGCTTTCAGCTCACTCTGCAGGAAGTTGCATTTTCTTATTTCAGCTATGCGCTAAGGTCTTTATCTTTTGTTTCCACGGCCATTTAAAACAGTAATTTAAAGTATTTGTCTCTATCTAATAGCTTTATATATTTACCTATATATTAACCTGAATGTCTGAATGTTTAAGTTAATGATAAAGTTCAGTACACTGGAGAGACTGGGCTGTGTAGATTGGGGCAATACCTTTGAGGGACATACACACCAAAATATTTGAATTCATAAACAAAGCACTCAGATGGAGAAGAGCAGCTTCTTCTACATCCTTCTGTGTACTTCAGTTTTCTTTCTTACCCCCTCCTCTCAGCACAAATCTGGCTGCAACATTTAGGAATCTGTATATCTACTTGTGTGTGCGCGGTCCTAACTGTTCCCTTGTTTGTGTTATCTGCCGGGCTTTGGATCACTAACTCGTCGAATGCGATGCATATCTTGCCCACATAAGTATGTATGCGTGTGCCTGTTCAGAACTCCATTAAAATGGGAAAGTGCACACAGATGTACACGCCAAGGCCGGCTGCTTGTGCTGCTTTGAATCTGCTTTGTCTTCTAAGAGATGGATTGTAGGCTGTCAGTCATGTGCACAGGGTGGAATTCCCTGCCAATCCCTCCGCTGGCTCTGCCTCGGGGAGATGGGACAAAAACACACAGAACATGGCCACTCAGATACACACTGCTCTGCATAGCACTCGCTTTGCCAGCCTCCCCTTGTTGTGAAATGGCTTTGCTCCAGCCGTGGCCACATTTCCTAGCCAGTCTACTTTCTCTCTCTCTCTCACTCACTCACTCACACACAC
Source organism: Cebidichthys violaceus (assembly GCF_023349555.1). Taxonomy (NCBI): domain Eukaryota; kingdom Metazoa; phylum Chordata; class Actinopteri; order Perciformes; family Stichaeidae; genus Cebidichthys; species Cebidichthys violaceus. Next base: position 16,614,624 of record NW_027176705.1, read on the forward strand.
ACACACACACAGCACTCGGCAGACGCTAAGCCAGGCTCCCTGCCTGCAACGTAACCCCCCTTGATCCTCCATCACACACACACACACACACACACACACACACACACACACACACACACACACACACACACACACACACACACCCTGCTGAGTGGCCCGAGTGCAAGCCATCCCCCTCTTGTCTACAGACAGGGAGCAGCAGTCTGTCAAAAAACATCAAACCAAGACTGGCTTAAAGGTCCAATCCCCTCAAAACAATCCTGTTCTTTCCAGCCCGGTTGACAGGGGTTCAGTGTGAAGCTCTGGGCGGCCGTGGGCTGATTTAAAACGGCTTCCCCTGCTGGATCCATCTCCAAGTCACACTCGATTGGAGGATATCAACAACAAGAAGTGGCGTTCCCATGAAGGCCGCTTCGTGGTTCATAATAAAAGCAGCAGTAGGTGAAGGGGATTATGGGTATTCGTAGGTGACAGGTGCGGCTGTGGAGCTCAGCATGAGCAGCACAACTAAAAACTGATGTGGCTCATCTGGCTGCTGGAGGTTGGTGTTTGTTTCTGGGTCACTGTCCATGTTACTGTGCATTAGATTTGACCGTTTCCAGACTTCAGAGTTTCTGACATTGTTTTCCTTCATGGTTTCTTTGCATGTACTGAGGGTCTAAGGTCAGTTGTAGTAGATGTTATTTAACAAATGTTTTATTTGCCATATTTAACTATGTGTGCTTTTATGACTGATGATGACTAAGGTGTGTGCAGTATTGTTCTACGTAAAGTCCTGAAAGGCCTTGACCAGAAGTTGGACTTGAACAGAGCACCGTAACAAAATTTCAACCTCCACAGCTTTCAGTTTTGCAAAGTCTCCTCCAAGGTTCGGTTAGGTTTGACAGCTCCCTGTATGTGTTTGCTCCTCAGTAATGAAATTGTTCCATCAGGCTACACGAGCCGCTGGTGAGGATATGACTTTTGTCGTCTCCTGCTGTCTCACAGCAGTGGGATGTGTGTGTTTCCACAGAGTATGTTAGAACGCACACAAACATTTTGTTATGTTGTTTATCAGGCCGTCCGAATCACCTTGGAACAATACTCAAGAATCTGCAGTCATGTTAGCGGCTCCTTGGGGCTGTGCTGCACAACAGTGCTCTGAGATTAATGCTAACATGCTCACAATCATGATGCTACCTTGCTTGGTATTTAGCAGGTATAACGGTAACCGTGTTTAGCATCTTAGTCCAGAATGTTAGCATGCAAACATTTGCCAATTAGTCCTAAACCCAATAAGCACAGCGGAAGCTGATGGAAATGTCCTTTATGTTGCTTCATGACCAAACACGTGTGTTCGAGACATTTCACTGGATGGGTGAAAACTGTTGTGAATTGTTTGATTGTATAATATAATGTTAAGCTGTATAGTGTGCAGCATAAAACAGGAAGTGCTTTTACTTTGAAGAGGCGTTTTGTAGCATATGTGCTTTTTGACGCTAACCTAGATATGATTTATACGTAGAAAGCCACATGTCGAATGTTCACTTTTCTAATACTGCAGTTCCAGACAGTAAAATGGTCCGTTCAAACCAGACGTGCCTTGGTCCTCATTAGAAGCGCCACTTCACAACAAAAACGTTGACCTGCTGGTGGCGCGAGATTGAAAAGTCACAGAATGACTAGAGTCATTAGTGTTCATCCTCTGGGTACCATGAATGTCTCTACCAAATTCCTTGTCAATACATCCAATAGTGTTGTTGAAACCACAAATAGAAATGTTTGCACTGCAATAAAAGTCACTTTTGTGAAGTTGTTGAGATATTTCAGTCTGGACCAGAGTGGTGGACGGACTGAAGGACATTGCCATCCCTCAGACGCTGCTAGCATGGCTAAAAGGCAACAGTTGTTGCCAATCTAAATTTACTATCTCTTCCTCTTTTCATTTTCCTTCTGTTTCAGTGAATTTACTTGATTATTATTAAAAACCATGTATACTATCCCATACAGCAGAACACAGCTTTCCACTTAACTGCTGTGGTACAATGCTCGTACACACACACACACACACACACACACACACACACACACACACACACACACACACACACACGCACACTCTCTCTCTCTCAGTAAATGTCAGACACCCCAGGATTCATCTGAAATGCCTGGTAGAAGACAGGGCTTTGTGCTGCACAAGTCAATGTCCATAAAACTCTGCCCAGCTCTTCCTGGAATCTGTAATATGTCTGTCCTTCTCCTACTCTCCTATGGTATCTGCGGTGTGCAATTAAAGCAATTATGCTGGCTCTTTGCAACACCCAGCAACCTATAAAAGCTGTGGGGGGGGGGGATACGTAGGGCGAGATAGAGAGATGAAAAGCTTTGTCGGGTAGGAGGTGGCAAAAGTCGATGGGTCTATTCTGCGTTCAGACCGGCCGGAGCAGCATCATGGACAAGCTGTCATTGCACTAACATAGAATAGCCACTGCTGGTTTCACCTAAAATGACTCACTTTCACCCACTGGCTGATGAAACTGTACCCCTATATGTGATGATCCCTCGGTAAAATGCTGGCTTTATTTGTGCACTATGGAAGAGAATAAAAATAGTGAAATGTTGAGCTGACCCTGGTTCAGCTGAGGTGGCCAAAAATGAACCGGACAAATCTTTTCTTTTCTTTTTTTTTTTTTTTAAACTGAACTGAGGTTAGCCATAGATTAAGAAGAATCAAGAGAGAAGCAAAGCTGTTGTGCTCCTCTCGGCCTGCAATACGCAGTCCATCCACATTAGTGCTGATCGCTGGCTGCCTCGAGGCTCTCTCTCTCTCTCTCTCTCTCTCTCTCTCTCGCTTCTTCCTCCCCTCTTTCTCTCTTTCCCTCGCTTTGTTTACCACGTAGAGGTTGATTTATGTCGGCTGCACTTGGCAGAGTTGGGTGGCGTGGGCGAGATACAGCAGCTGAAGGGGAGAGAGAGGAAGAGAGAGACGAGAAGGAGGGGGAAGCGAAACGAGTAAGGCCAAGTCGGAGTGGCGTGTCAGGGGAGAGGAGAGAGAGAGATGAGCTGAGAGGAGAAACAGGAGACGAAGGGTTGGATTAGAATAGTAAGTAAGGAGGGCGAGATTACAGGATGGAGGAGAGGGAGGCTGTGCCAGGAGTCGGGGAAAGGTGCTGGCCTCAGGTGTCTCACTCTGATTTGTATCTTTTATGATGCTTGTTCAGAACACAAGGTCTCACGCCGCCGTCCCTCTGGCTCGGCCGCTCCTGTTCAGTGTTTCTTTCTCATCGCGTTCACTTGTACATTTGAGTCTTGTCCCCGACAGTCATGATAGGTTATGCTGGAGCTGATTGTATTACCTGAAACTTTAACGATTCCTTTGGGAAAGCAGGGAAGTTGCAGCTACGGATCACCAAAGCAAACGGGGGTTACGTTTACACACACAGCTGGCACGTTAATCGGTTGTAATAAGCAACAAAGTCTTGACTGAAAATTTGCAGAGCTTATGGGCTGCATTGTTCACAGAATGTTTAAAAGGGAAGCAAAGCACTAAATATTTATGAGACGGATAGAAGTTGAACAAAGGAAAAAAAAAATCTACATATGCAAATATGCAAGGCCGATTCTGGCTCTGGGTTCAAATTCATACAATGCCCAACATGTCACACCTTAGAGAAGTACAAATTGCTGATGATTAAGTGCCGTTGTTGTGTTGCATGCTAACAAGCTGACAATGACAACGCTAACATGCTGTTGTGTAGCATGTTCACGATGTTCACCATCTGAATTTAGTGTGTTAGACATTGCACTTCTTTTGCTTGGATACACATAACACAAAAAGGATGTTGACTATGGGGTTAGGTAAAAAGTTAAGGGGTGATTAAAGTTATTACATTTCATCCCGAGTGGAACATGAATGTGTGCGCCAAATTTCATGGCAGTCCATCCAACAGTTGTTGAGACATTTCACAAAGAAACGCAAATATTAATCTCGTTGTGGCGCGGGAGGAAAAGTCAGGGGATCACCGAAGTAATTAGGATTCGTTCTCTGGACACCATACATTTCTGTATAAAATGTCATGGCAATCCATTTTGTTCTTTTGAGAAAAAACGACCTTATCAGACTTATGGTGGCACAAAAACAAAAGGAAGGGTATCACCAAACTCTGCATGGTGCATCCTCTGGAGACCATGATTTAACAAAGCACTGGGGCGAAATGCTCTTTTGAGTGAGGTTTTTAATCTCATTAAAGAATGCCTTTTCTCTCTCTCTCTCTCCCTTCCTGCAGCCGGTCAGCTGAGCCAGTCGGCTCACTTCTCCCTCCAGCTGCCCTACACTGTGCTGGGCCTCGGACGGAGCGCCAACTTCCTGGATCACCTATTCGTCGGCATTCCCCGGCAGCCTGGAGAGACGGTGAGGAAATATATGAGGCTTGTGTTACCTGGACACTTCTCAGCGCTCCTGTAGGAACAAACACCGGTTGTACGCTCTGACCGAATATTTAAAGGGAGATGCATTTATAGAGGTGGGGTTGAGACCTGCAGCAGATAGAGAAAGGGAATTAAAACAAATTGCATCAAAATATTTGTTTCTTAAAAAGTATAATGCCACTTATGTGCCCAATGAAGTCATTTCTGAGCCCCCTAACATGTCCTGATTAACAGTGAGCGTGGCTGAGACATTTAATGTCTCTGTGATACAGTCTAGGGGGAAAAAACACAATGAGAGACAAGTGAAAATATCCTCAGGATCTTGAAAACTTTCCAAGAAAACATGTTAAAAGTCATAAGCAGAGATATAGTTGTTTTATTTCTCCTTCAGCTCAGGCTCTATTTCACAATGAGCTAGATGTTTCCACTGAGGTTTGTGAGACTTGTTTGAAGGGTATTTTGCAAAGAATCGGAAGAGGGATTTCCTTCAATGTATTTTCTCTTCTTATCAATAGCAATGCTGAACACGAACAGCATTCTCTCCCTAATCCTGCAAAAGCATTTAATGAACAGTTGAGGTTGTTTTCATTTTCTTCTTCAAGCAGCAGCTTGATGCAGCAAAATATGTGATAACTGGTGTTTATATCAATTCAAATGATTGTGTCTTCAAAATGTTTACAAATAAGGTAAGCACAAGAGGATGGGGGAAAAGCTGCAGCCCACAAAATGTTTTTCTTTTCTTATTACTTTATGTAATTTGTGAAATGATGGATCAAAATGCAATAGCTTAACACACAAAAAAACCTAAACATTGTAATCAGTTCTTCATCCCCTCCAGCTTTTAAGTCTTTGTTTTGCTTGTGTATATATGGATCCTATCCACAAGCAAGTCGTTTTTTTAATTCTAGTTGCATATTTATTTTAGTTTGAATTTTGTAGCCCACAAAAGACTCCCATTTGGGCCGGATAAACATAATGGCATACTGATGCACTAGAGGCGAGATTGGGCAGTAAAAAATGGCGGTGAAGAAGAAGCTTTTTTTTTCTTGTCCCATCAAGTGATTGAAGTTACTATGAGGAACCTTTAACTGGTCATGAAACAGTCTCAATCTAATAGTGATACCACTATATGACGAGACCTTCAGCAAGAAGGTTGTCTATTTCTATAGTTATTCTTAATGCTTGTCACCGGCACCGCCGGGTCCGATTCCGGCAACATCGGACAAAACCTGGAGCAGAGCATCACCTTGCTGCTCCTCCGGTCCCCGCTGGGAGCCAACACCGACGCCATGCTGCTGGAGGCCCAGGCCGTATTGCTGAGCCCGTTGGGGGGGAAGGGAGGCAAGGGTGGAACCAGAACCACGACTTCGCGGAACAGACTGTCACACCTCTGCAGCAGCAGCAAAACACAAACGCTTTTGTCCACAGGGTCTGCCAAAATACCCACAAAGTAATACTCCTCTTAGTAGCTTTAAATAGAAGAAGAGAGGTTAAATAGACAGTTTCTTTTTGGCAGATAGATTCCGAATCCCATATGGAATGATCGCTGAACTCACTCGGGTTTGATAAAGGTGCAGCGACCTCCTCTTGAGCAGAAATATCAATACCGCCGTCTTTACTTTGAGATTCATCTGTTTAACAATTCTGCGAGCAAAGGATGTACTGCATAAATGACTCCAGATGAAGCCAATGTGCGCCTCCTGTCACACTACAAGCCAGCATTGTATTAATATAGTAAATAATTGATTGTGTTCATGTTTTTAATCTATTCGTCAGCCACATTTCTACACAACACTACTTCAAATGTCAGCGCTCTTCAGTTCTGCTCTCTCACTGTCTCCGCATTCATCTCCATCTCTGTTTCCTCTCGCTCTCTCACTCGTCACACTGAATATTAGGCACGACAGCCCCCCCCCCCTTGTGGTACCAAGATCTTTGTCAAGCAGCTGATTAGAATTGCAGATGGGTCGGTCCGCGACTCAGAAGCTGTAGTGCACCGACAACGCTCATCTCAAACAAGCTGCTTTGTTGTCCCCTTTTCCGCTTACTCCTTCTCCCTACGCAAAGAAATGTGACCTTTTTTTCCTCCTCCTCGCCCGTTCCTTCTACAAACTGAATTAATGAATGCCTAAAGATGCGGCCCATTATGCCGAGTAGGTTGTTTTTAGTTCTTCACCCAGAGGGACTATGGAGTGGAGTAACTCCATCAAATCTACCTGTAATTAGGAGCAGAAGCTTCTGCCTTGGAACGAGGAGAAATCCTGACCTCCGCCCTGCCTCAGTCGGCAGGTTTGGATCTTTCTGTCTGTCGCCTCTCTCTCTCTCTCTCTCTCTCTCTCTCTCTCTCTCTCTCTCACTCTCTCTCTCTCCCTCATTCTGGTTTCCTCAGTCCTTATATGTGTCCTGCTTCCATTATCTCCTTGTCTCCCTCGCTGTGCCTTTTACAATTTTCTCCTCCAACAATGAGAGTCTCTGCCTGCTGCTTCACAGAGGTTTTGTAAAATCTACTTGGATATCTTCCATCTTCCGTCCAATCATTCCTCTCTTTTTATTACCCCCCTCCCTCATCCATCTCTCTCTGTGAGTCTCTCTCCTCCTGTTCACTTATCTTCCACCCAGGGGATTCCCTTTGCTGCTCAAAGTGGTTTACTTCACTAATCAGTCCCCTACTTGTCACTCTCTCTCTCTGTCTGTCTGTCTCCCTCACCCTCCATCTCTGTATCTGTCTCCCCCTGCTCTCTTGCCGTGTGCCAGTTTCCCTGGCTTTGAACCAGAGTGCCTCTCTCTGAAGACTTGGGAACACTTTTCTCTTCCAAACAGCCAGTTCGGATCCGCTCCCAGGCAGCAGCGACGGCGGAGGCTGACTCGTCTCCAGCTCTGCTCCCCCGCCAGTTGCCGCATCGACGGCAGCGCTTTCCAAGAGCTAAGCGACAATGGCTGGCGGCGAGAATGTGCTCGTTGTGTGAAGAGCAGTGCCGCTGTTGCGCGCGTATTCAAAATAGCTGCGAGATGTGGCTCCTCTTGACTGATGAAGAACGGAGAGCAACAATTAAAGAGCAGCAACGCTTCCAGACTCTGCCAAATGTAGGACTGGAAATTCCTCACAGCTACAAGCGTGATTAGAGCTTTTAATTCATTAACATGATCCCCCCCCCCCTTTCTTTGTTTATCTCGCTGCACTTTTCACCCCTAATGAGTCTGAGAAGGAGCTACATCAGGACATGAGACCAACTGAGACTCAGCAGACAGTGAAGAAGGGAGCCAACAGAAAGTGTTGATGATGCTGGGCTTTTCCTGTTCCATGCGGGGGTTAAACACAGTCTGTGTCAGTCTGATGTCAGACGTCCTCATTGGGTGTTGAGCCTCAAGGTGGCAAAGTACCAAATATGAAAGTTGAACTTGTGCAAAGTCAAACTGCCAGTCAAACACAGCGCCGCCAGCAAATGTTCTTTCAGCTCACTGCAACTTGAGATGTGATGGTTAACTCCTCGTCTGAACAGCTGCTGCTGGCCCAGTCGATCACCCGAGTGTCCTCTCACAGTCAACTACACCTGGATGGAAAAAAAAAAAAAAAAGATAGAAATGTGGGATGTGATGGAAACAAAGGATACAAGCCAGAAACATGCAGCCCAGAGAGCGAAGACACAGGATGAGAAAAAGGCGATGCATATTTTATCTAGACGGACACTGAGATCGTGGCTTGTTGCTCTGCAGATGGCCGAACTCTCTCGCAAGCACACCCGGCAACAGACATACTTAATCACGCGTGCAGATATGCATTCAGACATGCATACCCTCGCTAGGAAGAACTTTGTTCCCCACAGTCATCTATTACATGTAGCAGGTTGTCTGTGTGTTAAACGCACAGCTTAAAATAGCCACTCAACAGCAGATAAGAAAAACCACGGGACTATATTATTCTGCCCCAGAGGACTTAACATACATATTGAGAGAGTGTGTGTGTCTGCACGTCTCTATGGAAATCTGCGTGTGAATGCTCATATCTAGGGTGGCCAAACTGCGGCCCACTGGCTGTTTTTAAGTGGCCTACATTTTTTTAAATAAACTAGAATATTGCCTGAGCATATTTCTAATAAATTGCTGAATATGTGCATTGTTTAAACTGTTCATGTTCACGTAATTTTGTGAAATTATCAGTCTTAAACTCTTGGCACAGAAACCACTATCTTACCATTTCTGCCAGTTCTGTTTGTTACATTTTAATATTAGAGGGATTGATATCAAACTGTTGCGTTTTCATCGTAATCTTGAGGTGTGCTCATAGGCCTTGAACAGAAACCTATATTGGTATTTGGCAATTTCTGCCTGTTTTAATTTTACCCATCTACAGATTAACAATATTTCAGTGGGAAATGAAGCCATGCACTGTATTAGAGTTTAAAACTATTTAATTCATTTTAAGAGCATCAGATACAGGAATACTTTTTGTAATATACTGTAATAGCAAATGTTGAACTGTTTGGTATTGTTGCGTAGTTATTTAGTTTTATTATTCTGTGTCTTTTCAGGAAATAAGGAAGAAAGAGTGGACGGCCATCATTCCCAACTCTCAGCTCATCGTCATCCCCTTCCCACACAACCAGCCCCGCAGGTACGCAAACACTTGCACTTGCAGATCTAGCGCGGCAAAGACGGGTCACACTGTGAATCCTCTTTTGCTTGTTCACAGCTGTGTAATTTGCTGGGAGCCCCGTTGACGCTTGTTGCTAAGGATACCATTCAACGATTGAAGCGCCTCATCTCGAAGGCACTAAACGATATATATTCAAGTTAATGTTACGCGACACGGTTAGTGTCTTCGTGGTGCTGTCTTTACAAAATAATCTGTTACTACACACACACACACACACACCTCGCAGCATGTGTTCTCATGTTTTCATGACGTTGTTCACATGTAGCTCAAACCCCGGGAGGAGCTCCAGATGGCTATTCAACACACACAAACACACACACACACACACACACACACACACACACACACACACACACGTGAGCACCCTCCTCCATACAACCACACAATACTGTGAACTCACCGGCACAGACACACACCTACAAGTGCACCGTGAGCGAGATCGAACTGAGCAGGTGCCTCTGTATTCTTCTCACACGCTGTCTCAAGCTCACAGATTGTGAGATGATGAATTTGATATATCAAAGCGGGTGGATTTGCTGGAAATACTTAAAAAGTTCTTGGAAAACCAGAAAGAGAGCAGCAGCGCTTCATTCTGTTCAGCTGCGACAAGAAAGCGGACGAGATGTTCATTTATTTATTTTAACGTAATGAGGACACAATCTCTGCTAATGTGTGCCATTTGGTAATTACATTGTTTTCTGTCTGTCAGATAAAACAGCACATGGCAAGTGTTTTGTCTCCCCCCGCTCTCTCTCTCTCTCTCTCTCTCTCTCTCTCTCTCTCTCTCTCTCAAGTTGGAGCGCTAAGTTGTACCTGACTCCTAGCAACAGCGTGTTGCTGACGGCCATCGCACTGATCGGAGTGTGCGTCTTCATCCTCGTCATCATTGGCATCCTCCACTGGCAAGAGAAGGTCAGGACACACACACACACACACACACACACTCTCACATACAATGGTGTGGTTAATGTCGGCCTTCTTCCTGATGAGTTACTATTTTAGAGTGCAGAGAGAGAGAAAGAGAGCGAGCAGATTGGTCAACCAACAGCAGATGGGTCTTGCTGTCCCTGTCCTGTAGTCCTCTAGCCTCCCACTGAGACACACACACACACACACACTCTTTTTCTCTCTCTTTCTCTTCCTCCGCCCATCGTTGTCTCTCTCCCTTGGCCTCAACCAGGAAGGACGTTCAGCTGTAATTGCCTGCTTCTGTCCTTTCAGCATGGCAGATCTGCTGTTCATTATTGCCATAAAAATGCCCTCAATGGGGTCAATGCATGCTTTCACGTGCGTTTTGTGCTTCCTGCTGGTCCGGTAGTTGTTTCAAACACACACACACACACACACACACACACACACACCCCTACAACAACAATTAATAATTCTCGCAAATGTTCTTTTCCCCCTTTTTTCATCTCCACACTGTGGTAACGCTGTCTGCTGGGCTGAGCGGTGCAGTACGTTGCTGGCATCTTCTCCGAGCCATCTGCCGCACGAATCTGTGTGCGCGCGTTTAATGTGCGCCTGCCTGTGTTTATGTGTGTCTTCGCGCAGGATGGCGCGTGTGCGCGGTCACACACGCAGACACGCTCTAATTGCCCTCTTTTTTGGAATATGTGGGCGTTAGCATCAGCTTCATCTGAACCGAAGCTGCATTTAAAAAAAAAAATTATCAAAAAAGAAAGAAAGTGCGGCTTGTGCCTGAACGGAGCGTTTACACAGTGTGTGTGTGTGTGTGTGTGTGTGTGTGTGTGTGTGTGTGTGTGTGTGTGTGTGTGTGTGTGTGTGTGTGTGTGTGTGTGTGTCTTCGTCTTCCTCCCACTGTCTAGAGAAAGAAGAGAGTGAGAGGAAGAAAGAGGGGAAAAAATGCTAATTTTAACAAGAAAAAACTTCTTGCAGCGGCTGGCAGTGTACTTCACATGAAATCAAATCTGGCGTGTTCACACAGGCAGAATGACGGGTTTGAAGCCACAAAGAAGCAATGCATTTGGCTTTGATCGCATTAATGTGCTTAGGCTGACCAGTCAAAGTCATGTCTGCCTTGTTCACTCCCTCCCCGGTACAGACAGTGGGAGCTGGTTCTGGGAGTATTTTAGCCACACTGAAGTGTTTCTCTTAGTTTTATCAGGAGTTTTGTGGATCATTTATTGTTGCTATTGGTTTATCTAAAGGCTATTCATTATTTTTACTTATTTTTATACTCAGGAGTTACCGGTGCTGCTCTAAAATGGAAGCTGGTCGCATTCATAAGTCAGAGCTGAGGCTAATTCAGAATGTTTTGTTGTTGCATTTCAGAAAGAAAAAAAAAAAAACGTGCGACAATTTCTGAATATACATTTAACACTGACTTCAAATTGCTGAATGGATTATCGGTTTTCTACCACACATAATCTCCAGCATCTGTTGCTGTTAGCCGGTCACGCAGCAGAATCTGATGTTTCACACTTAAATGCTCCTTAGAATTCATAGTTGACTTCTCTCTTCCCGTTTTAGGCTTTGGGCTTTTTTTTTAGAAGAGAATGAATTTTTCTAACACAACTCCTCATCTTTTCGTCTCATGCCCGTCCAAGTCGTGGAAGTTTGCCAACTTCACCGCTCGATGCCTGTGCAGAAGAGTAAATGAGACTTTGACTTTCTGGACTTTGGACTCCAAAAAAAAACCAAACTCCAGCCCAACAATAGAAAATTGTATAAAATACAACCAATCTTATATACATGAAGTACATACATACACATACAGTACAAAGCGGCCAATTGAGTATTCACACATGGATGAATGATGATGAGTTTGGTATGTGGTCATGTAAGGTCAATCCTATAAACTATTAGAGAGGCAATATTTAATCTGTAAACAGAAGAAATGCATCAGCTGGTAAAATTCATTCCATTTTACCATAAATGGACCTGTGTGTCAACGAGGCATCCCATGAAAACAAAGTGCTATACAGGTGCATCTCAATGAATGAATGATCATCCCAAAGTTAATTTATTTCAGTAATTCAATTCAAAAAGTGAAACTCATATATTATATAGATTCATTACACACAGGGTGATGTATTTAAAGCATTTATTTCTTTTAATTTTGATGATTATGGCTTACAGCTAATGAAAACCCCAAATTCAGTATCTCAGAAAATGTGAATATTGTGAATAAGTTCAATATTGTAGACTCGTGGGGTCACACTCTAATCAGCTAATGAACTCAAAACACCTGCAGAGGTATCCTGAGCCTTTAAATGGTCTCTGTCTGGTTCAGTAGGCTACACAATCATGGGGAAGACTGCTGACTTGACAGTTGTCCAGAAGACAGTCATTGACAGCCTCCACAAGGAGGGTAAGCAACGAAAGGTCAAGAGTCACCACACACAGACGTATCCAGGACATGGGTTGCAACTGTCGCATTCCTTGTGTCAAGCCACTCCTGAACCAGAGACAACGTCAGAAGCGTCTTACCTGGGCTAAGGAGAAAAAGGACTGGACTGTTGCTCAGTGGTCCAAAGTCCTCTTTTCAGATGAAAGTCCATTTTGCATTTCATTTGGAAATCAAGGTCCCAGAGTCTAGAGGAAGAGTGGAGAAGCACACAATCCAAGCTGCTTGAGGTCCAGTGCGAAGTTTCCACAGTCAGGGATGATTTGGGGAGCCGTGTCATCTGCTGGTGTTGCTCCACTGTGTTTTATCAAGTCCAAAGGCAGTGCAGCCGTGTACCAGGACATTTTAGAGCGCTTCATGCTTCCCTCTGCTGACAAGCTTTATGGAGATGCTGATTTCATTTTCCAGCAGGACTTGACACCTGCCCACACTGCCAAACGTACCAACACCTGTTAATGACCACGGTATCACTGTGCTTGATTGGCCTGCAAACCGGCCTGACCTAAACCCCATAGAGAATCTATGGAGCTAAACCCCATAGAGAATATATGGACCTAAACCCCATAGAGAATCTATGGACCTAAACCCCATAGAGAATCTATGGACCTAAACCCCATAGATCCCCCATCGTCAAGAGGAAGATGAGAGACACCAGACCCAACAATGCAGACGAGCTGAAGGCCGCTATCAAAGCAACCTGGGCTTCCATAACACCTCGGCCGCATTGATGCAGTAATTCATGCAAAAGGAGCCCCGACCAAGTATCGAGTGCATACTGTATACTGTACATGGACATACTTTTCAGTAGGCCAACATTTCTGTATTAAAAATCCTTTTTTTTAATTGGTCTTTTTATTTTCTGAGTTACAGAATTTTTGGTTTTCATTAGCTGTAAGCCATAATCATCAACATTAAAAGAAATAAACGCTTGAAATATATCACCCTGTGTGTAATGAATGAATCTATATAATATATGAGTTTCACTTTTTGAATTGAACTTTTCGATGATATTCTAATTCATTGAGCCGCACCTGTATATACTCATTGGAAGTGAATAAAAGACATTAAGGCTCAGATAAAAAGAGGAGAACCAGCAATGCGATACATTAAAAGCACATAAATAATGGATTTGGAAGCATTTCATTTTGGAGAAAAAGAGTCGAGCACTTTACATTAAATGGTAATAAAAAAAAACAATGATGAGTTCTTTAAATTCGCTCTGGATGTGATGTTTCCCCTTTTACCATGCGGCACTTCATCATAATGATAATAACGTTAGTTTCGTTTAGCTTGTAATGGAATCCATAATGCTGCTGCTCTCGTTATCGATACAGACTTGTGATATACAGTGTCACTGTGTTCAGCCCACTGACAGCTTTTGATTTGATTAATCTCTGAAAGACACGCATCGGGGCTGATGTGGCGAAACGTTCCGCAACAATCCAGAGGGGGAATTCTGTGTCGCCAGCATCCTCCCTGATATCTCCTCTTCTTTCAGCTCTTTATTTACGCCGGGCCGTCCGGTAAGGTCAGGGCGAGCCCGCTGATCGACATTTGGCATTTCTGCGTGTTTGCGCCGCCGCCTCTGGTATTTTCTCTTCTAATAACAAAGACAGGCAGAGGGCAAAGACGTTGCCGCCCTGCCTAACAAGCTAACAGGGCTTTTACACAACTCCCAAGAACTTTGGTGCAAGACGATATTAGCCGGAGTATTCATTGTCTTCATGCAGGACATGCGGGCCAGACTTAATTAGTTGACATTAGAGCCCAGAGAGACTATGCCGTACCTCACAGTAGGTTTTCACCTGCTTTCAGACACAGTCGCTACCGCACCGTCATTAAAACCTTGAGATGGACACAAATCAATGCCGCTGCATCGTGATGAGTCAGGCTTCAGGATGACAATTTGGTGTAGTATCCCCTTGATAGTCAATTAGACCAGGCTTCAGCAGCGGCACAGCCCAGTGGCTCAGTTATCCGATGGAAAGAACATTGCATCAATCCATCTGCTCCTTAGAAATATGTTGCCCTAAACAAGTGAAAAAAACGAATGCACAACATCAATCAATATGAGGCGCTGTTATCTCGGAAGATAGATGAAGGCTTTATTACAAATCATAACTGACGGGATTCAAAAATTAAATAAAATGCAGCAAATGCGTGGCTGTCCGTCTTTTGGTTTCAGCAAATTCGTCGACATCAGGGAAGGATCGGCTCTCCTTTAAAAGTCAAAAAGTCCTGATACTGATGCCCATTTTCTACCCCATCATCAGTTCTTCTCTGATATCAAATAACAGATGTGAACGCATTATTGACTACACTGTCACCAGTCCAGATGATATGGGATCTTTATTTTTCTTTGGTGCTCAACTTCTGTCAAAAGGCAAAACAGCACGACAGCGCGCTTCACTGCTTTAGTCCTGGGCCCCATCAGAACTCATTACAACGTCTAAACGTATAAAACACGCCATCATCTATTAAATATGATGCATTGTTAAAGTTGAATCTACTGAGGATATAAAGTAGGTAAAGTTAGCTCCAACTGGGCCACCTACAAATGGGCTCACACTTGTTCAAGTCTGCCTTGAAACAATCTTCACAAGCCCTCGTGTAGAAAGAAAAAAAAATCCTCTACTTTAATTACAATATAAGAGATGGAAGACAAAATACTCAGTCCTCTTTCTGTGGAAATAGTGCAAAGCTCAGCAAAAGCTAATACGATTCTGAGTTAGTGGAATCAAGTATAAAATGCCCTCTTTGTGTTAATGTCCCTTTGCATTGGCGAGGAAACATTGGGCCTCATGCAGGAAGCGACATGAGGACAAATTACCTCTTGGTTTTGTTTGTGTCCACGACTTGTTCTCATTTTGATAGTAGCCATTGATTTCTGGGATCCACCATTGTTTTTCTTATTGTTGCTCTTCTCCTAGGTAAGAGAAAGTGTTGCGATTGGTCGAGAGCCCTCTTACCAAGATAAGAAAAAAAACATATTGTGTTCACAGAGCGTTTGCATCTGCCTTCATAGTGTTTCTGGGGGGCGTTACCTATGCTGATAACAACCAGTCACACCTCCATTCAGCACACCGGAACTTGCTAGAGCAGAGATGAACATTTGGTGGATCTGGAGTTGACTTCTGTTATATTTTCTCTTAACAGAAGAGACAATTTAAAAGAAATTGGAGAGAATGTTGCTGCATGGGGCCCAATTTTTGTGGTAACAAGGGAAATTTGCATTAAAAAGCTTGTAACTTTGGAAAAAACATGCTTGGTTTGATTAACCCAGACTGCAGAAGCCTCATATTCTGGTAAAAATGGTCAAATGCATTTACACAGAAGGACTGTGGCATTTGTACTCTATTACTTAGACTGGAGTAGAGTTTGAAATGGATGATTCCTTCCTGCCACTGTACAGCCTTCATGGACAAGACGAATGATTACAATCGCTATTTCAATCTGAGTGTTGTGTGGAAACACACACACAAGTCTTGTAATGGAAAAAAATATATCCTTATATTATGAAATGTTTTAAAAGATGTAAAACTGAAAGGTAAGGTGAGGAACACAAATACTGACATAACACAGCAGTCCTATAGAAGTAGTTAATCAGTTTTATTGAACACAGTGTCTTGTTTCTCACGGCTGGTCACACACTCCCTCTTCGGACAGAGGAAGTGAAGACACAGTGTCTGACAAGTTTGAGACAGACCATAAAACCATCACTGATTCCCAGTAAACACACTTGGCATGTGTTTAGATAAGAACGATAGCCAGGGTACGAGAACATCTACTCCTTGTCAATGATTTAGCCCAGGGCGTGAACTCATGTGTGCATAAAATGGTTTGGTATCTTGTATGATGTTGAACTTTTCACCACAGACACTGACTGAGGTGGCTGTGGTGCATCTTTCCCTTGCAAGCAAAATAAAATAGAAGGGGACAACTTTGAATCATTTGAAGACTTCATTATTTTCTTTGAATTTGTGAACAAAACTCTTCTCCCGATTTATAATAAGAAGTTTTTCCAAAACAGTCTTGTGTGTGTGTGTGTGTGTGTGTGTGTGTGTGTGTGTGTGTGTGTGTGTGTGTGTGTGTGTGTGTGTGTGTGTGTGTGTGTGTGTGTGTGTGTGTGTGTGTGTGTGTGTGTGTGTGTGCGCGCGCGGGCGGGCGTGTGCGTGCGCGCGTGTTTTTTTTAATGGTGTTTTTAGCTGGTTTGTTATTATATTCCATGTTTTCTGCAATCCCTCCTGAGACTGTATATGACTTGGATTTACCGAGGTGATGATCATTCAGATAACTCTAGCTGTGGCTCTGTAATTAAGCATTAAAAGCATTAATTTCCTATCAGAAGTCTAACTGAACACACGCTGCATCTGTTTGGTGGCTCGTATGTGATAATTAGACAACAGAGTTCACCATACTTTCTTTCTTGCTCGCTCCCAGAAGACTTTTTTTTCTCCATTTTTAACCAATTAATTAGTTGTTGTTACACAAGCAAAAGGGACTTGACACTCTTGACTTTATTAGTTTAGTTTAGCTTTTGTCAGTAAAATGTTTTGTTGTGCTTTTTCAAATTATTGTCTGTAACGTTTTTGCAAAATCTTGGATAAATTAATGCAAAACTGGTCCACAAGTGATGAGGGGAGATTTAGATAGTTAAGAGCTGACTTAAATCCTGCACTCAAATAGCAACATGGGAGCTAGCCAACATAACTTAACTCAACTTAACTGGATAACTTTACTAGAGCTGCTCCCTCTGAGTCCATTAGTCAACTAACTGGTGATTTTTTTGTGGAGAAATTCAGTTGTACATGTCTGTCGGTTAATTCAACAAATCAATCAATCAATTTTCTCTCCCAAGAACAGGTAACGTCAGCTAACGTTACCGGTCAGCTAACGTCAGCTAACGTTACCGGTACTCAACGTAACCTTAAACGCAAGATGCTGCTTATTAAATGTGCAACAGGTGAAGCAGCTAAATCAAGATAGAGGAGATCTTTTTTTTTAATGAAGTTAGACCACAAACCCTTGACTGTGTATGTTTCTCTCTCTGTGTGTGTGTGTGTGTGTGTGTGTGTGTGTGTGTGTGTGTGTGTGTGTGTGTGTGTGTGTGTTCAGAAAGCGGACGACCGGGAGAAGAGGCAGGAAGCCCACCGCTTCCATTTCGATGCCATGTGAAGGAGGAGAACTGCATCATGGGAGATCGTCCTCTCTCCGCCTACGTCTCACCCTCCTTCCCCTGTCACACACACATTTTCTCTCAGTCTTGTTTCAAGGGCCGATAAAAGGATCCTCATTTTTGCCCCAAAACGTTTCTTTTTGATATTTCTCAGTCCTTCAGTCAGATGTGAAATATTTATGTTTAATTTCATTTATTCATTCCGGTGTTAGATGTACAGGAGCTCCAACAAGGCCATGGAGACACGGGGAAATCCTAATGGAGATAAAGCAGGGATTTCTTTGGACCGGCTGTAGCATGATGATCAGTGGTGTTTATTAGAGGATCATTTTGAAAATATGACACCGATTTCAGTTGAAACGTCTGACAATTGATGCCAATATTGTAAGCTGTTTGTTTGTTTATTCACTGGAAGGGAAGCACCTTTGGCACAGAGTGTTTAAAATGTGTAATGTCACTTGAAATCTGTGTCTGTCTTTTTCCTTTTATTGAGATATAGTTAAGAAATTTTTCAGATTTTATGACCTGTGAACATAAACTGAACTGCATTCTGTGATATCAATCTCAGCCTTGCAACCGCAGCAGCAACTGGTTGCAAAGTGAACACGATACGGACACACGCAACTTTATGATTCTGTGGAACATTTCTCTGCTACCAATCTCACCAAAACATGAAGATTTGCCTTCTGGTCTGCTGAGTGCAAATGTGTCTTTTTGTCAGTTGATCGTATCACAGTGTGTCATCAAAGTGACAAAAAGAAAAAAAAGAGTTTCTGTGTTGCATCCCGCTAATTTCTAATGCTCCTGCTCAGCAAATCTCACAAACCGGTCACATTTACAACTGCTGAATAAGGCACAGTTTACTCCAGACGTGGTTTTAATTTAAGTTGTCTTTTTTTATTTTTTATAAAGTTAATCCGGCAAAGCGCTTTAGTGTGTTCAGATATTTAGATTGAGCTTATGCCTTTCCAAGCGGTTTGCACTTTTAAACTAATAATTAATTGCGGGTGTATGTAATTTATTTAATTTTGGCGATTTGTTTTACAAATGAATGTTCAAGCTACTAAATGTGTTTACTTACTGAGGTTGAGAATAAAGGTTTTCCTGCTTAAATTAACTCTGTATGCTTACTTTGTGTATTATTACACGTAATATATATATTTTTCATATTGCACTCTCCTTAAAGCTGCTAGTGAAATAATAAGATTATGCCACAAACACTTAATTCACCACTTCTAAGAATTCTTCCCCCTGAAACTTCCTTTCTGGGAACATCTTTTGTTTATTTTGTTGCTGGGACGCTTGGGGGACATTTACACTGAAAATGATCATCTTCATATGCTCTCATTATCTAAATGTGTAGTGAGTTGAAGCAGCAGTGAAATTAAGCTGCCTTTAATTTTCCAAAGGGCCCCTTTGAGCACCCCTCTGGGCCCGACACCCCCACTTCAGGACCCACCCTGCTAAATAATGCATGGGGAGAGTAAACCTTCCCGGCATGGCAGATGAGAGTTTGGAAGCCTTTAAGCTGATCACAACTGATGCAAAGCACATGTGGGTGGGGGGGGGGGATCAATACATACAGTATTGACAGTCAATATCTTCCAGTGTGTGTGTTTGCTGGGAGGGAAACACACACAGAGAGAGAGAGAGAAAGAGAGAGAGGGGGAGGCTTGAAGCAAGGAGGAGGCGTGCACGCTAAACGCTGTGTTAAATTGGACAGAGAGAGACCGAACTAAACCGGAAACGAGATGATTGAGCTTCAAAAACAAAAGCATAGAAACAAAAAACTAAGAAAAAAAACTTCCACCTTCGTAACTTAAACTTCAAAACCATACAGAGAGTGATTTGTTGAACATGTATGTTTTCTTATTATAATCGAGCAGCGTTTAGGGATCCTACTGCTCGTTAAGAATGCAATATTTCATATAAATGAACCCAAAAATAAAGATGAAATCAGTGTCCACATATATTGATTACATTACATTTGATATCCACACCTTTGGTTTAGTGCATAGATGCTGGTTTATGTTGCAGCGTGCCAGCCTGTCAGCTTCTTATGGTGAGAGAAACTTTACTTTTTGGAGAAGCCATTGGACACTATTGCACAATCAAGAACAATATTGTACGCAATGTGAGACCTTGATTCATCACAAAAAAATGGGCTACAAACAGTGGGTGGATAGCACTTCATGGACAAAATATTTGTTGTATTTTGTTTTATCTGAATAAAAGCCACATTATCCAGCGTTTTCCTTTATGCAATATGCAAATGTATTCATTTCTTTTTTTGAGTATCTGCATTATTTCTAGAATTCACATTTTTTTTGTTGCAACAAGTTTGACAGTGTGGATTACTTTGAAAGAAACGACCGGAAACGGGATTACTTCACTGTGTGCACTTTGACTGTATGCTCGTGACAAGCCACTCATTGATGTAAACAGCGCCCACGGCTTAAATGAGCCTCGTTCAGGAGCATTTCTAAGTTCAGACACGGACGGAGAGCAGACAGCGACAGACTCTCCTCCTCCTCTTCCTCCTCCGTACTCTTCCCCCATCTCTCTCTCTCTCTCTCTCTCTTTCTCTCCCTTTCTGTCTCTCTCCATACACCATCCATCCATATGCGTCTTTTGGATACCTGCCTCTCCTAGAGCGCGTCAGCCCGCCTGGATCAGTCCATCCTCCACATGCCATCTCCATCGTAGTCCCGCTGGAAGAAGCTGCATTCGTGGTGACGATGCCCGGCTGAGAGGCTCACAGCAGCGTTCATTCTCCAGCCAAACGCAGCAGGACCCATTGATCCGAAGAGGAGCCTGGTGCCGCTTCCCTCCTTGGAGCGTGGCTCTGCGCAATGGATTTACGGTTGTCGGAGAAAAGTTGGATTTCGTGAAGAGCCCCGTGGACCTCTAAAATGGACATAAAAGGAGGGCGTTTTTAGTGAAAGGTGCTTTTGGGTTTGGAATCACACCGTGAGAGGAAATGCACAGAGGTGAGTTGGACACGAGCCGCTCGAGAATCCGCGATGCGCGTCAAGGTCCGGTGCACTGGGCAGAGAAAATCGACAGTTTGTTTAAAGCTTGGATTAAATGTATCTACCTCTTTACCCTTTTTCCCTTTTTTTGCACGGAGGATGTTTTGTTTGCAGGTGATGTGGATTTCAACACGTCCAGAGCAATTATGGCATGAAAGTATACAAAAAAATGCTCACTATGGCTCAGCTTCAGAACAGATTTAGATTTACTCATCTTTTTTTTAAATGCATTTCTCTGATAATGAGAACGATAATTAACAGGTAAATAAATACAAAACTGACTAATCTTCCACCGCTCTTTGCTACACCTCTCTTTCTGTCTATTGTATTGGTCTTTATGGTATCAACTTGCCCTCTCGTGCCTGTTTAAATCTTCTTTTTTATTGCCCGCCCCACTGATCGACATGCCATTAAACACTGACTGCCCAATTCAAGTTACCGCGTCTGTTGGTCTGCTTCCAATTTTCTAAGATTCAGCAAAAGCCAGACCGGTTCGTCTGGTTGGTTTGAACAGTGTGCAAATAAACTAAAATAGCCCAACAACAAATGGTTCCTAAAACGTCTCATGTTAGTTTTGAACAGGTCATTAAATGATGAAGAAAAAAAGGATCCATCAATCTAATGGTCCTGTATGGGTCATTTGAGCGTAATGTAAAACGGGGACCAGGACCAGAGAGGTTCAGCAGTTTGGGCGCTGCGAGGTGTGTCTCTATCCGTACAGCTAGTGGGTGCGATCTGATTATTTGTGATTCATGATATAAATGGACAGCAAAGGTCAAATACTATTTGAAGTCCACCGGGGAGCATTGCGTGTTTCCCATAAGCGGTCAGTTTGACCGTCTACATTCATCTTACTGACAAAAACATCGTGTCTGTCACAATATACTGGCCTCAGAAATGTGGCCCCAAAAAGAAGCGCGTTTGTTGCATATAGGTGCCATCATTTCTCTTCGAATATTTTCTTTAAAATTAAATTATGAATTAAATATGCAGCGGCTCATACCGCTTCAAACGGCTCGTAACTGTGGTCCCACAATGGATTATTTCTCCTCCCAAGTTCTGAGCCAGACGGTGTCGTGTGCGCGCGTACCGCATGCTGTCCGGCTCCAGCCGCTGTCTCGCGCTATCAACACCTGAGGCACGCGCCAGCCGCAGCACACGGCTGCAACACGTCTTGAGTTCAGTGAAGCTTTCTCGGTGCCAGGTGTGGACAGTTTACTGCAGTAACTAGCCGTGGGGTTAAACATATGTAAAGTGTGTGTTCGTGGACCATTAGCTAGCCCACTATTCAGGCTAACTAGATAGTTTGCCTAACTATTAATATGTGCACCGTTTGGCCTTATGATAGCCTAATTAGCAAGTGACCACAGGTGTAGCCTATCTGTCACATACCACAATGGCGTCATTCTTAATTTTAGCTGTAACATATCTAAAATATCGCCCGACGAAATATAAAGTAATGTTATGGACCTGGAATATGAAGCTTTATCTTTACTATCTTTACTGTCTTGATTAACGGTGGACCCATTCTTTACCTCATTAAGCGGTTAGCTTATAGGCTACTAATGAGCTAAAGTCTATGGTAGCTGATTTGTAGACGTAACAGTTAGTCTTTGTAATTAACGGCATATAGATTAAAGGGAGATAGGATAAAGCAAAAGCCCACATTATCAGCTCTATAATATCAGCACCGACCCTCTTTAGTCCTGTGTTACAGAAGGCTGTGCTTTTTTTCAAGAGGGAAAAAAACACAATACAGCCTCAATCTGGCTTGTAAGAGGAAGTGAGAAGTGATGTAAAAATGAAACGACGTGACCTAGAATCGTGGGGTTGACCCCGTGGCAAATGTTCCCCTCCTTCTTCTGTAAAATGACCAGAGGTCAGATAAAACTGCTTTCAGTGGGATGTGACGAAGCATTTAAATGTCGGGAACATTTCTTTTAAGGAATTCAGCTGCACATGAATGACCCAACCTACAGTATATACAGTATATCGACAGGGGGGCAGCAGATATTAAGAGAGATGCTTTTTGGAAAGCCTGTTCATTGACGTTTTTTGTCAATAACTTGTCATTCATCATCCGTTTTTGTAAACGTTCACAAGCTGTAATCTTGGTGTGACAATGGCTGCAACTCTATTTAGCTTGTGATTTATTCATATTACAAAATATGTTACAAATGCCTGCATTAATTATGCAACTTTTGCCAAATAAGATGATTAAATATTGATATGCTTGATACACATTTTCTTCGACTGCAGCTTGAGGCAGCTCTTACTCGGTTTGTAACTCTTACAGGTAAAATAACCATTGTTTGTTAAAGCATTTGAAAGGATGACAAGATTCCTAGCTTCGTTGAGGGCCGCAGCAGTAAACAGTGTCCCTGCTATCTACATGATTTAATGACTGGCTTATAATGTAAAAAACAAAACAAACAAACAAAAAAGCTTTGGCGAGAGCCTGCAGCATCTATTTGGTTCTTGAGTTTGTTTGGGTGGTCTGTTCTCTAAATGTGCCTGTGGTAGTTCATCCTCCCACCTAGGATACTTCATTGCAAGATAATGGAGATGCAAGTAATGAGGAACCCAGAGCCTGGGGGGCCGCGCGTGCGTGTGCAATTCAAAACGAGTCCATTCGAATATGCCTGCTCATTGGTGCGGTTGTGTTCCCTGCTTATGTTAACCATGCATCCTTCTTCATTAGACCCCCCACCCCTCTCTCTCTCTCTCTCTCTCTCTCTCTCTCTCTCTCTCTCTCTCTCTCTCTCTCTCTCTCTCTCTCTTTTCCCTGCTCTCTCCCTCTCTTTCTCTTTCATCCCTCCTTCCTGTGTGCCATTATGCAACGTGCCAGGCTCACGCTCGCAATCTAATTCGATGTGAGCGGGCCAACCTATTATGAACTCAGAGGGGATCGGGTCTACATTGGCTTATCAGAGGAAGACAGTGTCAGGAGCTGTAACGCACTCGCCCTCAGTGCAGATATCATTGTAATAAAACATATTTCACCTATTGTCTGCAGCCGTGCATGCTCTGCCCAAATGACTGTCTCCTCATCGGTGCCGTAAGCCTTGGAGCCTGTAATCCTGTTTTTTCTGGTAATGCGTCAAGTTTCTGGTGCCTAGAGGCCGCAGATTAGCAGGTTGGAGTCTTGTGGTTTGGATGAAAGTTGATGATTTAAAACTATCTTTAATGAGCTGCTTCTTGCTGCTCCCGCTACTACTGCTATTACTGTTATTACGGAGAGCCAATTCCCTCTGCACACTTGCTGTTCTATTACTTCTTTGACTACCTCCAATAATCCTGCTGTATCTACTAGCAGTGGTAGTACTGCTTCTGCATGTGCTCATTCTGACAGCAGTGACTAACCTACTACTATTGCAAGTGTCTCTGCAGTTCCCCAGCAACTAGATTTTATGCTACAGCAACCATAATATTAAACTATATTAATTATCCTATAAATATTTTACTTTAGTGTTGACAGTGATATAATTATATCATGAATGTATACTAGTATTACAAAGACATGCATGTATACCTTATGATTGTTTCCCCTCACAGCTCTCCTCTCATTTCCTCAGCGATACATTTTTTTAAATGTACCAATTCAACCAGGGATTCACTTGAAAATATTATAGATCTATATTTAACTTAATATTCGTCAATTCCAGGTGAAATTACTATTGCAGCCGATCACACGCATACTTTTTCTGTGGCTGTTGAATGGATTCCCATGTTCTCGTTTCTGAACATGAGGATATAAATGCAGTATTATGTCACCTGTGACTAATGTGTTATCTCTCGTTTTGCAGCGTGGATACTCTTCTTTCTAATAGAAGAGGGTTTCGCTCTGGCACAGAGAACTAAAGGTAAGCCACAGCTCAAATGCTCCTCTGTACCATGAATGTTGTCTCTCCCCTGAATAAGGGGCATTATCTCCACTTGAATCATAGGATTTAATTCTGTCCTCCCTCTATTCCCTGCCTGTTTTTGCCCTTTTTTTTCTGGCGCACGCCAACCCTCCCTCCACTCTCCCTCCCTTCCAATCGTTCCCTCATTGATCCCCTGACTCAATAACCCATCTGTCCGTCTGTTCTCTGCCTTTCTGCTTCAAGACTCCCCAAGCGAACATGGCGGCCAGAGCCCCAACCAGAACGACTGTGGCACGTGGGTCCGCAACATCAATGGCGGGGTGTTCACGTCGCCAAACTACCCCAACACCTACCCGCCCAACAAGGAGTGTGTTTATATTCTGGAAGGTAAAGCAGGCTCCTTTTTCATTTGAGCACTTCATCTTCTGCTCGATGGCTGTTGTCATCAGAACAGCTGACACAGTTTCCCGCCTTTCAGCATATTGCCTTCTTCAGTGAATGTCATTAGTCTGACTGACATTGTTTTATATAACCTCGCCCCTATTGGATTTTCTGTTCCTTCGCTGGCGGGCAATCAGCATGACATTTTTCAAATGAGCCATCCTGAGTTTGTTTCACCCCCACAGATATAACCCTTTGAAAATGATGGAGAGTGGCGCATTGTGGGTAGCCCCTGACTTTTGGCCTAATCAGTGTAGTGCTGTGTTCATCTCTATTGGCAGGCTGTGCTAGCAGACTTCACTATTGAATGAAACATAAAACAGATGAACATCTGCTACAAAGCTGAGCTTCGGTGGCAAATAGCTGAATTGCTGGTGCCCTTGTCAACGCTTTAGTGTTTACCAGAAATACCACATCCATCAGTAATCTGGTGGCATGCCGCACGGGAGACATAATGCAAGTAGCATCATTAGCAGCTATAGGAGATAAGGTCTGGGATATTGTTTGATTGGTTTTCACACTAAATTGATGAACGGTCCATGAAGTTAAAGTACATCTTTTCATGCGAGTGTGTGGTACTGGCTCGCTGTGGTGGAGGAGAGATTTCACACATGGCTCAAGGGCTCCCCCTGTGGACAAACCAAGCCCAGACCTGTTGTTGATGAATAAGCCCTGACTCCATCCCAGGCAGCCTACTGGTGTGTGCAGGAGTACATTGCAGTGGGTCTGCAAGGCGACAGACGGAACCTATCATTTGACATTATTTGGTCTGAATGGGCATATTCATAGTCATATTCATATTCAGCCTTTTATTCTGCCTCTCAGAGACAGAGAGATGCTCACGTTTGGCACTCATAATTAGTGGTTTTGTAAGACTCATTGATTATGTCATGTCCCCCGGTTCATCAGCTCAATAGATCGCGTGATTGAAGTTTCTGCTCCTTCGGTGTCAAGCTGTGTAATTTGTGCTGCGTGTGTGTGTGTGTGTGTGTGTGTGTGTGTGTGTGTGTGTGTGTGTGTGTAAGAGAGATAGAAAGTTATATAGAGAGAATGAGACTCAGCGCACCAGGGAATGAACACATTGATAGCAGGAAGTGCAGACGTACAAGCTGCCCGCTCAAGCAGAAAGGTAGAACACTCTGGCTCAAATTCAAAGGCAAGAACAGAGACACAAATCCAGTCGCACACTGTAACATACACGTGTACTGCCCTCTTTTTTTTTTCTCTCTAACGGGGCATGGTCGGCTTCTCCGTGCCAGAGATGATTCAGAGCCTCACCCTCAGCATCTTTATTTAGTAGTATTCATCCCCCAAGGCAGGCATGAATTGCCCTTGTTAAATACTTCCTCTGTGTGTGTGGGGGTCATGGTATTGAAGAGCTCTGGCCATGCAGTATGTAGACATTCTGTGGATTTGCATGACAGGTGAACTTGTGAACTGCGGTTCCTGCTGTGGTTGCAATGTTCTGGATTCACTCACTGAGAGATAGCAGTGCTGACATATCAGACTGCGTCTCTGTTTGTGCATGCTTGTGTACATGTGTGCGCTTAGATGCTTCTGTGCATTCTGCATGCATATGTGGATATGTACCTTTGTGTTTATGTTAAATGTAAAGAAAATGATAGTGTTTATCTTGTTCTGCTCTCTCATGCGTTCATAGATGCGGATGTGCTTATAATGCTGTCAACCACAACTGGAAAGCACAAACCAAAGTATAAATAAAGTCAGGGTGATTTAATTAGGTCAAACATCTATGTTAATCTGATTTTTTGATGTACTGTTTTGGGAGAGCATCGAGGCAGAATCTTACTTGGAAGTTAAGGCAGAGCAGGTACTTCATTTGGTTTATCTAACACGCTGAACATGTGAAGTACATGTAAGTGGGGTGAGCATCCCCTGTGCTCACAATGGTCATTAGTCACTACAATGGCAAGAAACATTTTAATATTCATCAGTGAGGCAGCCTGTGAGAGGACAAAAAACTCTCCTTCCTTTATATTAATTTTAACTCAGTGCTGTTCTTTAGTGCTGCATGCTTCCTCTCATGCTCCAGGTGCCAAAAATGATGCTCCATAATTAATGGCTGATTAAAGCTGTAGGGAACATTTACATACAGTAAAAGTCAGCTATGTATGAATGACAAAAAGGCTTCATTTTAACAGATGGATAAGATCAGCAATGTCATAAATTCCATGTTTGAAAAGGGGCTTTACTTACCTATCGTACCTTTTGCCTCAGTCTTCTAAAAAAGTTTTCTCTCCACACAGTCAGTTGAGGGGTTCGAAGTAACAGCCCGAGTGCTCAACTTCAAAATCCAGATTAACTCATATTTGACTCTACTTTATGCATTCAAATACCATCCAGAGTTTTCTTTGTCCTGCAAAAGCAAGATTTAATTTTATTCCTGTCGTGGATTTAGCCCTTTTGTTTCCTTTCTCTCCCCACTCCCTTGTTTGCCAAAGCTCTTCCTAGACAAAGGATTCAGCTAGCTTTTGATAAGAATTACTACATCGAGCCATCATTCGAGTGCCGCTTCGATCACATCGAAATCCGCGATGGGCCATTTGGGTTCTCGCCGCTCATTGATCGCTTCTGTGGGGGAAAGAACCCGGGCCTGGTTACATCGACGGGACGTTTCATGTGGATCAAGTTCACCAGCGACGAGGAGCTGGAAGGCCTGGGCTTCCGCATTAAGTACACCTTCATTGCAGGTAGGGACACCCAAGTTGTATATTGGCAGTTAATATACTATAATTCCACAATGCAATCTCAGATTCTTTAACCTGATTTCTGTATGCATCAAAAAGTTTTCGGTTAGATATGTAAATAACGAGATCTGGTTCATTTGTTTTTATAAAGTCTCCCTAAATATAGGGGAGAATCCACCCATCTCCAAAGATATCATAGCCTTCTTTCCTTTACTTTTCTTGCCCTACAGCAGACATCAGAACCTCCTGAATCTAAACCCAATATTCCTAGAAATCAGTGTCTGCCATCAGGCGACAGATATTAGCTTCAAAGAGACCCCTCTCTGCTTCATCTGGCCCGGCTTAATGGAATCTTATCTTGTGTTCTCTGCTTATCCATTTCTGCCGTGTGGATTGAGAGTAATGTGCCTCCCGAATCTTATCATTTCAGACCCTGATTTCCATCTGCACGTGGGCGGACTGCTAAATCCCATCCCAGGTAAGCTCTTCAGTATTTCGCCGATTTGTGTTCGATCCTTTTTGAAGAGCTCTTTTAGCTCAGAAGCTTACTGGAGGCGATCTCTGCCTCCGACGTGAATGCTGAATGTGCAAATGTACCTTGACAAGCACACAATTGTGCATGAAGTGAGAGGATGTACATACACAGACACACACACATTTAAACACATGAAGGAACACACACCCGTTTCATCCTGATCTTTCTGCCTTTGTTCCTCTGTCCTCTTATTGTCCTTTGTCCTAATCCGCTGTGCTCACTTCAATTCCACCTTAAATCCTTCCCTTCTTTAAATAAAATCCTTCGTCTGTCTCTGTCTGCCATGTTCCTCTTCTCATCCTACCCCTTTTCCTCTTTATCTTCTGCTCTTTCTTCTCCCTCTCTCTCTCTGTTTCTTCACTCTTTTTTCTGTCTTACTTCTCTCATGTATTTTCGTGTGACCCCTTTCTCACCTTCTCTGTCCTTTACATCTCTCTTTCTCTTATTTCCTCTATCTTTGTACAGACTGTCAGTTTGAAATCGGTGGATGGGATGGGATTATTCGCTCCAGTCAGGTGGAGGATGAAGAGAGAGTGAAGCCTGGTGATGCTCTGGACTGTATCTGGACCATCAGGGCTCCTCCTCAGTCCAAGGTCAGTATAAAGGACCATATTAGTCATCAGGAATAACGGCATGTGTTGCTTCTATTCAATCCTTCAACCCATGATTGGTACTTTGAGAATTATCCATTTTGAAATAGAGATCGATCCACGACTCTTTGGATGACTTAAATTCAAAGCACAAAATAGCTCACAAACGCACGCCTTAACATACTCAAAGTAGTTATGATATAAATTCTTAAAACACACTGAGAACTCATGATATATTCAAGTATTCAAGGACTTTTATTCATCTCATCTTTGAGGGATATTTGTTTTAGACACTCGCTCCACTGAAAGACTGAACAATATTAGAGGACATTTTACATCTGAATCATCTACAACTTTGCTCTCAGTTATTTTCTACCATTTCACTACCCCTGAAATGTGTTGTTGCACATCCCTCTGAGCACATTCTAAAGCAGAATGTTTATTTTGGTAAAATTGTTTTGTAATTATTGTAATCAGTATAAATGGTGAAAAACTGCATGGAGTTGTTTTTTTGTTCAAAGCTGGGCCACATTACAAGTGATACAAAATATCATCTAGCTGCTGACACATGCAGTCTATCCCAGATATGAATAGTCACCCGAAATAAGAAATCTGATGTGAAATAATTTAGAAATGAACCATGAAGTCTTGCAGTGTAAATAGTTGAATTGGGGAGATGTTCTGAAGAACAGCTCAGAATTGTCTGAATAGTGAAAACCCCCCTGTGTACTATCTGTCTGTCCTTGACACTGTTCTACATGTTAACATCATCATTCCTTTTCAGTTTGTCAGTGAGTGTTTCAATGGAGAACTCGTATTCGTATGATCACATATTCTGTATGAATGCATACAGCATACAGTTGTGTTCTCCAGTCACTGAGAACAAAGCCTCCCAGTGGCCATGTCTGTATTGTGATTGTAATTTAACACATAATGGGTATGAACAGTGCAAATACACAGAGAGGCAGCATGGGAAAAAGCAATGCAGGCAGATTGTATTGAGAAAATGTAGCCCTGGAGATTCATAAGTACATTTTCAAGCCAAGAGTGAAAGCCCAGTTATGTGTTCTCGTAAATTCTGATATTTATGAGTGGGTATCTGAAACCCCATTGAAATTACAACCATAAACTGCCTAGCTTTGATTCACTGCTGCTCTGCTTCTGCCTCATGACTAAATGAGTCATCAGCGCGCTCCTATACTACTCACTCGCCACAACAATATATGACACGCATGCACACACAAATTCATGCACATCTAATGAAAACAGCAGATGTACCTGTACAGTTACAAATTACATAATATACTGTCACAGAGTACTGTAAGCAATTACCTATACACATTTTACACCCATATGTAATGTTATATGCATACATATGTAAATGTCCACGCATGACTCGCACACATGCTCTACCTGACTTCTCTCTCACACACACACACACACTCACAGATTAGTCTCCACAGTCATTTCACTGGTGCTGCGTGTGCAGTGTGAGGCAGCAGTGAAGAGGATCTGAATTTAGCAGCAGCACCGAGTTGCCGAGCCAGATATTAGCTCAACGAAGCAGAAGGAGCAGAGCAGCACACTCAGCAGCAGTACAAGAGCAGCTCCTTAACTGCTGTGTGGTTACAGGAGCTAAATGTGCTGAAGTTTCATCTAAGTTTTTTTTTCTTATCATGTAATTACTGCTGACTTATTCAAACAATTTAGAGACATTATTTTGTGTAATTACTTTGAAGGTTGAAATGTGACACTACTATGTGTTTAGGCTAACTAACGGCAGGCTGGTGTGTGGACAAGTGCAAACCACAGGCTCTGTAGTTGGCCTTATTAACAGAGACAGTTAGATGTGCCTCAGCAGGAAAGGCACAGGTGTAAATCATACATTTAACGATGGCTAAATTCCATTTGGCTGCGTCGGTTTCAGGGTCTTGTTATATATTGTGCATGCTGTCTCACTGTCACACCCAGGACTTACTGGGACACAATAGAACAGAGCCATCATTAAAGTCATTAGCAACAGCTGTGCTTTTCCTGCTCTGTCAAAAAAAAAGGTCTGCTGTGAAAAAGGTCTATTCAAACACAGGACACATGCACAAACACAAGTTGTATCTCAATTTTCACAAAAGACATTTTGACATTTGACAGTAACAAAAGCACAGTTGTAATTAACAACATTAACAACAACACATTTCATCAAGATGAGCCGGTTCCTATTAAACATGCTCGCTACCTGAAGTGGCTTGTCGTTAATATTATTAGTTACAACTGTGAGGAAGGAGGACCTTTTTTTCCTGAATTTGGAAGACACACTGGTGTACTTTTGTCAGTTGTTTGATATTTTCATCAAATCTTAAGTTAGTAGAATATCACAGTCACAGCAGTTCTGACTTTATAAGGACGGTTTTTCAGTCTGAGGCCAGACTCTCTCATGTTCGGAGGAGGTGCAGGTTCAGCTCACTAGCCTTCAGGACCAGGGGCATTCTTTGAATGGAGACATATCTCAGAGATGAGAGGAGAGTGTGGAAGACAGAGCAGCACCGTCACAATTATTTTCAAAGACTGATTTTTCTAGGTAGTAAGTTCTTGATGAATGGTGTGTGCTGGCCTCACAACTTTATTTGACAAGATTTATTTGATTTGATTCTATTGTCCATTAATGCATCTTCTAAGCTGTTTATCCTGTTTCTATCCCAGTATCCTCTGGTAAAGAGGTGGGCAGATCACAGGGTTCTTCTTTGATCTTTTATATTCTCTTCATTATCTGTGTCTGGATGTTTTTTAAACCATATTTGCTTTACTGATTTAAAGTAATGTAATATTTTCCATGTATTTGCGTTCATAAAGAGTCCAACTGCTTGCTATGGTTACACAGCTAACAAGTGAGGATTGCTGTGGACTTCTGTCATTCATTTGCCTCCACATTGATTTGCATCTCTTGTCTCTCTGCAGATCTACCTGCGCTTCATGGAGTACCAGATGGAACACTCTAATGAGTGCAAGAAGAACTTTGTGGCCGTGTACGATGGCAGCAGCGCCATCGAGAACCTCAAGGCCAAGTTCTGCAGCACCGTGGCCAATGATGTGATGCTGGATAACGGCGTGGGAGTCGTGCGAATGTGGGCTGATGAGAAGAGCCGCCTCAGCAGATTCCGCATGCTGTTCACCTCATTTGTTGACCGTGAGTACCACTCTTCTTGACCACGTACCTCAGCCGTGACCCTGTTTTCCCATCTTGTTCCACCATATCTGTTGGATTGTGTCATTCTTACGCCTTGCCTTATATAATTTTCATTCATTATATGTTACAGGTTTGATGCTATGCTATTGCTTATCACTTGATTGTCTCCTCTTTGTGGCTCTCTGGGGCTCTTTCTTAATTTAATACAACAGGAAGAACTACATATCCTGAGTGCATCCTTGGTGTTAGACTGATTGATTTTGAACTCTTTGTTTATCTGTTTGGCCTGTATCTCATTCAAAATATGACATTGTGACAAAGCAAGTTGATACGTCTTGTGATCCGATTCCATGTCCTTGTTGCGGATTTGGTCTGAATTGTGTGTAATTCAAAAGACTAGAGCTCACTAATAGAAAAAAAAGCTCTGTTCCAGTTTCCTTTGCCCCTTGTGACTGTGTAACTCTCTGTAATGGACCAAAAGCACCATATGCCATCACTTTACTGCAACAGCCACGACGTTATCCACCCACACACAGAAAACAGACCCAAGAACAGTTGATTTATGAGGTCCTGCATTCTGTCTGCGTCAGTAGTCACTAACAAACGCGGTGTGTCAAGTGTCATTTCAGCATGGAAAGCTAATTACACTGGGCCATGTTTGGAGCATAGATATGAGGAAACCAATTATTTACTCTAGCATTTTTAAATTACTGAAAGCATCAACTCATTTTTGATACGCATGTCGCAGCATGATACTGTCCCTATTATAGGCCATTTACCACAGGAAAATAGGAATTTATCTGTTTTGGTGAAAAGAAAAGCTGAGTAGGGTTAATGGATCTACTGGAAGTAATTATATATTAAGCTTCATCATTTCTGAAGAAACTTTCTAATAGATGCTGTTGAAGGTTTCACATAAAGTAGCAGGAATGCCATGCAGGAAACTGTTTTTTTGTTAGCTCACCGTAATATTTTCATTAAATGCCTGAATAGTCTGAGATATTAATTGTCACATTCTCCTGCACACTTCCCAAACCCTGGGCGAATGCTAATGTTGTTTTCAGCAAACCCATAACCATTGCAGTCAGAATTTAATGGCCTTCTATATTCAGCAGGGGTTGTTTTTTTAACTCCGAGACTCCTTAAGACCATTTAGATCCTCGTTAATTCTGATCACACAGTTCATCTCCGGGAAGTCTAAAGTCTCTTGAGTACCTCCCAAACTTTATTTGGTCAGAGTCATCGACTGGCTGAGAGTTGACTTGGAGGTCAGAGGGAACCATTAATCTTTGTCACTCAGAGAACAAGATGAGTTTTGCCTTCTGCACTCCATCATCCTTAATGTGCTGTAATCTTCCAACAGAGCCCCCTTTGACATGTAAAGCAGATGTATTAAGACTTTCCTGAATACTCACTCACACCCACAGTGCGTATGTGTTCAGATGGGAGTTTTGTGCTTGTGTGTGTGTGTGTGTGTATGGAGAGAGGGTAGGGGTGAGTGGGTGAAGCGTTGTTGACACCCTGTGAGATGCTACATTTTGAAAGCGGGACACGTATGATGGATTTGGAAGTGATCCCAGTGTCAGGGGAGCGACCCCATCTACAGGCTCACTGGGAGATAGATGGGGTGGGCGCTCCGTCACAACACACACACACACACACACACACTATATTACACACGCCCTTTCACACATATATACATGTCCCTTTGTCAAAATGATTTAACCCTGAGGCAGAGGAGGCATTGAGGGAAGTGGAGGCTCAGCGCCCTCATCACAGTGGACCTCGGAGCAGTGGGTGAAGCTGGTGGAGTGGACCACAGTCTGTCTGAGCTGTGATCAGGACTCAGAAAGTGACTCATGTTTTAGTCAGAGGGGGCTGGTTGAGGACAGATTGGAGGAGTGAACAAGCCATATGAGACAGGTTGAATATGATGTGTTTGTTTGACACTGATGACACAGTCCGTTTGTGGTACCGTGGAGGTTGGCTCAGTTTCTATGTTGTGGATCTATGTTCTTCATGTATGTTTGCAATCTATTTAATAATAATAATAATAATAATATAGTCTAATATAGTCATTCTGATTTGTCATGTTATTTCGATCTGCTTTTACACACACCATTTACTGCATATCTGTCGGTCCTGGAAGAGAGATCCCTCTTGTCTGAGCTTTTTCAGATGGAGTCTGTGATTTCGGATTTCGAATTTTGAGTATAAGTAAAATTGGCTGGACTTGACTCAATTGAAGAGCTGTAAAAAATGGAGAGAGAAAAAGATTCATATGTCTTATGTCTCAAATTGGAATTTTGTTGCTGATGTCAACACCTGAGAAAGGCAAAATAGCTAAATAATTTGATCATAAAATGCTGTTTTAGTTCCACATAGTGAAAATGTGATTCTACAGAATGCATCAAAAACATACAGCTCTTTGCTTAATCAGGAGATGGTTTCACAAAGATGTCTAGTTGACCTACCAAAGCATTGGACTTAAGATAGACATCATACCAGTCAAGTTCTTTGGTATCATCTCTAGGACTAATATAGCTTTGTGTTCAAGGTAAATAAAGATTCTCTTCAAACTAATGAACATGGCTGGTGGCTCAGTTGATAGTTTTAATACATTTTCACCTGTTAAATGGGAGATCTGTGTTTGATTCTTGTTTTTCCCTCAAGATACCAAAGCAGAAAAACAACCACAACACAGAGTTAATGATCAATAGTAAACGTTGTGCCGGCCTGCTACACATCCTCAGGTCCAATGGGGGAATAAACTACAGAACACATACAAAATATTATGCCACAGCTTTTCAACCGACTTCCGCAGCATCTCCAGCCCCAGCTTGTCTATACCAAAACCCAGACATCTGCATCTGCCCTGAGCCTTGCAGCTCTTCCTCCTGACTGGCAGTGCATCGATCTCTGGAGCCCAGCAGCCAACATCAATTACCAGTCATCTCTGTCTCTGCCATCGCAGCCTTCACACACCAACAGTCACTTTAATGTGGGATGTCTCACGGCAATAGCCTGACCACTTACACCACATGAAGCCATTTCTACCACCACCCCACCACCTGCCGTTCTTTTCATCTTCTCCTCTTTTCCATGTTTCTCTTCTCTGCCTACTCCCAGTTTTGCCACTCTTCTCCCCTCCCTCTCCTGTTTCTCAAACTCCCTTGACATGAAGGCTGCAGTGCAGTGAAGCTGCCATCTCCTCCCTTCATTGCCCCCTGATGTTGTGTCTGCAGAAAAAGATGATGTATGGACTGTCTTTGTTAGACCCCTCTGGTCTTTTATTACATGCTTCAACAGATTTCTACAGCCAATTTATCAATCTTTTATTGTTGTTTTTTATTGCTATTATCATCAAAATAGCTTCCAGTCTTTTTCACAGTACTGTTAAACAACTGTTTTCCTGTTGTTTTCTGAATTACATTTTCTCTATGTATTATCTTTTGCCCGCAGCCCCCTGTTCAGGCAATTCATTCTTCTGCCACAGCAACATGTGCATAAACAACTCCCTGGTGTGCAATGGAGTTCAGAACTGTGTGTACCCGTGGGATGAAAACCACTGCAAAGGTGATCAACTTCTTTTTGTCAACTTCTACAAATTGAGGTTATTATGGCTAATTAGGATTTATTCGTGCAGGTTTTCAGGGTTGCTATTCTATTTTTCTTTAAATATATTTGTTTTCTTTTTCTATTATATATTTTTATTTATTTTTCTTATTCTTTCCTCTCCTCACCCCTTCCCACTCCAGAGAAGCGATCTCAGGGGCTTTTTCATCAGATCACTAAGACCCACGGCACCGTCATAGGTGTCTCATCAGGCATAGTTCTGGTTCTTCTCATCATTTCCATCCTGGTCCAGATGAAGCAGCCAAGGAAAAAGGTAGCTCATCCTTTGTGGTTGACCTTTTGTTCAGCAGGAAAGAAGAAACACATAATTGAAAGCGATGGTGGGATTCTAGACGACGTGGGGCCACTAGTTGCTCTGGAGACGGGGAAGAAAGACAGAATCCACCCGTAGATTTTACACCATTACATGCCATATCAAATATAACTGCACTATATCATAGATCAGGGGTATTCAACTAAAATTCCAAAAGGTCCAGATTGAGAAAATATCCGAATGCAAAGGTCTGGAACATTACAATAATATCTAACTTGCGCTATGTAGTAGCCTAGTAGTAGTAGTAACAACGTCTCTGTGTAGTCAACAACTATCAAATAAAATAAAGAAAGTACACATCAATTATATGTTAACAATTATTATTCTCAGTTTTCAAATTTAACTGGATGGATTATAAATAATACATAGAAATACATAAATATATTTTCTCTCATTTCAAGTAAAATAAGAGCTCCATCTAAAAATAAAATACACAAAAAATAACTTTTGAAAAACTTGCATCTTAAAGTGCTTGATTTTAGAAAAATTAATGAAAATGAAAAAAGGAAAGTATGGCTGGAGTTAACTTTTTTCTTTTTTGTTAACTTCACATCATAACGGTCTCAGTCAACTTTATAATAGCAATCTCTACACATCTTATCATCTTGCCCTCAGTTCAGACTGGAGTGGGTATGTTTGCTGAAAAGATTCATCTTTGGTCTCGTAGTGGCTAAACCAAACATATGAGACAGAGTGGTTTTGTAGCGCCAGCAGGAAGAATGAACAAATAAGAGTTCGTCCATTCTTTGTTACAGCTCTGTTTTCTCTTTTTAGAGCACGCCATGTGAAACTGCTTCTCCGACTAACTTCTCCCACTTCTCTCTCTTTCTCTCTCTCCCCCGTCTCTCCCGTCTGTGGGTACATCCAAAGTCTCTTATATGTCATTTCCTCGTTTCCTCTCTCCTCGCATGGTTTCCTCCATGCATCCCTGGTGGGAGGGACTAAGACACAAGGAAAGGACGTAAGTGAGGGAAACGGGGATGCAATTAAGAGACTTGGGATGTACCCTGTGTGTAAATCTCACTCGACTCACAATGCGTTTCAAAATACAGATATTTGATTGGCTGAGTAGCATCACGTGAGATGATTTACAATGCATGTAATTGGTCGGTGTATTTCCTGGACTGCTGACAGAGTGCCGTAAAGGCTAGAAAAGCTGTGCAGGTTAAAATAGAAGCGTTCCGCCAAAATGTATAATTCTCAATTATCCATCAGTAATACATCCAGGTCCGGATACAGAGATGGGCAAAAATACATCAATGTATTTTAATACAAAATACCCCTCAAATAAATGTATTAAAATAAAATACAAAATACTGGTGCCAGAAAATGGAACAAAATACAATACATGTATTTTGTATTTAAAATATAGGAAATACTTTCTTCTGGATTTTCCGTTTTCTCACAATTTGGTATAGCAGAGCATTCAGGTTTGGGCTTTAAAATGTACAAAAAGCTCTGGTGAACCCCACACAAACGAAGAACAGTCACAGAATGTCAGTGTAACTAAGCAAAGCTATTAAGACAACAACTTGATTGATTATTTATATATATATATATATATATATATATATATATATATATATATATATATATATATATATATTTTTTTTTTTTTATTATTATTTATTTATTTTTTATTAATGGGATTTAACACTTTGGCTTTGTATCAACAAGAAAATATTCATCACATATGAATAGCATCACACATTAGGCCTATGTATACTATAAAAGCAAAATATAGAATTAAAACCAGTTGTACACAGGTAAAGAGCCTAAATAAATGACTGTACTGAGACATGTTGTCCACCTGGCCAGCTGTAGAATGTATGAAATAATAAAACTAAGAATACTTTCATAATATGCCTTTTAAATAAAATAAATTGGATATTTAATGTTGTTTTTTTTTTTTTTTAACAAATGGACATCCACTGTCATAGCCTGGCTAACTGAACTATATTATCTGCCAGTAAGTGATATGGCATTATGACATTCACATTGAGAAGATACAGCATAACTTGTAATACAGTGCAAGATTAGATGGTCAGTTGTCTCTTGATAAGGTGATCATGAACATATAAGCTCCCAATCTCCCTCTTCCTATAGCTAGCTACTCCACTGATAAGTTAACTTGCTAAACACTGGCTATGCACTAGCCTAGACAGCATGCTAGTGTCACTAGCATTTTAGCATCGATCGCTAGCTTGATATTATAACCATCACCATGTGTATATACAATAGGTTATGTAGCCAGACCCAGACATAAATCATACATCAAGCTAGTTGACATCTGTCACACTCAGATAAAATATTTACCTTGACAGACAATCCGTTGAACTTTAAGATCTGAAGACTGAACTCCTGAACTGTTTTTTGATTCGTGGTGAAAATATTTTGAGTATTTTAAGTACAAAATTACTCCACTCTAAAGTATTTTGTTACAAATTACGTTCGATTTTTTATCGGCCCTATCAAATACAAATTACAAAATACTCAAAAGTAGTTGAAATATGTATTTCAAATACAAGTAATAAAAATACTGCCCATCTCTGTTCGGATAGGACAGCGTTTGGGTCCGGATCTGGACCGTAATCCGCCTATTAGAGACCCCTGTCATAGAGTTTCACGGTGATTTTATTTTTTGGTTTAACCACTTTGTTAGCCTTATTATATTTCAAACAAACAAAGGACTTTCAACAAGGAG
This sequence comes from Cebidichthys violaceus, assembly GCF_023349555.1. Taxonomy (NCBI): domain Eukaryota; kingdom Metazoa; phylum Chordata; class Actinopteri; order Perciformes; family Stichaeidae; genus Cebidichthys; species Cebidichthys violaceus. The sequence goes on from NW_027176705.1 coordinate 16,653,237, forward strand.
GCCGGTGTTTAAGTCTCAAAGTATTCTGAGATATTTCTAAGTTACTTTAGTGATGTTTGTGACATGCTTTTCGTATTAATGTTATGAATTTTACATTTTCACTTAGTTTCCGTAGGTATTTTTAGCCTAGCCATGATATTTTCTCTTAACCAAGTGGTTTTGTTGCCTAAACCCAAGCAGGTGTTTTTATTTGAATTCACACTTTTACCCACATGTTTACTGTGAACATGTTGTGTAAACTAGTGGCCTGCTAATCACTAAAATGTAACTGTCTGAATGGATCTTCTTCTTTTCAAGGTTGTAGCTCGCAGGCCCGGTGTTTTCAATAAGGCGGGCTTCCAGGAGGTCTTCGACCCGCCCCACTACGAGCTCTTCTCCCTACGTGACAAGGAGATATCGTCAGATTTAGCTGACCTGTCTGAGGAGCTGGACAGCTTCCACAAGCTGCGGCGCTCCTCTACCATGTCCCGCTGTGTCCACGAGCACCACTGCGGCTCGCAGGCCTCGGTGGCTACGGGCGGCGGCAGTATGAAGCACAGCCGCACCACCCTGAGCTCCATGGAGCTGTCCTACCACAACGACTTCTCCAAGCCTCCGCCCATGAAGACTTTCAACTCCACCGCCAGCTACAAGAAGAGCTGCTACGGCTACAAGCAGCACGCACAGACTCACGACTGCGACCAGCAGGTCATCGAGGATCGCGTCACAGAGGAGATCCCGTGTGAAATCTACGGCCGTGGTGGAGGAGGGGTGGGAGGAGGAGCCATGGGTGGGGCAATGGGTGGGGCAATGGGAGGAGGAGGAGCATCAGGGATTACAGGAGGAGGGATCGGAGGAGCGGTGGGGATAACGGGAGGAGTGGCGATGGCGGGGGGAATGGGTATGGTGGGAGGAGTGGGCATGGCGGGGCCTAGTGGCATCGCTGGAGGTATCGGCGGGGGGATGGCAGGAGCCTGCGGAACCCTCAGTGTCCGTGGCAACAGCGCTCGTAACAGTACCACCATAGTTGACCCACAGCAGCGCTCCATGTCCATGGACTTCTAGATGGTGACCGGAGGAAGGAAAGGAGAAAGGGAACGCACATATTTCATTTATGGAAAGAAGAGACGGGAGAAGAGTAGACAGAGTCACAATAATCTTAAATTGATCACTCCTCTTCCCTCTTCTGCCTTTGCTTTCATAGCAGTATTAAAAGTATTGCACTCAAAGTCTGGTCTGATAGTTTGGGAAATTGGCAGATACGAACCAAGAATCAAAAAGGGGATAAAACTGGACTGTTCTCTGGACTGGTATTCTTCAAGATACTGAGCGATGGAAGGCGAAGGGAGGGTGGAGACATCTTGTCTGTCCTCCAGTTTTACACTCTTTTAATCTCTCCTTTTCATAAGACGCATATAAGAAGAGGGTTCTCGCATGCAGACCCAGACTTCTCTCTGTTTGGGAGCCTAGAAGACCAGGTAACCACTCAGAAACAAGGAGCGAATAAGATGGAGATGCCCTGGACTGACTTTCTTGATTTATTCACCTGACATGCACAGATATATGATATAAAGTGCGTCTTCTAATAATTTGAGTCTTTATTTTTGTCAGTGTACTGTACTGTACTGCTAAAACCAGTATATATCCAGCCTCATGATGATGCTTGGCTTTTTACTCTTTAATCTTTTTGCTCAGATGATTTTATGAAGATGACTTGTCCATGAATTATGGTGTTGATGATGATGATGAGGGTGGAGTTGCTGTTGTTGATGATGATCAGAAATATGATGATGTTAAAGATGTGATATTACTATAATAATTCTGTGATTTTCATGGTTACCTCACACATACAGAGGGTACGCTCCATTCAGTCTCTCCTCAGGAAGAGCACATGAAGAGACTCAGAGTCTTATTTTGGTAAGAAGTAGAGAAAAAAGTATTTCTGCTCGTTGAGCTTTATAGCATATGGACATTCCGGCTGTGAGTGATCGTTTATGGAACAGGAAATGTTTGGTTGTGAGACCCGGACTGAATCAAAATAGAAACCATCCCGCTCCCAAAGCCCACCCTTACCAGGAGAACATGTACCTTCTCATTGTCCCCATGAACTGAGTGTGTAAAAACAAGCACAACCTGTTACCCTGAAGAGACAGATATGTAGCCTATACGGGACTTGTTTATGATTTTAACCCACTGGTTGTATAATTTCATTCTGTTGAATTAAATGAGAGCTTACTCACCTCCCTGTGTGAGCTTTTCTGTTCACTATAACCAAGAAAGATGAAAATGGCACCCCCACTAGGCTGGAGATGTGGCAGCAAGGTAAGACACACACTGACACGCAGATGGATAAGAAGTTGCCTATTTACATGCAAAGATGCTTTAAGCATGATTTATTGTAAACCTCAAGATGTAGTTTAGGTTAGGTTGGATTTTCCCAATGTAAGGATGATTCATTCCAGCTGTTGCAATATGATCAGTTCTGCTTCAAATATCAATAAACGAAATGCGTAAAGATGGTGCAGATCCTCTTGACATGAAAACAGGTTTATATTATTATTTTTCGGTCACTCACTTGTACTCACATATTCCACTCACCCTTTCCTTTGCTGTCATGATGCATTTTGTCCTGTCTAATGATCAAGGCACCCTTTCAAAATATGTGACCATCAGAAACTGGAACAGGCTCTGATGATTTGGTCTTCTGTGACACAGATGAGTCCCAGCAACCTTAAGGTCGTCTATATGTATAATAACCAATATATTATGCTGGGATTATAGTCACCTGCAGACAAACCGTTCTCCATGTTTCTATCTGCTGGTGAAAACCTACACGAAGAGCTAATCAACAGTCTGGACATGAAACTCTGTTTTTCTGTACAATATTAAGATGAACAGCATTTGAATGAGTCAGATAGATAATTAATATCTTAACTTTTAAATACTTTATCATTGATCAAAATTATACATAAGATTTGTCAAATGATATAAGTCCATTCAGAACATCAGCTTAAAAATATAAAAAAAACCCATCTTTATTTGGATGATGAAAAGTGTCCTTAAATAGTTAGGACTAGTTAGAAGTGGAGGTATCTTAACTTTGACTTAATACAAGTTTGAATTCATTAACTTAATCCAAAATCAAATTTATATTAAGAAATAGAAAAAGAGGTTTTTTTTGTCATTGTAGTGATACAACGAAATTTAGTTTGGTAGCCCTCAGCCAGACTCCATAAAACTTCATGGTAAGAGTATTGAAAATATTAAGAATGTGTCATTTTGAGGTGTCAAAATTATAATGAGTTGGCCAAGAGTTTTGGAAAGTAAGTAACATAAATAAATTAATGTTAATCTGGTCAAGATAACATGTGAATAAACCGTTTACCATATTCTTGTTATTCAGTGATACATGCAGCTTTTCCCAAACTAAAGTCTACATTTCATAATAAAGGGGAAAAAAAAGAAAGAGTGGAACACAACAATACAGAACAAACGCATTACATAATTTCCCCAACACTTAAGCACAAACAGAAGCAGGTGCACAGAGCACACCTGAGGCATATTAAACTTAACAGCTGTTTTAGGGCCCCACATGCACAAAACAAACCCATAAAAAAGCATCACAGCCATCCAACTCTCAGCTAAATTCCCCATGGCCAAGCAGGCAGTTGAATTGTTATTGCACACCACGCTTTATGTGGCGTAAAGGTAGTGGCTGGCTAACGATGATGTTTTCTGCAAAGCTGAGTTCATAGTTGTTTAACAAGTCTACTGAGGCAGTTTCTCATATATATATATTTGATATACCTCTTTAAGTGTGAGGATCTCAGAGCATCAAGTCACTGGAAGACTTTGAAGATTTGAAGGATTACTGCTAAAGTTGATCACCTGCATGTTAAAAAAAAAGTGACAAAATTTTTTTCTGTCAAATGGAGTTTTTTTGTAGCCATTACGTCATCATCTTGACTCGACCTATAATAACGCTGACAGTTTGGCAACCCCATTCCTCTTGTTGATTTTGGTTTCTGTATGAGTGCCTTCCTTGTTCTCGATTTTTTTTTTATTCCAAACTCCGAGATAATTGTATCCATGCTGCAACAACAACAACAACAACAACAACAACAACAAAACGTATTGAAATACATTGATAAAAACATTACAATTTCGAGAGGATGGTCATTTTAATGATATTAATTCGGCAAAATTGATACGTATGATCGAATATATTTTATAAAAAGTTGTCCTTGTAAAGATCTGCAAAGGTTTTAGTGGCATTGACTCAAGTATTTAAACTTGGTTGAAAACATTAAAGGACACATTTAAAAAAAGAGCATTAATCTGCAAGAACATTAATTGGGATCAAATACTTTATGTATTTATTTACTTACCTTGAACCTATTGGTGATATTATTTTTGAGACGAGCTGAAGTTGGTGTGGCGGTGGGAAAATTAGCAGTCATTTAGCACACCTGCAGCCGGGAGGCAGCAGCGTACACACTGAGCGTCTAACTTTCCGGAAACTGAGACACGAGGCGAGTAAAACATTTTCCACCGGCTCCTTCTCTTTGTCCATCCACCTCCTGCTGAAGCGACATCCACAGCGACACCATGGCGACTGTTGTAGACACAAAACTATACGACATCCTCGGAGTGTCTCCATCCTCCACTGAGAATGAGTTGAAGAAGGTAATTACACACGAAAGACTGAACAGACTACGAATTTACGTTACGTTTCTGTCTCGAGTTCCAAAGTGTTAAAAATGCTACAATCAGGAAATGCGTTGCTATGCGCAGCTAGCTGGTTAGCTTGGGCTAGCCTGCTAACACGCTAACTGGCCTGGATGCTCATGTGACGATGATGCTGTAACGTTGAACGATTATGGGTTTCTTGAAATCAGGTGTTTATTTGATCGTAGATACAGCCAACACATACTCTCTCTCATTGTCTTTCTTAAATATGAAACTTACATTATTCATAAGCAGGGTTGAGTCAACTTGGATTGTGACGTTAGCGATTGACCTCACGTTAGCTTTAGCTCAGATGGTTGTCATGTAGTTAGCTAACGTTAAGCCGGTCGAAGGTTCTGGAATGAGGAAACCTGACATTAGTTTGTGCTTCTAACAGTTGGCTACCTGACAGACAAACGTTTGTGTAGTGAGTGTGACATCATTTTTAGTAGCTTTAGCTGACGTTTAACGGTTAGCTGACTTGAGTAGCGATCGTTAGAGTAAGGTTAACGTACAGTAACGTCAATTCGGCCGTACAGTAACGTTACCGTACGCGGTTAACGGTTAATCTTCAACACCACTTGCAGTGGGGCTTGGACGTTTGTTCACCTCAAGCCGGTCTACTACACATAACGCTCAAAATAAAGTTACAATGTAAACGTTTAGTCAAACCTCCGCTAGCATAAGCTAGCTCGTTAAACATTGCGTGCCATTTTAACCATATCCTTGTGAGCTAATCCATTAAGTTATAACTCTGTGAGGTTTCACGTGATAGTTCAGTATTTAGTATTTATTTTTTATTTATTTAGGCTCTTGTTCAACATTAATGACGCTAGGCGAGAGAGCAGAATCTTGTCACTTTGGGGTTGTTAGCAATATATGCTAATTAGCACAAGCACGTTTACATTAACGTTAGTGATTTAAACAGTCAGACATTTTGAAATACTTTTTTTTTTTTTTTTTTTGGGACAATCGTTAAGTTCCGGGTATAATGTAGCGTTAGTTACTAGTAGTGAGTAACTGACGTAATACAAGAAAGCTGATAGCCAGTTAGTCATTAAACAGCTTAAACATCACGTTAATTAACGTTGCGTGTTTAACACAGTTACCGGTAGCGGTGGTGTTTTGCCGGCTGGAACATCTGGTTTCTCAGGGAGGCACGTGTGATTGCGTAAACGGTAGATAAAGGTCATTCATATGAATTGGTGTCATAGCAGTGTGCGATTCCAGTAAACAAGGCATGTCTACAATGATAGTGGTATTAGCCAATAAGGCTCCCTCTTTTGTGTACTCCTAGGCATACCGGAAACTGGCCAAAGAATACCACCCTGACAAGAACCCAAATGCTGGTGACAAGGTAAGACATTTGTGACTTTCCCCCTCCGTTTTCAATTTTGACTGAAGTTAGTCGTCATAGGTGTGTTCATCTGTGGATGTGAAACAAAATGGGGAGCAAACTAGAATGTTTGTCATATTTTTGAGTTTTAGAGTGCTATGTATGATCGCTGTTGGTTTGAAGGTGGTTATTGGAACCAAAGCTTTGTCTTTCTGTAGTGCCTGTTTTTCTTTAAGCTATTTTTAATGTGTTAAATTACAAATTTGTATTTGGAGTGAGGTTTTATAGAACAGAGTTTTGTATATTTCCAATAGTCCTGACGGTGGCTTAAAAATAAGTTTCCATTTTAGTGTTCTCTATATTTTCCATTAAGATTAAAGCATTGGTAGTATGTTCTGTCACTATTTTTTTTTTTTTTTCATCATGCACTTGAATTTCCTCAGCCCACTATCATCACAGACCTCTCACAGCTCTACATAATGTTGTCATTAACTTATATAGCTTTTAGGAAAATGGGTGGAAACATTAAGAATTGAGGGCCTTCCATCCTTCCCCATATGACAGAGTGCCATTTTCTCAGCAGGGATCACATTGTTAGCAATAGGACATGTCATTGTCAGAGAACTAGCCTGGAGGCAGTATTCTTAATGTGGAAAACACTTTTAAACGAATACAAAGTGTGCTGTCCAGTGCCAATGAGATGTCAGAGAGATGATGATTCAACTCTGCAGTGATTGTAGACATTGTCATTCAGTTGAATTGATTTATTTAGTTTTCAGATTTAATCATGTAATGCAATTCTATCTTTACATTTTAATCTTTAATCATTTATGAAACGACTGCTTCAAATTAGGTGGTGTTATATGTACTTAACATTTAGTTTTCAAATTCTTAATAAGTTTACAGATTTACTTGTCTTAATGGTTTCTAACTCCAGGACCTTTTTTAAGAGCTTATGGGATGTTGAGCGACAGGGCATGTGATTGTTGTGGAAGGTGTGGAATGACTCCTATGCAAGGATATTGCAACCTGATGCATGCTTTCCCTGGGAATGACGTCACCTTTGTTCCCACCAGAGATGAGGTAAAGGATAAATGGGAAATCATTCCAGGTCCTGAGCCTTGGTTAATTTGCTGTTGATTTGTGTTCAGACGGCTCTGCTGCTCTGACAGTAGGAATGTTGATCATTAACAGCTTACAGACAATAATCATTTTGACCAATTAATGCTATCAGTTAAAAGAAAAATATATATTTACTTTTTAATTCAGAGCAAGACTCTGGGAAGTGTCTTGTCAATTAAAGGAGAACAGCTGGTCCACCTTAACTGAGCCTTAGCCAGCGTTGTTGCTACCACCTTCACTTTATTCAGCAGGAACCACCAAGGAGTTGATTCACTGACAAATGACCTGTAAAGTTACACACCACACACACTGCATTGAGATTCTCAGCTATAAGGTTACTGCTTATTTCATACTCATCATCACACATTCTCATTCTCATTCTCTCTCTCTCTCTCGTTCACTTAGCTAGACACTAGCTAATGTTACGCTTTGCTTTCCATACACTGCCTGGCATACTCTGTCTGGGTATCCTCCACACACAGCTGACAACGTCAAAGCTAAACTATTTGATGCGATGGAGACTTACTGGGAAAGTGGCTGCATGTGTCCACAACAATACACACAACATCATGGCTTTAAACTGGGGACATGGTTGCCTGTTTTTCACATACACAGCAGCTGGTGGTAAATTATGGATTTAACAAATCTGTGCATCGTTTATCGTTGTGGCTTGTTAGGCGTTTCTACCACAACACCCTGCATGCAGGGCACTGATCTTGCCAGTTAATAGTTAATAATCGGCTAAAGAGAGTCCACTACTGGTCAGAAAAGAAACAAATCTTAAATTGAAATTACAGCTTGTTACATTTAATTTGTTGTTGTTGTTGTCTGTTCTCTCAAAACAGTTCAAAGAAATCAGTTTTGCCTATGAGGTGCTGACCAACCCTGAAAAGAAGGAACTTTATGACCGCTATGGAGAACAAGGCTTGCGGGAAGGAGGTGGGGGTGGCCCGGGGATGGACGACATCTTCTCCCACATCTTTGGCGGTGGACTTTTTGGATTCATGGGAGGCCAGGGGAGTCGCGCAAGGAATGGAGGTCGGAGGAGAGGAGAGGACATGGTCCATCCACTCAAGTAAGACCAAGCTTGTCCACTCATGTATAGGCTAATTGAGTTCAATGCTCTTTATGTGCAAAATTATTTTCTATTGGATTTAGTTAAAAAGTCCTTGGTGTCCACTACAAGCTAATCTTGTACTGTCCCTTCTGTCTGATGTCACTTAACAGTATCTAAAACCACACTTTTTCTCCAGGGTGTCACTGGAGGACGTTTACAATGGGAAGACAACTAAACTTCAACTTAGCAAGAATGTACTGTGTAGCACTTGTAACGGGTAAGTTGTATAACCAACATGGTGTCAATGTCTGCTTGATCATTAAGTCTATTGCAGTGTTGATGTGTTACATTTCTTCTAACATGAATCCACCTCTGGGTGTGTCTGCGTGCAGGCAGGGAGGCAAGACGGGCGCTGTTCAAAAATGTACCTCATGTAGGGGGCGTGGCATGCGCATCATGATCAGACAGCTGGCCCCAGGAATGGTCCAACAGATGCAGTCTGTGTGTACCGATTGTAACGGAGAAGGTAAGTGATCTGAAGCGAGATCAAGCTTGCAGTCTGTATAATTGCGGCCTGGCTTGCACACGTCCCTCACCATGTCTCATTTAACCCACTCCAGGTGAAGTTATCAGCGAGAAAGACCGCTGTAAAAAATGTGAGGGCAAGAAAGTCGTGAAAGAGGTGAAGATTCTGGAGGTACACGTGGACAAAGGCATGAAGCACGGCCAGAAAATTACCTTCGGAGGGGAGGCTGACCAGGCACCTGGCGTCGAGCCGGGGGATATAGTCCTCGTCCTGCAGGAGAAAGAGAACGAGGTAGGAGGGCCTGTCTACTCCGAACCTGTCCTCTATTTCCCATATGCACTCGGTCATAGAAGTGAGCCACTAATTATTTCCTGTCCATAAAAAGGTGACAACCTTGTACATAGCTGTATAGGAGTAGAGTTTGTTTCTTTAATATACATCCAAAAAAATCCCAAAGAAATATCTGGAAAAGGTTCATCATGTTTCATGATGGGCTACTTCTACAAAAATATGAATGTGTATCTTAGATTCATAAAAAAGTGTCAGCGTTCCTGTAGAATCGGTATTTGCCAAGTCAGTTTCCTGTAAAACCTTTATTACAATCTGTGAATATTGTTCAACAATTCTCAAAAGCTGCTTCACAGTGAAAGCCAAACTCAAAGTTTGCTGAGATCGCAAACGTCGTAGTTCCAGCATGCTTTGTGGCAGCTGTTGTCTGCTATTGTTCTGAAGCTTTGTTTTGTCCCTTTGATGCATTGAGCTTGTCTTTGTGTTTTTTATTGTTTTATTCCTCATTCCTGCTAAAGCAGTTTAAGAAACGTGTGTATGACCTGCCTTAGATTTAGAGGAGCAAGACATTCTTCTGTCTTGGTGCGACGACTTTGAGTGCGATGCTGCTGTTTTGGCAGTATTTGGTATTTTGTGTGACTGACTGTGCAAAAAGAAAAGTCAAAATAGGCTACTTGTCTGTTAAGAGGGTTGTCTCTTGATGAAATACAACATGATGCAGAGAAAAATTTCCCCCTCAACGGGATAAATATAGTGTAATAAAATAAATTAAAAAATAAAGTAGTGTATTTTTAGTTTAATCTTATTTTTTCGTCGGTGTAACTGCTCTGAGTCGGAAGAGTCTCACATGTGTTGAATAACCCAAATGCATGCTGTTTTTTCACTCTGTGGGGAGTGTGCATAAGCAGTTATATTATAAATCTGATTTTCCTCATGCAAGTCAGGAAAATATGACTTGTATACAAATCCTGCAACAGGGTGACAGCGTCCAGCGAGCCGTTAGTCACTGCAGTCGGGTCCAGCTGGTGGTGCTTCGAACCTCTCCACTGTCTGAGTGCTAAGACACCAGATTGTCTTGACAGTGGAGAGCTGTACGTTGTACAATCTCAGGACATGGAATAACTTGAGTGGATACCTGTCATGATGAAGATTGACCAACCTATAAATAGCCCAACTTGTGATTTCAAAGAACTATTTGCAATTTTCTAGCTGTTGTTGGTCCAGACATCCTCTCGTAAATATTTGTTTTTGTGATGGTGTTTTAACTTTGCACTATGCAAAACTGCACATTACTCCAATCAGCAATAGTCCACCGACGCATCTTGACTGAGTTGTGTAACACCTCAAACTTAAGTGGTGTGGCTTTTGTCTGGGGCTGCCTTGCTAATTAGCACAAGGCATACTTCAGAGGCATGAGTGGCTGTCCTTGATTCTTGAGTAAGATGAAACGCACCTCTTTGTTGGCAGGAGTTGAAGAAAGAAATTGAAACAATACCAGGGCTGTCAAACAACACTGTCACTTAACGTTGATGGAATACAATTTAAACCGTGCTGAAGTAAATGCTGGCCTTCCAAATCACGATATGACTGTTTTCTACAATACAATTATCTCCATAATTAAAAGTGATGCGTGGCATAAATTAAAAAAAACAAACATGGAACATTTTAAACTGTAAAATGGGTTGCCACAGCAACGCAGATAACATTAAAAAGTACTGTAGATATTACGATTACGCCACTCCTATGATTACTACATGAACGAAACCATGGCGAGTTAAATACATGTTGTATGATAATGCTTAACTCTCATTCACTCACTGTTGTTCTTGCAATGCTGCTTTTCACCAGCAGATGCTGTCGGTTTGTGTGAACACTGCTCAGTTATTCAATTCCTTTGTCCTAGAACTAACTATGCAATGAAGACTTGTTAGGCATTGACAAATGACCCATAATGTTGGTGTGAAAAAGTGAATCAACTTGTAGTTGTAACAATGTCTTCCTCTATTTTCAGACATTCAGGCGAGATGGCAACGACTTGTTCATGAACCACAAGCTCGGGCTGGTGGAGGCGCTGTGCGGCTTCCAGTTTATGCTCAAACACTTGGATGAAAGACAGATTGTTGTGAAGTACCCCCGCTGGCAAAGTCATCGAACCAGGTTAACACTTAATGATTATCAATCAATATAATTAACTTTGACTTGAGTTCTTACAGTCATAGGCTTCTGTTGTCCACTTACGTGCCTGTACACTTAGAACAACGCATCTGGGGAAAATGTGGAATCAGCTGTAATGTAGTTTGCTGCATCTGTAGAATCTGGCATTTCATAACAGCCCGTTGTGAATAAACAGTGATTTTTTTTTTTTTTTTTTTTAAAACACGCGGCGTCTTTTCCAGGCTCAGTCAGGGTGGTGCGAGGAGAGGGCATGCCACAGTACCGAAACCCCTTTGAGAAGGGAGATCTGTACGTCAAGTTCGATGTCCAGTTCCCAGACAACAACTGGATCAGCCCTGAGAAACTTGTGGTATGACATATTACTCCTTTTACTTAAATGTGTCATTTAAGTATCGGTTTTAAGCAAAATGGCAAAAATGTTAGTGGTTTCGGCTTCTAAATGATATTTTCTTGCTTTCTTAGTCATCTGTTTTAGTAAACGGAACATAGTTCCTTTGACACTGCTGTGTGGTTAGAAAACACTGAAGACTTAACCGCCCCGTTACAGCTGCATCACGATGAATGTTTTCCTTGTGTAGGAGCTGGAGGACATGCTGCCCTCACGGTCAGAGCCGCCCATCATCACGGCGGACACGGAGGAGGTGGACCTGCAGGACTACGACGTCAGCCAGAGCTCGACGTCGGGTAGCCGCAGAGAGGCCTACAACGACAGCTCCGACGAAGAGGGCGGCCACCACGGGCCGGGGGTACAGTGTGCCCACCAGTAGAGAGACACACACACACACACACACACACACACACACACACACACACACACACACACACACACGTGTTCTACTTGGGGAGAAAATGTACAAGTTGCAGAGTAAACAAGGAGGTAGGTCAGACTGAAGAAGCTCGGTAGTTCTTCAGACACGGATCAAATAAACATGTTGAGTTATGGCTCCTGGAGTTGTTGGTTAATGTTATTGTGTGCCGGGATTGTTCTGATCTTTGTCTGAAGAACTGTCACTGGGGCAGCTGGAGACTTATTACACTGCACCTAAAACAGATTTAGACACTTTCAACTGCAACTTCAGGTAGAAGTCATATAATGTATTTAAGATGTATCTAAACAAATGGTTGCCCCGGTGAACGCCATGTAGGACTCTGATCTGGTGCTCACGGTGAACCCCCCCCCCCCCCCCCCCCCCCCCCCCCCCCCTCAGTGTGAACTCCAGATCAGTCAAAGAAAGGAATGTTTCTTGTTTGCGGAGTGTGTGACTTGCATTTTGTTTTCATAGTATTTACAAAAATTAATTTAAGAACTAACCAATGTGCATACACAGACAAAGCAGCTGGGCAATGTGACGTGCAGATCCTCGGACTCATGCATTCATGGGTTCATCCACTCAGCGCCATTCGTAGGAATTGTTTCTGATTTTTACAGCTTTATTTTCTTTGTAGGTTTTTACTTGTTTCTTTTTTTTCCCCTTGCTTTATATTTTAAATAAAACAGAAAAATTGGTTATTGTGTATATCATTGGACTGGTTGTTGGTAAGCTTCATCAGCTGCTGTGTTCAAAGCTGTGTGATTTTTAAAAAAATGAAATGACAAGTGAAAAGATGAGAAACGTAGAGCCTGTATCTGTGCCGAGACCATGTGCATGTAAAAAGCGTTGGTTCCTGCACTTATGAAACATCAAATAAAGCGGCACACTTCTTAAGAAAATGTCTATGAAGTTGTTGAATAAATTGTTGAAATATCATGTGCTGTGTCACGTGCTTTGTTTTTCCCCTCCCTTCATTCTCATGAACAATCAGGAACATATAAATGCCCTTAGCTTTACGTTGCTCTGGACTCTTCGGCTGTCACCAATACACAATAGGAGTTGCATAGAGTTTGGTTAGTGTTGCTCAGAGCCTCAAAGGATTACACTGGGAAATAATCAACTGTTCCTTTCCAAAAACAATGCGTCAGTGAGCAGAGCTAATCCACACTTGGTGTCGGCGTTAGTCAACTGTTCTCAGAAATAGCTGTTGACGGCAAACGCCATCTGACCCAAATGCCTTGACGCTCATTTTAGAATCCCTCCGAAGTTTCCATCACCAGTCATTCACATCAAAAAGGTGAATGAGATCACACTCCACCCTCGATGCAATCTGAGTAAACGGAAATACTTGCAAACTAAACACTGGAACTGCATTTGTTGGCGAGGCAGTTTTTTGTTTCTAAACCAGTGTGTATTTCACACTTGGGTGGGTGATGCTACTATAGTCATGACGGGAGTACTGCTGACGACCCGGACTGAAAAACGCTGCGTCGATTGTGACGTCGGTTCTCGAGAAAGCGGCAAGCAGCAACGTCGCACACACTGACGAACGTACTGATAACAAAAATACCAAACATCTTTCTGCGTAGAGCAATACGAGTTAATGCTGGCTGTTGAAATCACTGATACTTGTGTGTGTATAAGTGCTTTAGCTGGATGCTAACAAGCAGGATAAATTAGCTAGCATGGTTGACCTACGCTATACTAATATCCGTATGAATGCCAGGCTTGTAAGCTCCTTCCATATCACGACCACATTTTTGATTGAAATATGAGTCTTTCAACGTTGTTTCGAGATGTGCCTGATAAACCCTAAATAAAACGATAATGTTGTAGTCGGCTTACGTGCGTTCATAAACGCCTTTTTCGTCCGAGGGTGTACCGGCGCCGTGGCTTAGTTGGTTAAAGCGCCTGTCTAGTAAACAGGAGATCCTGGGTTCGAATCCCAGCGGTGCCTTTTGATCAGTTTCTCCTCGTGCAAAAGTTAATGATATTCGTTGATAGACATTGAGTATTTTTGTCCATATTGAACATGCTATTTTATTTTCTCGAGAAACACGCTCCGTGGCTTGTATGAGAAATGCCGAAATTGAAAGTAAATGTGTATATTCACTTTTACAGAGGGGTTTGTAGTACACCCATCTGGCCACATGGGGGTGGCAGTGAAACTGCCTACTGAACCAAGAATCCGTCAGACTACAATGGAGGGATTGGGTGAAGAAAATCATGAAGTAACCGTATTGTAGATGTACTCTTCATTTCCACATGCAAACGCCGTCTATGATGTAATCTATACTTCAGGCCGATGTCTACAGTTTCTATTCAACTGTTTGTTACATTCAATGCGGGAGTGACGAGGGAAGAAAACATATAAACAAAGAATAATGAGGACCACTTTGTCCTGTTTGATGCGGCAAGCTGAACACAGAGGGGCCCACTATCAGAGCGGAAGTTAGATTGTTATGTCTTCAAAATAAGACATGCAAAACCCGATTACTTTAGTCTCTATTTTTCCTTATGTACTTTTGTGACCTAAAGCTAAAAGTACCAAATCCTTCATAATAGTACACTTTTACAACTGCACAGTTATCCGTCAAGTGTAGTGTTCGACATTTTGTCGTTAGCAACAAACAATACCTTCCTTCATTAAATTTCCTTACGTTTTTTTTCACCTTTGATTTGTAAACACTTATGCACTTTGTAATTTTGCCTTTGTGATGATACATTTTATATTTTCTTTTTAATGCTATTCATTTTCCAGATGATTATTTCTGTGCAGATGTGCAAAGCATGTATTTACCCTAACACGCTACACAGATTCATGACAGCAACCTATGTGGAAGTTCAGTCAATGAGATATCACCTGGATATGAGTTTCCAACAAGTATCTAGTAACTCAAAATGTTATCTTAATTGCGAATCTCTGATGTTTCTCAATATGGTACGTTGATGAGTACATGTGGCTTTTATTTTGAAGACGTTGACCGGAAATCGCGTAGTTCACCGCAGCACTTGACCCTGGTGTCTTGGCTACCGCTGCAAAGGACACAATGCCTTTCCACAGTGCGGAGGACCTTTTGGTGTGTGTCTGAGAGCTGCAAACAGATGCGGGAGCTTCGTTGGAGGACACAAATGTCGAGCAAACCGCGGACATTGTGTCCGACATGAAAGCAGCTAGTCCCCGCCGGACCATGGGACTGACGGAGCTGCTGCTCGGACTGCTGTGGTTCCGCTCCGCTCTGCTCCGTGCAGGTGAGAAAACAACAATGCATCTACAGTGCTGTAATGTTTGAAATGGAAATCTGTGCACACATTGTGTTTATTTACCAGTGCTGTATGGCTGTATGCCAGACATTCAAATCACCAAGGAATCTCAGTGAGTGGATTTAGTGTATGTCGCTGGTTCTTATCATCACTGAAGCTCTTGTAGTTTATAAAGCGTCTAACATCACTAACGTTGTACATCACTAACTACCACAGCAGAGCACTCTTATAAACCTGCTGTCCACACCCGGACAGGAGTGGATGTTATTGTGCTCGCTGCCCCTCTCCTGTGTCACTCCGCTAAAGAGTGATGTGATGGATGAAGACAACAGTGTTTTCATTGTTGTGATCGGATGGAGGGAGAAGACGAGGATATCGTCCTCTGCGGGTATTGATTTGTGGTGGGTAAACGATCAGGGTTTGCGTGGAAACATGGATGCTCTTTCACAAATGTGATGCTGCTATCAGCATTACATCACTGCTTCTCTGCAGACACCCCCGCCCCCCCCCCTCTTCCTGTTATCATATCCTGTACTTTATTTGGCATGAAAATAAAGGATGAAGGCTGCTGGTGGGATGGAAGGGGGTGGTGTTGGGGGCCTTGAAAACACACACACACACACACACACACACACACACACACACACACACACACACACACACACACACACCATCCAAGAGTGTTAGTACTTGTTTTAGTACCTTTTCACACAGAGAAGCCTCTCTCTCTCTCTCTCTCTCTCTCTCTCTCTCTCTCTCTCTCTCTCTCACAGTATTCTAACCAGTGAAGCGCTGAGGAAGCGGAAAAACCTTATGTTTATGTTAGTGAAGCCAGTATCTCTTAGTTTAACTCAGGTTTTTTTTTAGACACACTTTCAGACATTTTGTTTGTGCAAACAAAAACATGGCTGGAAAATTTTAAGGGATTAATTCTGCATCACAGCAACATGAAATCTAAACTCAAAGCTTAATCCACCTGTGCGTGCCTCAGGTGCTCCGCACTGTTGACAGTGGTGGAAGGTAACTGGGTACAGTCACTCAATGTACTCCACTACTAGTACTATTTAGAGGCTCTTGTACATTACTTATCTGGTTTATGTTATTTTTTATTTGCACTGGATGTCAGAGGGAAATATTTAACTTTTTACCACACTATATTTACCACAGCTATATTTACTAGCTGCTTTTATATTTAAGATTTGTGTTAAAAAACACAAAAACGTGTAACACAATTTATTATAATATTATACATTCTAATGATATTACTTCTGTACTGTTACTTAAGTAAAGTTTTGCATGCATGACTTTTACATGTAATGGATTATTTTGTCGTTGTTTTAGTATTTTTACTGAAGTAAAAGGTCTGCATACTTCCACCGCTGACTGATACAATATATGCAGTACAATAGAGTATCATTAGTCTGTTGTTGTGATTTACTTTAATTATAGCTGAGTTTATTGCATTAGGTTTCAGGTTGAACATACCAGAAGAATAAACAGCACAGCATAAGAGAAAAGAGCAGAGTCTTCAGTTAAGAGTTAAGAGCTGCAGAGCATGCTGGTCCTTTGAGGTTTCTTTTTCTTTACAGTAACTGTTGCTGTGATCTGATTGGAAACCAGCATTTATGAATAGGTTTGGCTGAAACTACATGCCCAACCAACTCAAATCCTATTTTTTGGGGAACCTTTGAATTTGGAAGCAGAGGGAAACTGCAGTAGCACTTGTACAGAATGGTCATTACAGTTATAGTTGATCATAGAAAATGAAATGTAAAGCATCTGCTGTAATCAACAAAAAAAAACATCAGACAGCAACATTGTGCAGCTCTACTTCCCAGACTGCTTGGTCCAGTATAGTTTTGTGTGTGTGTGTGTGTGTGTGTGTGTGTGTGTGTGTGTGTGTGTGTGTGTGTGTGCGCGCGCACGCTTTGGTAGCCGTGTCTGGGTAGTGGAGAATCATCACTGAGCTCTAAATGATTCCTCCCCACCCCTCTTTGTTTCCCTTTGCTGACTTAACTGACTCATCAAGAAAGCCTGAAACACACACACACACACACACATTCAGCATAAGTGGGCAGACTCTGTGTGTGTGGATGTTGGATAATTATCTTTAAAGCTAATGTTCTGTCTTTGTGGTTCTGGTTAATTAAGAGGCTTGTTAGACAGCCTCCTCTTGCACGTGTGTCATTCCTGCGGTGGCATTAAGCAGGAAAGAGATGATTTAAAACAGAATGATTCAATATTTACGTCACGATTTCCCTTATTAATGCATCACTCTCCTCAACATCAACACGTCCTGTGAGACAAAGCTGACGCCTTTACTCATTAGAGAACAAAGAGGACCCATGGCGTGCGCTCCAAAGAGGTCGGAACCTGATTCCCGGTGCCCCTCTTGGCCACCTCACACCACGCGTTGTTCCCTGGAGCGATGGTTCGATGGCAGCGGGCGACGCTGTCGCCTTGGCTGCCGGTTGGACTGCTGCTGCTTCTGCTTTAGGCCCCATGTGGTGATCAGCACAGAGCTCCACACAGAGGCACTAAGGTCATTTGTTTTTTTAAGGAATCGTTTTTTATGGCTTTGATCCGAGACAAAAGAGGGCAATTAAATAAAACCGTATCCGTTTTAGTCGAACGCAGCAGCAGTGTGGTGGAAGCGTTACCGTTCCTGCTACTGGTATGCTCTAAGGTCATGAGTTGAAAGGAAGGAAGTAATATATGTGTGTGTATTCTTGCAGTAGCAGGGTGGATCCCGCTGAGCGTGCAGAATTCTCAGTTCATCATGAATAAAGGAATAGACCATATCTCTCTTGTGATAGGTTGGTGTAGTTTCCCTCTTCAGGGTTCAAGATGATAAGGATGCCTTGTGGTTGTGTAAAATGCGCCGTTAGAGAAAGCTCTCGGCTTTACAGATACAATATGTGTGAAAAGTCTGGTGATGTTATGAAGTTCTCTCGTTGTCAACAAATCCCTTGAAAAGACCAAAACCTGTGTAGCTACCACAAAGCCTCTGATATATCGTATATTAATCCACCACGGAAAATAGTCCCCCAACGAACACACTACTCTTGTTTGAGTAACATTGGCCAAATCTACAGCGCCAATCTGTTTAAGTAAATCATTTTGCCATTTCAAAAAATGAAACTATATATTTGTAAGTAGTTTTTAACGATGTACAACTTCAGTGGGAACAAATCGGGTGCTCGGGTGCAACAGACACAGGCTAGGATAGAATCAGAAAGTGTTGAGAGATGGACTAACGTATTGTCAGTTTTGATCTTTTCACGGCATTATACTATATTATTATATATTATATAATTCATAAAGACCTAACAGTGTGAAATAACAAACACTTCTTCCAGGTCCGCGTTTTGCTGACGACACACAAACATCCACAAAAGGCTTGTAAGACCCGACCTCATTAATATGCGTGTGTTCCCGTCCTCCTCTGTATCTTTGCCACCCAGCAGGCTGCAGTGAGCGGGTGGAGGTCCACACAGAGCGGAGGGGTGTCATCTACAGCCCCTCGTGGCCTTTAAACTACCCCCCCAGAGTCAACTGCAGCTGGCATATCCAGGGAGGTCAGGGAGAAGTCATTACCATCAGGTAGAGTCCCTCACACAGACAGTATGTACATAACATTTGTTGTGGAGGAAGCGGCTGATACCCCCAATCCTCTGCTTCTAGTTTTCGTAACTTTGATGTGGCGGAGTCGGGGAGTTGTTTGGGAGACTGGCTCCTGCTGACACCCACCAGGAACGGGGAATCCAGGCTGTGTGGCTCCATGCTGCCTCCGCCCTTCATCTCCACCAGGGGGCGTGTTTGGCTCTATTTCCACTCTAAGGCCAACAGCTCCGGGCAGGCCCAGGGCTTTCGTCTCTCCTACATCAGAGGTAAACTGGACGAATAATGTGATTTAAAATATAAATAAAGACATCGTCTGTAAAGATGAAGCAAAATGACAAGAGCTTTAAGTGTCTTTAAGTGCTTAAAATGCCATCTTTTCATTTCTACATGAAGTCATTTATTACACTTACTAAATTGCAATGCCCTCTCAGATCTGTGTCTCATCATAACAGTAGTTTTATTCCTGTTATGTTGCATAGAAATGTGTTACATTGTCACTCGACAGTGTTGGCTCTACTGAGGCTGCTTGCTCAACTCTCTTGTCAGAATGTGACAATATGTGCGTCAGCTTTGGGCCACTATGACTAGCTGACTTCCAGGTCCATGCTGTGGCCTAGGGGTGAAGCAATACTATAAGCCTATCCCACCCTTACTCTATTATTATATACACTTTGCTGTCGTTGTTTTTTTTTGCTTTAATATATGAAATTGTGAAAAATGCATGCTGTCACTAGCAGGTTTTTTAATAGTGTCTTTCTGTGCGGCCCTGCAGATTACAACTGAGGCCTGAAACACTGGATCAGGAATATTAATAACTCAGACAGAGTATTAACATGAACAAGTGGGGAGTAAACTAAACCCATATACCAACCCAATAAAGTGCATTTCTTTATGCAAACTGTGTGTATATATGGGCAGATCTGCAGAGCGTTAATAGCTTGTGTTGTAATCTGCCAACGTATTCTCTCTGTAGGTCACCTGGGTCAGAGCAGCTGTCAGTCGGACGAATTCCTGTGTGGGAACGGGAAGTGTCTTCCTCGCTCGTGGAAGTGCAACGGTCAGGACGAGTGCGGCGACGCCACGGACGAACGCAGCTGCTCCCCCCCTCCCACCGAGGCCCGTCCTGGCCTCTGCCCTCTCGGCTCACTCGCGTGCACCGAGGCCCAGTCCACCCGCTGTCTGCCGCCCACCCTGCGCTGCAACGGAGCCCGGGACTGTGCTGACGGCACAGACGAGCTGGGTTGCCCCGACACCGCCTGCGGCAAACGCCTGGGCAACTTCTACGGCTCCTTCGCTTCCCCAGATTTCTTTCGAGCCAATAGGAGCGCTGCGGCGGAGCTGAGGTGCTCGTGGTCGCTGGACACCCAGGACCCCAAGCCCATCGTGCTGCAGCTGGACCTGCAGCTGGGGCCCGGGGACTCGCTGCATGTCTACGATGGCCTGCTGCAGCGTGCAGAGCACCTCTTACAGGTGCTGTCGTATCATAACAACAGGCGCCCGGCACTGCTCGAGTCCAGTCGGGGACAGAT
Organism: Cebidichthys violaceus; assembly: GCF_023349555.1. Lineage (NCBI taxonomy): Eukaryota > Metazoa > Chordata > Actinopteri > Perciformes > Stichaeidae > Cebidichthys > Cebidichthys violaceus. The sequence goes on from NW_027176705.1 coordinate 16,673,677, forward strand.
GAGTGTTCTGTACATGGCCCAGCCTCACAGCCCGGGGCATGGCTTCAACGCCACATACCAGGTACTGCAAACTGAAACCGGAAAACATGTTTTCCACCGTGTCCAGACGTGAACCATTCATTCATCTTCATCAGTCTCTGACAATTTATAGTTTAAACCTCCTTCTTTAAGCTTTCTTATATGTTTCAAACATCTGCTTTTGGATTCCTTTCACCATTTCTCAACCTTTTCTTATTTGTGTGTTTGAAAGAAGAGTGCCGCTGTTCTGTTGTTGCAGAGACCACAATCAATCAAGCGTTCCCTGTGTCGAGACAGTGACACGTTTCTCCTCTGCCCTCCCAGGTCAAAGGTTACTGTTTCCCTGGCGAGCGTCCCTGTGGCAGCGATCAGGGCTGCTACTCTGAGCGCCAACGCTGCGACGGCTACTGGCACTGCCCATCCGGCCGCGACGAGGAGGCCTGCCCGACGTGTCCAGACGGGGAGTTCCCCTGTGAGGGGGCCGCTGGCGTGTGCTACCCAGCCTCCGAGCGCTGCAACAACCAGAAGAGGTGCCCGGATGGCTCGGACGAGAAGAACTGCTATGACTGCCAACCTGGAAACTTCCACTGCGGGACGAACCTGTGCATCTTTGAGACGTGGCGCTGTGACGGCCAGGAGGACTGCTTGGACGGGAGCGACGAGAGGGACTGCTTGGCAGCGGTGCCCAGAAAAGTGATCACAGCCGCCCTGATCGGCAGTCTGGTCTGCAGTCTCCTGCTGGTCATTGCCCTTGGCTGTGCCCTCAAACTCCACTCCCTCAGGAGCAGAGAGTACAGGTGGGGACACGGCACCTCAGTCTATTTCTATATGCAGCGTTTATCACTGGTCGCCCTCCTTGCACTGCTTTTGCAAGTCATGTACTTGTTTTTCTTCCTCCTTTTGATTTATTCAATGCTTTGTTTCTGAATAAATCTATCACTGTATCTCCTCCTATATGTGGGTCCAAAAGCATATTGTCCCACAGTTTGTTATAGCATATTATTGTGGTTGATGGATGGCACAGACTCTGCTGAGCATTCCACTAACAATGTTCCTTAAGTTGTTTTCCTAATCACCTTAAACTCGCTCACTCTCTGTCTTCATCACTTTTTCACCTCCTTCCTTCTTCCCCTTCCTCTCCTTCCCTCCCATGCAGAGCTTTTGAGACTCAGATGACTCGCATGGAGGCAGAGTTTGTCCAGAGGGAGGCCCCCCCTTCGTATGGTCAGTTAATCGCCCAGGGTCTCATCCCTCCGGTGGAGGATTTCCCAGTGTACAACCCCACTCAGGTAGCGTGCTCACACACAGTGATTCACTCTGGGCCCCTTTTTCCTGAATTGTTGAGCATACTGGTGTGACCAGCTAATCTTTTTTTTGCAATTTTGGCAACCAGCAGCAGTAGTGCAATCCTGACACAGACAATAGCAGTCAAGATCTCTTTTTTAATTGAATTTATGTTTCAGCAATTACTGAGATTCGCTTAGCTTAGCATAAACACTGGATAATAAGGAAACAATATCCGCATACCAGCACATCTAAAGATGGTTAATGGACATATTATATCTTGTGAGAGTTATAGTTTCTTCCTCTCCTCCAGGCCTCCGTGTTACAGAACCTGCGGCTGGCGATGCGCAGGCAGATCAGACGCCACTCGACACGGCGCTCCACCTCCTCTTCCTCCTTCTCCTCCTCTCGCCGCCGCCTCGGGCATCTGTGGAGCCGCCTGTTCCACGGTGCAGGGCGGACCAGAGGCCACGCCCCCCTGCTTGACTCTCCTGGACCCGCGCAGATCGCACTGGGGCTCCACAGCTACCGAACTGTGGGTGTGCAGGGGCCACGGGCGAGGGCCAGGTCCGGAACTGGGCTCGGGGATGAGGTCGATGTGGTGGGCATGCCGGGCTACTGCTGCTCAGCCGCCGGGGACCCACAGTCCTGCACGCCAGAGAGCCCTGCATCACCGCTCTCCTCGCAGTCAGTGGACAGCCCAGAGGAGGATGAGCTGTCGCCCTTCAGCAGGGAACACAGCAGGGCGACACAGTCTGAGCCCCCCACCCCTGTTCAGAGTGACTCTTCAGAACATGGCGGACCCCCTCCCACTCCCCAGGAAGCCTATGTACCCCCATGCCCCACCAGGGCTTCTAGGAAACTGGTCCTGGAGCTTGCTGTTAACCTAAAGGGTGTTTCCTTGAGACGCTACTCCCCCTTGGGGCCGTTGTCCCCGATCTCACCCCTTGTGTTTCCCAGCAGCTCCCAGACACCCACAACCCTACCGCACCCTCAGGGGCTAGAGGTGACTTCACCTTCTGAGCCCTCGAAAGCAGAGGACAGCAACAGCCACTTTACCGTGGAAGTGCCAAGCAGGGAAATAAGAGGCAGGGATGAGAGGAGGAGTGGAGGCAAGAAGAGGCTCTCCGGGTTCAGCAGGACCCTCAGCGACGAGGGAGGAGATTCAGGGAGGGAGACAACGCCATGCTGAAGAGTTTAGGAAGATACTCTGTTGAGACCGGGTGTCAGCAATATTTGCTCTGCTAAAGTGTCCTTGAAATGTGTCCCCACCAGGTCCAGAGGTGAGACCCGTCCCTCAGCCCAGTGCAGTAGAATATATAATTAGCTCATGTCCGTTTGAGGGCATAAAGATCTGCGTATGTAGTGTTCTGCTAAGATGAATAAAACCAGCGGAGGTAGTGCGTATGGTCTGTGTTATACAGTAAATCTCCTTGTACAACAGGAGCCTAATGTTGACTCCCACAATTAAATGCAAACAGATCTGTTTGAACGTAAACCCATTATGAGCCTGTCCCAGAAAATCAAACTCAATTCTGGCCATTAGTACCAATACAATATTGGCAACGTGTTCTTAAAACACCAAAGCAGCCTTTGTGTCGTTACCCAGAGCCATTATGCACCGCTATATACTGTGAACCATAAAAGCCTGCTAAGTGATCACATATGAATTTACCTGATTAATAGTCCTCTAGTCTGTCTTATTCCCACTTTATTGAATGAGGTGGTGTTATTATTATTTTATGACATTTCTAGAAGGTCATGGTTGGCTGTCACATTAAAGGATAAAGCTGGTGAAATTTTATATTTATGATATTGTCAACGAATCATATGATCAGGCCCAACCAATATGAGTACGTCCACCTCTCAATGCTTTACGCCTTCAGTAGCTCGAGTGTATGCTTTCCTGTTTAAAAGGCTAAATGATTTAATTAGTTGGAGACTATTTTCACATGCAACAAAAGGCTAGAATTGAACCGGGACATTGCGGTTTTGTGACCTACGCTGTACTAAGCCACTCCAGACAATACTTGTTTGTAGGGTCAATACGTTGTTGGTTTTGGTCTTTTCATGGGGCTTGTTGACAGTAAGAACAATTTAAAACAACACCAGACCTATCTTTTAAACACAACTTTGAACCACAAAAGTTTGACATTTTGGGAAATACACTTTTTCGCTTTCTGGGTGAGAGTAAGATGGAAAGATCATTTCTCATATCCGTCCGTAAAATAGGGCTACACCCAGCAGCCGGTTAGCTTAGCACAAAGACTGGAAAAGGGGGAAACATCTTGCCTGAGTCTGTCTGAAGGCAGCGAATGAGCCTCAAAGGTGCTGGTGGTCAGTTGGTAACCTAGCAGATCCAGGCTACCCGTTTCTACCTTGTGCTAAGCTAGGCTAACCAGCTGCTGGCTGTAGCCTTATTTTTAAGGATATGGGAGAGTGGTATCTCATTTAATTCTAATTAAAAGGACAAAAAAGGTATTCCCCAAAAATGTCAAACTATTCCTTTAACAGTGTAGTGTCACGCGGTTCTTTCATGCCAAACCTTTGTCGGTATTTGATAAACATACTGTGCGTGTCCAGTGCTATTTGAGTGATACTTCCCTTTTAAACAACCGTTTTATTATTTTTCAGGGACGTTGTATCAAATCGTTTTTTCAATTCAGCATTTTTAACTTGATGTATCATCAGATTTAAAAAGCCACACTTGGGTGGAAACAGAGGTAGTGAGTCCAAGTATATCGCCTGTAACTCTGCTCAGCCCCTCGTCCTCCTCAAGTCAAACCCAAACCGTCCTCCCGAGGAAGCCTTCCCTCACTTTGAATGAACTTGACTGTGTCTGTGACTGCTCTGATTTCCATTCAGTGCAAAGCGAAGATTTTATATGAATGTCTAGGAAGTGTCGGGAAGAGAAGCTTCACTTCAGAATATTGATTGTTTGTCGAGTCCTCTTCATCCCAGCGGTACCTCTGCAGTACTGCTGACTGACTGCACACTGGTCACCGCAGACGCCCCGCCCCGACCGCTGGTTTATTCCACTGGAAATTCATATCTACTCTGTGGGATTTTCTATGACAGGACGTTAAAACAAAGGCCTCTATTTTTCAGTCTTCAGTGGAGACTACTGTACTAGTCCTACTTTATATTTCTCTCTCTGCCTTGACAAACAGTGAACTTGATTGAACCCGATTGCCTGTGTCTCTGATGTTTTATTGTAAAGCGTATCTCTCTGAGGTGACCCTAGTAACCATTTACTAATTACTGCTGGACCTCTACAGAATGTATCACTTTAATTTTTCTTGAAACTATGGAAGCCAATAACAGCCAAGCTTGCATTTATTTCACAAGTTAATTGTTTCGTTATCTCGAGGAAACAAAAGCCGGTTGATAATGCGTTCATTTTCTATATTTTCTGGAAAACTAAAGGCAGATCTCTGGAGGTAACAAGATAAGTAGTTCAAGTAGTCATCGTAGTCGGATGTGGAGGGAAAGGAAAACAAGCTGCTGCATGTGAACAGTAGCCTAATCAGCACCACAGATGCCTGGACAGCTCCGCCTCAGGCTAACCAGGGTAATAAAATACTGCAAGCTTTATACTGTGTCAAAGGGTAATCCATGTATGTTGACCCAGAATAAAGTTACCCTAAAAGACGAGAACTGATCTGAATGTTATCTCTAACAGAATGACACGATGCAATTTTGTGCCTGTGTTGGACCTTGATTGAAGTACTTTCAAATAATAACGGGTACTCCTTGATCTGACTATTTCACCTTAAATCATTTGCTACAGTTTGGCCGTCTGTGCACACTGGCACGGCACTCCTGGTCTCTGATAAACATTATAAGTAATTTGTTTTCTCTTGATAACAGTTTGATTATCTCATTACCTCGAGATATGAAAGCTTGTTGTTCTTGAAATAATCAACTTGTGATCTCCAGATAACGGCATTAAGAAAACATAATTGCAAGCGCGGCCGTCCTCGGCTTCCATATATAATCAGTGGATGTCTCCCTCTTTCACTGCAGGACGTTGATGCTGATCAGAAAAGTCAGAAAAACTGTGCAAGTAGGTATCAGAATCCCACTGCAGGTTTTAAGCTGCAGTGTCTGGTTTCTGTAAATACATGGTCTCTCCTGCTGATTTCCTTTTAAGTGAGCTGAATGCATCATGTACCCTCATGTGCTTTCTTCTTATAGAAGTGTTGTCATGAATGGCTGCTACATGTTATGTGCCATTAGAGATATCTCCACAAGTAATTCCTGCCTAATGATCTGCTGTTATTCCATTTCAGATCGGTTTACTCATTCCTAGCTTTACATATTATGTGCTCTTTCTTTTCCTTGTACCATGTTATTTAAATTCAAAGCCTGTCCGTCCTCATTTAATTTAAAGTTAATTACACATCTGCCGAATGTATGTCCTTGCTTTGTGATGTGTTAAAAATGCCTTTTCCCTTGCTGTTGTAAATATCACGGACAGTCTCATGGTCCACAGCTGTGGTTTACATGTTTGAAGAGATTAGATTTGTGTGTCTGGATACAGCTTTATGATATGACGTGATTGGTACGACCGACTGCTCTGGATCTAAAGTGCACTACTGCATCAGGAATCTCTGGGATTATTATGGCAGAGGAGTAAGGGACAATTTGTTTTTCAATAACCTCATTCCAGTGTATATAGCTGTTTTTTTAAACGGTAATCTATAAAAGGTGAGGTGAGGTAACATGAACAAATTTCAAATGTTTTGTATGTAAAGAGAGATCTGCTAAGGTAATGTTTCATTATCTGACAGCCAAGATCAAGTGTTTCTGTCCTGGGTTCTACCGCTTTGTTAAAGTTGTGATAAACTGCTGGGCAGAAGCCAAGTCACGCTCTTAGAAATACTTTTCTTCCTTCGTTGCATTTAATCATCATAATGTGTATTATCAAACCTTTTCCAATAAGCCCAGTCACTGTACTTTTCAATAAGTTAACACATAGGTAAATATGCTGGATCGAGGCCACTGAAAAGTAAAGTACTGCTGAACCAGGTTGTCTGATAATGGCACACCCTCTCCTTGCTGTTTGATTTATAAGCTTCTTCCCGGTCAGAGGCTGAAGTCATTGTATATTCTGTGTTTGTATGAAAGCATTCCTCTTATTTTAAGAACTATATTTGTATATTTTGTGCTGAAAGAGAAATGCCATCATGACGTTGTGGGGGTTGCTGATCCAAACCCTATACAGCCTTTTGCTGATCAGTCATTGTTTTCCTGTGCCTGCAATTAATAAACGTCAAGCTCTTTATCATTTACTGAATTATTTCAGTACGAAATAGATGCAATATTGGTTTTTTTTGACAAAATAATACTACTTCCAGTACTACTACCACCATATTACTGATACTGTTAATGGCAGGCATTCACAATATGTGTTCACAACATTAGTCTGAACTTTGTTAAGTCTAAGTTGACATTAGCAGTTAGCTAGTGTGATAGCGTGCTTTGTTAATTAGCACAAAACACAAAGTACAGCTGAGGTGACCTGATGATGGCACTTGTTTAAAAGTCAGGGGATGCTATTGAAGACACAACACCTGCTTGTATTATATACATATATATATATAAAAAAAGATGCATCTCAGAAGTTGCTAAATTTAATAAGTGATTACATTGTTATTCTTCACGCTCTTACAAAACACAGAGGCGCACCCAACAATTGTATAGCATGTAAATGTATCACGACATGTCTGAGGAATGTGGTCTTTGTAGGAGTCCCCGGCGAGTTTGTAACAGTTTGTTTTATTCTTTACACAGTATTTACAGATCTCAACTGAGCTAACAGCACCTGGACATGGCAGACAGGCGTTGCTGTCTGAAGTCTCTTAGTGGATTTGATGCAGCGGGAAATTCCCAGCATCTGCTGGCCTGGAAAAGGACCCGAATGTTCTATTCAAGGTTCAACCTGCTGGTTCACATCGTGTTAAAAAGGGCCACTGGCCCGATCCTTCATATGCTCTGCTGTATGCACAACACAAACCGCTGATAGACGAGTGGTATAAGAGGTTACTTGAATGCATGTAAACACCAATATCACCAGAAACACAGTAAATTAGCATATTGTGTTAAGGTAGTGGTACCACAACTCCAAGGACATTAATCTTACCATAATAATTTGGGGGCAAATTAGCGGGGCCATATTAAGTCAGTATCCTCCAAGTCCATAAGGTCAATTCAACTATATTATGTCACTAGTAGCATAGCAAGACAGCTGATCTATAAAAAGTCGGTGAGCCTGGGGTCATTTCAGTGATGATGTGTCTTTGGGGAAGTGGGAGCAGGCCTGTGCACAAGTAAACATCCACTGCCAGCCACCCATAGATCTGTCAATACGGATATGTCATCCAACAGCATGTTAATGGTAAGCGCTGCATCATGACATCAGGTGAGGAATCTGAAATGGAATAACTGTCCTGGTGGGTCAAGCACCTTGAGAGAGTTCACAGTGGCATTCCTAAAGATTAGAACATTTCCAAAGCAGAACAGCCCGTCGACACGTGTTGTAACAATACAACTTGTTAATTTCCGAGAGCCATTCGTTCAGCTGACGGCCACTGATTTCCCATCGTTCTCCCTTCTCCCCTGTGCTGTAAATATTGCTGGGTGTCAAGTATGTAATCTCTAATAATAACTGAAGGCACCCAGAGTATCTCTCAGGAGTGTAGTGTTATAGTATAAAAACAAAAGAGAGAACGGGGTGTAAAGTAAATGGCCAGATACTGTGGCCAAGCAGAGATACAGACAGAAAAAGTATTAATCCACAGTTGAAAAACATCATGTGAATAATTAGTGAATAAACAGAGCTGAAGGTAGCAGCAGTAATAGAGAAGTATTGCTAAGTGCAGAAACTGCTTGCATATTTACCTCAATAAGATATTACACTATCTAAATACCCGCACAAACCAATCCACTACACCAACACATGCGTTTCATAAGGCACATTAGCTCAGGGATTTAGTTAATATCATAAAAGAAGCATATCTTGGCAGTGAAGCAGAAGATGACGGACGGAGGTTCTTTGAGTGAGTAGAAGGGAGAAGATGAGATAAAGATCTCTCAGCATACTGGCGAGGAGAATGGAGGAACAGTATCAACCAACAAGTAAAAACATATTTTGGAGCTTTAGGGTTTAACGTGCCACTGTACTAAGTGTAACCCTCCACTTCTTTTATACTGGAGCTTCATCGCGGCCCCATTCAGGTTGCACCTATGCAAGAACAGGGACGAAAACCTTTTCCTTCAACATCCACAAACTAACCAATGTGAAACACTGTAATGCAAAAAATAAAAAAGTAAAAATGGAAGAGCAGGTCTCGATGTAAAAAGGGAATTCCTGGTTGACTGCATTGCTCAGTCAGTGGCTTTGGAGGCAGTGAGGGGTTCAGTCTCTGAAAGGTCTTCCTGAGGAAACACCACATAACACAACTTCTGGCCCATGTATGTGACTCTTTCTGCAACGCAAAAGACAACAGGAGGAGTGTTATTATCAGGGACAGACTTGCTAACATATATATAAATATTCAAATATCACAGCCCAACTCACCGACTAGCCGGTAGACACATTTGGGTTTGTCCTTCCAATGAACACCCACAAAGTATACAGGGACTCCAGTCAGCATGATGACCATTCCCAGGCCACAAACCACCGGCTCAGAGTACAGACTGAAGCCCAGCAGCACAGCCCAGAATATCAAGTAGGCGATGGGGACCAACATGCTTACCTGCACAAGACAAAAATATATTTACACATATATATTTTGCCACATTTTGTTCATTGGGATTTTTTGACATTTTTTCCATCTGAAACAAACACATATCCAAGTATAGAGCTTGGATATTACTATTTAAAAAAAATTGGACAATAATATAAAAAATCGGATATATGTTTAATATTTTGACCAATAAAACAAGTGCATGTATTCTATCAGACGTATCATATATTATGCCTTTCCGACACCAGGGGGCGCTAAAATACTATACATGTGCATGACCAACTACAAGTGACCATCCACTAGGTATCTAAAGCTAACTCATCTGGTCTTTGAACTAGCTTAACTTCCGGCTAATTTAGTCACATTAGGAGTGCCATAACATTAGTTAGCTTAGCTTAGCTAAATTGCAACCGCTACTTTTTCCGGCCTTGCAGTCCAGTATAGCAAGTTTAGGTTAGTTTATTTTTTTGTTTGGCCTTCACCGTTTTTCATTATCAATTAAGTGTATTGGTTGCGTCTGCTAACGTTACTCTCTTTGGTTGTCACGTTATTAAGTTAAATGCTGTGAAAAACAATTTCCCTCCATGTAGACCTACTTTCTGTGAGCATTAAGGAAAAATTGTCGTTCATGTGAAGGTAAGATTCACCACATATTTTTGTTGTCATTCCGTTTAATTTACAGCCCAAGATTCCATGTAATTTTAACTATCGTTGCCGATTCAGTAATTATTAATAATTAGTCCAAACCATACAGTCCTGTATTTGTCTGAATTATTGTCTGCACAATTGGAAGATATAGGAAAAGACTAGACATACACTTTGTCACTTTTTTGTGTTTGTGTGACCCCATTTGTTGTTAATAACAATTCCTAAGAGGCTCATTGTTCTCACTATGTAAGCTATATCATTTATGTTATATTGTTTTGACATTTCCTCATTGTGCTCTGCTGTCAAGCGGTACCCTTAGCTTTGGATTTTTACTCAGAAAACATATATATATATTTTAAACATGATTTCCCAGTTACAAATGATAGGGTGAAAAGTTGATATTTAAGCAGTGGCATCAGAGTTTTGTCACAGAGGTCCCTGGTAGTCCATTTGAAGTAAACCGAGAGCCATGGATTGATAACATTCTGTCATGTCCTGCAGCGGGTCTGTGGTTCTCAGCTTTCTCTACCTTGATGGGTCTGACCAGGTTGGGTCTTTTCTTGCGGAGGTAGAGGAGGCCAGCAATGGTTACGCCGTAGGACAAATAGTTGATGAAGGACACATAGTTGATCAGGTTGTGTGTCTCTCCGATGCACAGGATGAATATGGTGGCAGTGCACTGTGGGAGGTGAAGGTAAGGTCAAAGTTCAAATACATATCAAACTATATTTAAAGTACTGCAAAATAGTACCATATTCATTTAACACACAGTCTGTGTGAAGCGAGACAAAGTAGGCTAAACTGTGAGTGCGAGTCACTCACACAGACCAGCAGGGCGGGGATAGGAGTGCAGTTCTTTAGGTGGATCATAGCCAGCAGATAAGGCAAGTGACCCTCTCTGGCTCCTGAGAAACACAATCTACAGAGAGACAGACACATTATGCGTATGTGTGTGTGTGTGTGTGTGTGTGTGTGTGTGTTCAGGTTTATTCTACGTTAGGAGTAACTCTTAGCCTATCATAAAAGGACACTTCTGAAAGTAGGTTCGGCATGTTGTGTGTGTTCTACCTGGAGGAGGTGAACAGATATCCGTTGATTCCTCCAAAGGTAGACAGCGCGACAGAGATCGGCATCACCCAGGAAAACATCCCCAGCAGCTTTTCCCCGAATGTCTGGAACAACACAATATCTGATGAGTCAGATATTTGACAAAATAATTGACTTACTGATTCAGTCATTCAGTAATGCGTTCATTTATTAATTTCACTGAAAGATGCAATGTTGGACCTGCGTTGGTCTGTGGCTTTCTTGTCTCTTTAGGTCATTTAAATTTGTTTCAGTTTAATTTAATTTTCTAAGAACAGCTTTATCCTTTTTCCGAGGACACTGCTTGTAAGTCAAGTCTGTCAAAAGAAAGTAGTCACATACTGAACTCATGACTCTTTTCCAGTTTTCCCTCTGGGATCATGAAGAAAAAAAAACTGTACCCGTAAACTTTAATCTTATTGACTAATTAATTGGTTGGTTGAGGTCTGTCTCGTGCTACGATTCTCAGCTTCAGCAGACATCCAATTTCCAGACAACTGAGAATCTTGTTAAACAGTATATAAACTGCTATGAGCTCCTGTATGAAGCATACATTCATGGAGAGACTGAGAGATGCTCACCACTGCCACAGCGTTGGAGGCCAGCAGCTCCTCGGGGGTCATGGAGGAGAAGTAGGCAATGTTGGTCATAGTGTAGACAAGGGTCACCAGTGGGATGGAAATGTAGATGGCACGAGGCAAGTTTCTGATAAAAATAATAATACAAGTAATGGCAAAAATGCAAAAAGTTGGTGTTGTTTTACGAGGCTTTACCGAGACTGAATTCAAATCAATTATATAGTCCTGAACTAAGGGATGTGAAATACTATTCTGTGTGTGTGCCGTACTTGCGTGGCTCCACGACCTCCTCTGTGACGTAGTTGAGGAAGTTCCAGCCGCTGTAGGCGAAGGAGGCCTGAAGGAAGGCCAGCGCTATCTGTCCCACTGAGGGGTCCTGACTGAATTCAAAGGCCACACTGGGCCGAAGGGCGTCATAGTGACCTGGAGAAGTTGAGAGGAAGGGATGTGTGGATGAAACAGTAAAAATCCTCTATAATATCACCTATAAAGTATTACTTTACAATAATTTCAGAAAAAATGCAAAATCGCATTTTTTTTTAACTTGTTCATCACCATAATATTGCTTACATCTATAAATCTTGAAGTTACTTAATAAATGTATTTTTCTCATTTGTCACTGTTGTTTTTTGACTTAAAGAACATTACATGTTATATCTATTTATATCCACTAGGGGTCAGCAGTGTCAATACAGTCTGCTGTGACAGAATTTACAGTCTGACCTCATTAGAAACAAACACAAACCCAAATACTGTTGGTTCATTGTTCCACACAAAGGCGTTTAACGTTGTTCAACAGTGTTAGCATTTTTCAACATTTATCTCTTAACTTTTTATTTATTTTTTCAAAAATGCATGCTGCACCCAAATTACATGAAACACTATAAAACTATTTTGCTTTCGTCATAAATGGATAATTTTAAGCTGTACATTTTGTTTATAAGTTTTATTTTATTTGTATACATTTTCTGTCTCAGTGAGTTCTACTCCTGTAATGTTCCACATGATGGTAATGCAGAACTTTGTCATTACCTTGTTCTGTTGTTGAAAATGTAGGTGGTATATTTCATTTTCTCTGTTCTTTTTCATATTTTTCATTTGCTTTTCAGTATTTGTTACTTCAACAATTTTCCTAATGGAGATCAATAAAATCAGTGATCAGATGATGATTGCATTTCTAGATATGTCCACAGAAATCATGTTGAGGAGTTAATCTCACCAGAGCGTGTATGTGTGTGTTTACCTCTACAGATCTGGATGAGTCCGACCACTATGATGAGTACCAGAGCGAGAAGTTTTCCTACAGTGAAAACATCCTGGATCCTTGTCGCCCAGCGCACACTGGAGCAGTTCACCCAGGTCAGGAATACTGCGGACGCAGACAAACACACACACACACACACACACACACACACACACACACACACACACACACACACACACACACACACACACACACTTAATGTACTTTAAAAGAGTCATGTTTCTGGCAGGCTCTGCCTTATAAATGCAGGTCTCTCACAGGTCTGAGTAAGTACTGCCTCCAGTACATTAATAACCTCCACTAATAGGAGGAAAAACATGATACACTTTTATGAAATCAATCCTAACCTTTAAGGAAAAGCAGCAACGGTATTCCCCGGCTGGATGCATGGACTACATGTATTCTGCTGCCTCTTTCATATTTATGTCAAACGCTTTAAGGTCTGTGCGTTTTCGCACTGCACTTAACATTCCACTCTTGTCAGCACAAAAAAAGAACACATCTTTCCTGACAAAACAGACAGAAGTCTATAGAAGTGTGTGTGTGTGCGTGTGTGTGTGTGCGTGTGCATGTGCGCATATTTGCCACCATAACTAGGGCTGGCAAAATTCGAAGTAGCCCTTAAACTCAGTACAGTCTTAAGTGAGAGGTAAACCCAGTAGCAAGTGTGAATTGGGCTTCCAGCACAGAGTAAGAAAGAAAGAGAGAGACTTTTGTACTTTTAAATACCACGGATTTCAGTCTGAAAATCAATGTACTATAACTGCAATTCAGTCAGCCAGCTCACATGGAATAGACTATTGTATGTAACTGTTGGAGCTCAGCTCAGTGCTGTGTTAGGTGAGGTTTGGCATGTTAGGTATGTGCTCGAGATGGGCTGCCTGAACTGAATTGCTGGCTTCACTTCATATATGCTGTATACTATGCTGACTGCTTTATGGTGCTGGATGTTGTGACGTTATAAATCCCTTTCAGACGTGCACCTCGTTACACAAATGTAACGGACAATCCATTACCACTTCTGACATGGCTAAGGTCTAAATTAAATACTGTGGCCTTAACAGAAAGGTTAAACAAACAATGACAAATATTTCATTTATAATGTTCTGTTTTCTTAAGAACACTGTAATACATTTGTCTTTTAATTAACATTTTGTTATACACAAAGGAAATCAGCACAATAAACCATTCAATACTGTGTAGAGGAGAATCTTCTCATGTCAGCTCAGTATACCAAAATGTTTTTTCATTCAGAGTATTGCCCTTTTGGTGAAGTGCAAAGGGCTGTGCAACATTAACCAAACACATGGCTTTCTAAATTTAGCATAATTCAATCTGAACATGTCTACAACCACCTTAAAAGTATCAAACCAAATCCTGATTTAAATTGGCCCGTGTGTGTGTGTGTGTGTGTGTGTCTGTGTGTCTGTGCGTGTGGGTGTGTGTGTGTGTGTATGTGTGTGCCTGTATGTGGTTGTGAGTGGGTGTATCACATGAAAGTGATAAACACATAGCCAGTATTTTGGTGTCTTCTCAATGACATACCATATCAACAGGAAATTCAATTCAATTCACTTTAATTTATTTTGTACAGCCCAAAATCCCAACTTTGCCTTAGAGGGCTTTACAATCTGTACACATACGACACCCTCTGTCCCGTACCCTCACATCAGAACCGGAAAAACTCCCCCAAAAAAAACCTTTAACGGGGAGAAATAGGGGTGTAACTTGTATAATTAGTAAATCCCCCTACCTCAGCCTTCATGCTTGCTGACCATTGCTTGTGTCTCACGTGCACTCAGATTGGTGTGGCACTTCAAATCGTGAGCTAGAAATTATGAAGCAGTTTAGGCGACAGGGTGCGAGGAAGATCGCCATAGATCTGTCTTGTTTCCCTCCCGTCTTTATTTAATCTCACTTATTTATTATTAGCATTATTATTTACTATTTGAACCTTTCACTCCGCCTCGCTTTTACACACAAACACGCTCACAGAAGTATATGTGTGTGTGTGTGTGTGTGTGTGTGTGTGTGTGTGTGTGTGTGTGTGTGTGTTTGTGTGTGTGCATATATGGGTGAAGGGTGTTATCGACCATGTCATCCATCACCGGGGCAAGGTTTCCCTCCCACCACAGAAATCTGAACAAACTACTTCCGCTGGAGCAGACACACACACACACACACACACACACACACACACACACATGTGCATTTTTGGCAGGATGTATCGGTGGCACCGGGCAGAGCTTTCTCTCCTCTACAACACCGCGGTGTTTTATAGTCAGTTACCCTCGGGGTGTTGCATGCATTTCCGTTCCTGTGTTCCCGTGAAGCCCCCCATCACAATCCCCCTACTTCCTCTATGTTAACCCTGACAGGAAGGAGGTGCCAGCAGGCTGTGAATGCGACGGCGCAGGTAAATCTGTGTCCTGCCATCACAGCTTCTATTGAAGGCTGCCCCAGCACTAGAATACTAAACTAATTACTGCTTTTGCTCTTAATGAATTCTGAACCCAACTTCGTGCAGATTTATCAGGGAGCTTTAACCTCAGGAACGCCTCCTCTCGGTTCAAGACCTGGTCACAGGAGTCACTGAAGTGGCAAAAACCCCTCAGTCCTGTCTGTCCACCACAAGTTAACTGACTCCAGACTCCCCTCAGACTACAGTAAATCTACAGGATTAAGTCTGGGTCAAAGACATGCTGACAACTAACATAGTACAGTCAGTGATGTAGTGTAGGGGTAGATAAAAGGAAGGCTGCACCAAGCCATCACTGTTAATTTGTCTTTCGCTAGCTAGGACCCCACCTTAGCCGAGGGCGAACCTTCGTTGGTTATTTGGAGCGTTGAGGAATGGTTGATGGAGATTAGTTGGTTCTGTGTAGTTTTCCACTCAGGCATGAACTTCAACCATGGAAAAATAAATACAGCATTCCAGTTTGACAGGAACATGTTTTTCACAGTGACATTTGTTTTTGTTTTGTTGGCAGGTGCTAACCAAGTAGTTCTGTTGCCTAAACCTAAATGGATCCTGACAACCAAGCGTCCGAGTTGGCAATGTGAACAGTCTGGATGTACACTTAATCCCCCGATTTCCTTTTTGTTTAGTTGTAGCTATTAGTCTGCTGTCAGCCCACATTCCCTCAATCAAATTCAAAGTAGGTTTGTGCAGCATTCAATATAACATGTGGAAAGGGAATCTGTGGAAGTCTAGAACTGCAAACATTAAATTGAAGTACACAGTGTGCCTGTGAAAGGCATTTCAGTTCAGGAGACATTGAAGGTCGAATAGCTACAAATTTGATTGTATCTTTTTGTTATTTGTTAGGAACGCCTTGAGGGAATTTGGTGCAAACTACCACCTGAACTCAAGGATGAACTGATTAGAATTTGGTGGTCAAAGGTCAAGGTCCCTGTGACATCACGTCCGACCCATTCTTGTGAAACCCAATATCTCAAGAAAGCCTTGAGTGAATTTCTTTAAATTTGGCACAAACGGCCACTTTCACTCAATATTGTACTGATACAAATCTGTGGAAGTCTAGGACTGCAACCATTAAATTGAAGTCACTCAACCTTGTTAAAGAGTACGCATGTTGTCTGTTTTTATCCTTAGCATGTGAACTGTGTCAACCCTGTGCACATAGTTGTATTGTTCTGACTGTATGGAGGGCTGAAATAGTACACAGTGTGCCTGTGAAAGGCATTACAGTTCAGGACACATCGAAGGTCGAATTATTTCTACACATTTTATTGTATCTATTTGTTATTTGTTAGGAATGCCTTGAGGGAATGCTAATTATGACAATCTCACACAAATGTGTAATAGAATAAAATTATGAAAGGAAGACATTTGGATACACATGGATGTGAACTGTGAGGCGGTAATTCTAGTTTTGTAAATGTAAAACAATTTTCTTCCATTAAATGAAATACAAGTTTGCATTTTTTTGTTTGTTTTGTGGAATATGTCAAAGTCATCCATCAAAACCAGTGGGCAAGAATCAACATCTGATTGGCTGCAACACAACTCCTACTCCTTCACTTGTTACCACTGCTGCACTACCACGCTGATGACACAAGTCGTGACTAAATTGGCTCCCTGCTGCACTGGAATGGACAACAGTCGCTATTACTGCTGTTTCTCCTCAGTAAAACTAAGAGAGAATCAGGTCGTGTATCCCTCCTGCTTTGAAAAGAAAAACATTATCACATTTTGAGTGATTGTTAGGTATGATGTTACATAAATTAATGATGTTCTATTGTTCATTGCTGGAACAGGTACTTCATGCAGATTGGTGATTTATATCTAGTTAAAGAGATCCACGTTTGACAGAATAAAGTGCCGTAATAGAGTAAATGTCCTGAAATAGGCACATGACTGTGCTGCTGTGGGCTGTCAGGGCTCCTATTATTAGAAGATCACAACCAACCCACAACTGGACCTGTCTGGTTTTCTGAAATACACACATGTACACACACAAGGGAGAAAGGAGGGGGGGGTGGACACACAAACACATATCTAGGCTGACTCACATTCATAAACCAACCTGTCACTAAGAAAAGTTCAATGGACACGACAGGGGCCTCAATAAGACTCAGCAATGCAGAACAACATTTGATCCGGTTAATCTCACTGAGTGTTTCAGACAAATCACCAAACTCTGAAAAATTGTATCAATTTATCCCCGAGAGCCAAGATACTGCAAATTTGTATTCCGTAAATTGCTGTTAAGCTGTCTCGCACAGGTTTTAGCTTCTGGAGTTCAATTTATGGTGTGTGGTTTATGGTTTATGTCGAGAAGTGCATTTACGAACACTACTACAGAGTGAGTCATTCAACGCAGAGTTGTGTAAGCCAAAGGCTAAAAGAATGAGTTACCTTTGAATTAAAATAGCAATCCATCATCTTTTCTCAGTAAAGGCCGTAGGTGGTGATAACTAACTAAAAGTTTGTTTACACCACCAGATTTAGAGAAGTGACATGTCTGGTGTTGGTGTTTAAGGATGATGGAGCTATACTGAAAAGAGTTATCAAACCATACATTGTCAATGTTTCTATCATCCAAGGGTTCAGAGGAAAATCTTCTCCATTTGCTATCAGGATGCTGTGGAAGCGGACATTTTTGGACATTTTCCCTGCTAATAAAATTTCACTCGCACTGATTGAAACTTATATAACTGCTGGTCCCAGATACAATCTCACTGTAGGTCTGAAGTGTGATGCTGTGGACCACAGAGGAGGACGGAGGCGGTACCAAGCAGCCAATAGGAACATCAAACATCCAACCAGAATGTCAGCTGGCCAATGGGATTCCCCATCATCAATGTGCAAGGTGTCCTGCCCATTTCCTGTTTCCATGGTGCTCCATGACAGGAGCGTCACGGTAAACACTGTGAAACAATGCACAATGCCGTAGACACACCCTCTCATTAGCGGCGTCCACAAAGGCTGGCACCATTATATAGTCTGACACTGATACTGACACACACAAACTCGTCCCACACTCAAGAGAACAACAAATAAAAACACCACATACAAAGTGTGCCCCTGGCCTAACTAGGCGGCGGTTGTAACATTCTGTCGCCAAAAATAGTGGCGGTCAGCGTGATCTGTAAATGCTAACCTCAGGCACATGCACACAATCTCAGGCTCAGATCCCCAGCCCTCCGCCGTCCATCCCCCCGTTTATGCGTCCAGTTCAGACAAGACCAAACTGGCTGGCGTGCCTACCAGAATGTATCTGGTAGGCACCAGAGGCACTCTGGTAGGCTGGCTATTTAAATACAGATTGCTGTACTGTACAATATTTCAAGGAAGGGCGCTAGTCAGATTAGAGGATGGAAAGAGATCACAGCGTTTCATAAGGAATCATCAAATGACAATGACAGCCGTCAGCACACTGTGAACTATCACAGTATCATAACATCTTCAAGGCATGAGATGAAAGCTGAATTTGGTTTGCAGAGATTGTTTTAGCCTTTGAAGTTATGTGGCTTTTCCCTTGCTTTTCATTTAGAGAGCCTCTACCCACCAGTTAGTCGCTCACTCCCAACACGTTGGTCTCTGGGTGCTCAGGTTTATCCTGCTGGATGGACAGATTTGTCTAAACAGGGACCTGTTGTGCTTTTTCCTTGCTCTCATTTGTTTTTTATGATCTACCATCATTCAATGCTCAATCAATATTTCTTTAATTGAGTGTGCTCCGACCTTTTTACCATAAGATCAGTTGCTAGGAAAGGAAGGTTGATCTAGGAAAGGAAGTTTGCTCTGATATTTTCCTCACTGGGAGTCACTCTGGGTCATACAGTCAGGTGACCTGGATAACTAAAGCAGCAGAAAGTCTGAAGTGTGATACTTTGAACCAGGATGTCATGGTGACAGAGGCAGAGACCCGCAGTGAGCAGCAAACAGGAATGTTAACCAGCCAGCCACAATATCAATACACCAACGGAATGCTCTGAAACTACTTTCTCCAGGCAAACAACCAACAATTCCATCAGTGACTCTTTCTCTGTTTAAACACATTTTTGTGAGCCAATCAACCGGACTCACCTGGCCAACAGCAACCAGATGGTCAGGTAGGAAAGGTTGGGATTAGCTTTTGGTAGAAAACAGTCAATAAAAAATCAAAAGGGTTTTCCTTTGCTCTACTATAATTGTTGGTTTAAATGTTCTATATATGATATTTAGAATCATAATATAGCATGAAACAATTAAATGCGATAGTGATATGATATGTGTAATGTGGAGTAATGTGTACCTGAGTAGATAATGAAGTCACTCTCCCGCTGTGTGTGTTGTAATCTGACTTTTTCCGTTCTTTGTTGAGAACAAGTACAGAATCTCTTCATTTGAATTTAAAAATAATTGACAAAATGAGGAAAATCAGGGTTTTCTCTACTATTATACATGTTTTTCCCCCTCCAATGAATCGCCACCTTAACATGGAGGAGGGGTTTGAGTGCGTCAGTGACCCTGAAACCTGAGTTATCGGGGGCAATATCTCCTGGTAGGTCTCGGCGAGCATCTGGTGGCCGGGCCTTGTGACGTGGAGTTTGGCCGGGAACGGCCCCAAAACCTACATGGAGCTGCGCTAAGGGCCTACCACTCGCAGGGATAGACATTGGGGTCGGGTGCATTGTGAGCCGGGCGGCAGGCAAAGACGGGGACCTAGGTGTACAGACCCAGTGCAGCTTCAGCAGTGATACGGGGGTTGTACCGGACGGTTAGGTTCAAGTCGAAGCTGAGCCTCAGCTCTCGATTTACCATTCTATCTACATTGAGACTCTCACCTATGTTCATAAGCTTTGGGTAGTGACCGAAAGAATGAGATCGCAGATGCAAGGGGCCGAAAATGAGCTGCCTTTGTGGGTGGCCTGGACTCAACCTTAGAGATAGGGTGAGGAGCTCAGACATCCGGAGGTAACTCGGAGTAGAACTGCTGGTACTTTGCATCGAAAGGGGCCAGCTGAGGTGCTATGAGCATCTGATCGGGATGCCTCTTGGAAGCCTACTTTTAGAGATATTCCGGGCACATCCAACTGGTTAGAGGCCCCGGGGTAGACTCAGAACACGCTGGAGGGATTATATATCTCGTCTGGTCAGGAAACGCCTCGGGGTTCCCCAGGAAGAGGGTACCCTGAGATGGCTTGCGTAGTTCACACTACACAACTTTAGTCCTGATTTTCCACTCTACGATTGTTGTTGGAGCTTCCCAACAAAAGCCCTAGATCAGAGGCAAATTGGCGTTTGCTTGGCTGACGAGAGCCGAGAGGCTCGCAATGCATCACCTGGCGGGATAAATATCTAACCTGTTGGGAAAATACAGCCAATAGGAGCACAAGACACATGTTGAAAGTAAACTTTGGGGGAGGGGTCATCTGTTAGTCATCCCAAAAAACTGAAAATTCGACACTAGCAGCTACATTTAAAGCACTTTATTTTACAAAAGGATGGACTGCTTTGTTTTATAACTACATTGAATCCATTTCCTTGATTAAATAAAAATAGTGCAATGTTGTGTTACATCAAATTCATTGATGTGACACTTTTTGTGATGGAAATTTGCATAAATCGTAAAACACATCATTCAGAAAAATGAAGATTGGAAATCATTGAATTTGCAAAAAAATTAAAAGGAATCTGGAAAAACATTAAACTTATTTGATGGGGCCCTATGTGTCAAATATTTCTTCCAAGGAATAGTGAATAGTTTCCCCCTATTGCCAGTCTCTATACTATGCTATGCTATGCTATGCTTAGCTAGGCTAACAATTGCCTGGATGGAAAGCTGAGCTACCATGAGGTGTTTTTATCCCAAAATCATTCGAGCCTCACTAATCTTTTGTTTAGATCAGTGTGTTAAATAATCTCTGACCTTGTTTGTTGTGCCTCTCCCCGTCACATAATAGCGATCTTACCTACACTCACTTAATGAAAGCTTGTACATTTGCTGTTTTAATGCTGCATTCCTTCAGTGGAAGGTCAGACATTCCCAGCTGCAAGGTTGTATTACACTTAATGCATTGCAGTGGCACAGTTCACAAATATGAACTGTGCCACTGTGCAAGGCTTAAAATGAAACATAAGTGTGTTTTGAAGAATTGAACGTGTAATGTTGCATATGGTTTATAGTGAGATGATCTCCGGGAAGTACAGTTTGAAAAACTTCATAGCAAAGAACCAAAAATAGACTAAACAGAAGAGCTCAGGAATCATAACTAAAACACATTGTGACTTTCAGAGTGTTTTCTATGTTTGTGACTCACAAATACAGATGGTGGCGAGGAGTCTGGTGGCGATGTACGGTGGCAGGCAGTCCTGGAAGGCCGGCTGCAAGACGTAATTGGAGAAGGTGAGCGCAATGACAGCCAGCGTGGTCGGATACATGATGAGGACGGCACTCCATAACAACAGGAAGCTACGGGATGAAGAGACAAAACACATAGGATTTCGTATGTGAGAGTAACACTGTGGGGTGGACTGTTTTTGGACAGACGAGGAGCTCTTGCTGCTCTCTTTCAGTTCCATCCTGACTTCACAGTCACACTTATACCTAAGAGCTGCCCAGCACAACCATAGTTTCCTGCTCTTGGTATCTGTACAGCTCCACTGCGGCAGTTGGGGTTGGGTGACTTACTCAAAGGCATCTTGGCACCAGTTATAAGAGACTGGTCTCCTGCTCAGACATGAGAAGGAGACAGTGAAAAAAGCAGTGGTGGGCCGTCAGGGCCAGCTAAGCCTTCTCTGCTGGCCTAAACAGAATCACAAAGTTATAGCTATTTTATAATTTAATAATTTTTCACAACTACACTACAAGTATTATAATTTTTTTCCCATTATCTTATTTTCTCATTGCACAGCTCCTGTCTTCCTCAGTTGCTCTGCTTCCAGCCTGCAGCGCTGCTTCCAGTGCAGCTTGTTTTAAGTAGAGCTCTTATCCAATCAGATTCAGCCTCTATTTCTCTATGTAAGGAGAGAGGCCCGAGGTCCTCTAGGTAGACCTTGCAGATTAAAGTATATGGGGACGATATTGTTGATTGTCCTCGTCTTCAACCAATCTGATCTTTAGTTTGACATGTTGGCCCTATTCTTTGACGTGCCAGAGCTGTCTAGGTAGCCTGCTAAGTACGTCAGCATTTACGTGCGCCGTGATTGTTCAGTGGGCCAGCTTGACTTTTGTCAAACAGAAAGCTAGCTAGCAAATCTTAGTATTTAGTAAGAGTTCAAGTTGAAACATATGTAAGAAGTTATGACATTGACATGACATTTTTAGCATTTTTAAATGGATTTCTTGAGAAGGACATTTCCAGAAAAGCTGGACATCTTATCAAAGGGTCAGTCAAGCCCACAGCTAGCAGCCCTGACCCAGCATGGAATAGGATTTGTACGAACGGTATATCTGGCTGACAGCGGCGGAGAAGCGCTGCACATTTTATGGCTAAGAATGTGTTTCATTTGCAACTGAGCTCTTGGTGTTTGGAGCTACGCTACGCTAACCAAGGCAGCTACACGACACAAGCTACGTGCTTTTGAAAACTTTTGGAGAGACCTGAGTGGACTTTTTAAGTGAAGAGCAGCTGTGGTAAGTTAACTGATTTTGAGTCTTTACATCTGCAGTAGCGTTTCTACTGTGTTAATTTGTCTATCGTGTTGTTTTTATGAATAATATGAATGGCTCGTGCTCTAGCCCCGCAGTGTTGCTGCATTTATTTGTTGGTTTGTTGTCATATAAATATGTGTGACTGGTTCTTGTGAGTTTTTCTTGTCATTGTGTTAATTACATTGATTTGGACTATATGCATTGTCCATTAATTATGAAGCATCCCGTCATGCGCGGGGTTATTGTCCGGACAATTGAATCCATTTGAGCTGTTGTTTTCCTGTTAAGTTAGTTTAGCCCCCCTGAAGACGTGCGGTGCCGCAGCCTCAGCTGTTTTTTGTTATTGTTCCGGGTTCAGAGGTCACAAAGCCTGTTGGCTGTTACGTGAGCGCAGTCCACCGAAAACATTATATTTCCCACAATTTAAGCTTCTGCATTTTCCAAATGTACTAGTATTATTCAAACGTATTGTTCGGTTCTTAAGCCTCAGCTTCTTAAGCCTTGGACCGAACGGTTTAATGTGAATATGTGTACTATTACACCCCTAGAAACAAATAACCGTAGCTGTGGCGTCATAATGTGCTTATTGGGACATGGCTCTAGTCTAGTAGGACAGTACAGAAGGCCCAGGTCCGCCACTGGAAAAAAGCAATATACAGCGAATGGAAATTGTTGCTGAAACCAGAATAAAGTATGTCTTATCTTACTGTGACCTTAATTATTGATTTTTGAAATTATTTCTTATTCTTTTATTTCCTTGCACTTCTGTGCACGTGCAAATGAATGAGCCACACAGGACTAAACTAGTGCCTCCACAGGCATTCACAGTGCTAGGCACATTTGACCTTCTCAGCTCTATGATCAGCTGACATGTCACGTAATCAAATGAAAGTCACAAGACCTTCAGGGCTGATGTCCCAGGCGGGCAGACCTCTTGTGTACAGACTGTTGCAGTGTAATCCATACCAAGTGAGTACAATTGCTGCAATCTAACACTCTCGACATGAAACTTGTCAAAGTAGAAACTGCTGTTTTAGTTGAGGCACAGAGTGTAAATTTGCACTAAGTAGCATACAGATCTGCAGCAACCATATGGAGCTAAATCCAGGTCAAAAGTTTTGATCATTTGAAAAAATAATTTGAACCTGAAAGTTCAAGTTATGGTCTTGAACATTGAAAAATGCAGCAATGTATTCAAAATAAAAATAAGTGAATGAATTTTTTTTTTGGGTTGAATATCATTTTGATTCAGTTCTGGAATTTTTTTAAATACATTTATTTTTTTCATTTTTCACTTTCATATATATTTTGATATTTGAGGTCTTGTATTTTTCAGTTTCAGATTTTATATTTTCAGATTAATTTTTTTTTTTTGGTTTCAAATCTTTTTTTCACTTTCAGATCGTTTTTTTCAGTTCAGACTTTTGACCCTGATCTAGCGTGGGGGCGTGGCTTCAACTAAGAGGGGCGTGTCATCATGAGTGACAGCATCACAAAGAAGGCTGAGGACCTTCCTCAACAAATTGGCTAACCCTCCTTCTATACACCAATGGGCTGTTAGGCGTCGTAAAACACACTTCATTCAAACTCAAAAATGAGCAGCGATGTATACAGGCATCTGACAGTCAGTCGTCGTACAAGACATTTCATACAATCTTGCCAAAATTAAACTCTCAAAGCTGTCTGGCCGCTTAGCAGCGGCTGAGTTATGGCTAGGTATAGCAGGGGGTGTACTGGTAGTTCCGTTGGCTGTTAGCATTTAGCCAAACACACGGCCCAAAACAATAAAGGTAGGTGAGCTGCAGGGCAGCGACCGAAAGGTACGCAGCAGTGTGTGTACTGGTAGTTATGTTAGCTGTTAGCCAAACACATTATCCTTCCACTGTGGAAACAACAGTACTTACCCCACTAGCCCTCCAAAGATTTCTGTCACATATGAATAGTCTCCTCCAGATTTTGGGATGGTGACACCAAGTTCAGCGTAGCACAGGGAGCCAAGGGCACAGATCCCCCCTCCACAAACCCAGACGATGAGTGACAGCCCCACGGAGCCTGCATGCTCCAACACTCCTTTAGGTGAGATGAATATCCCAGAGCCAATAATGTTACCTTTGGAGAAACACAAAGATTAAGAGGGTTATTTACTCTTGCCTATGAATAATGCAAATATTTAACTATAAAGTAGTCAGAGAGCATCAACTTTTTTTGCTTTTATTGGATATTGATAGTGGTTGAAAAGAAAGGGGGAGAGAGAGGGGATGACATTACAGCATAATGGCCATTTGCCATTACAGCAAATGGCCGCAGGTAACGTTGATCTATTGAATAAGATATACATATAAAAATGTTTTAAAGGCACCAATAAACGCAAAAGCTGTAAACAAAAACGGCTTGGACAAAGAAAAAGAAAACAGCAGCCATGAAATCCCAAGAGGCTTATTAAACCCTGCCAACCATTTAAATATAAGCTCTAGGGATTCATTTCAACTGACTTAGTTTCATTTAATGAATTGTGCAATCTCTAAAGAACACCTGTCATCAACATTATGTCTGTCTTATGGTGGACTGTAAGCATCCGTGAAACTGGTTTTGATCTGGTCTGGTCTGGTATTTTTGCAGGTTAGGCAGTGTGGTTGGGCTCATACAACATATCGGGTGGCTGAAATTTAAAAACCCTGCCCGAAGTAGTTAAATATGTTGAATATGATTTAGTCTAATCGTTCTGTTTATAATATAACTGCAGACGGTACGACACCTTTGACGACTCCTTTTATTTTTGGCATCATATGAATAGGCAGGTGTGCGCCGGTCGGCTTTGAATTTGTTGTAATAATTTAAGTATAAAATAATTAGGTGAAAATGATTTGATATGCTGGAAATGGCTTTTTATGGTTATTTATAATTAATTTAGGCTACCGGGGAGAGTGCACAGCGCACTGTGGCCATTTAATTAATCTAGAGTAATGTATTTAAAAAAAATTCTCCACTGACCTATCAATTGGTTGAAGGGTAGAGAAGACAGAAGTTACGTTTTTCTTGTCTACACTGCTGGCAATCGATTTGCGTTGGCGTGGTGAGCGCAAAGATGCCGAACCACACGGCAGCGCCACCTGTGACATTGCAGGCTACATGCATTGAATATTCAGAGGGATGTCAACAGGGTCAAAGGACAAAAATAATAGCCAGAAAACACTGAGTTGTGACTTTCTCGCAGTTTTTGATCTGACTTTATGGGAAGAAAAATTAAATAGCAGGGCAGGCCCTTTTCAGATTAGTATAATTGGGCGAAACCCAAATAAGAGTAACTACCAGTTCATCCAACATGGCCTTGTGGTGTAGTGGAATCATGGCTCATTGAGGCTCCTGGCTCAGCTGTCCCCACCAAACAGGGATAAACAGAGGTTCCCTGGTGGCTCAGTTGGCTAAGGCACATACTAATAAGCAACCATGTCATGAGTTCAAATCCAGCCTGGCATTCATATGTCATCACCCCTACAAAAAAGAAAAGAAAAACTAACAAGCACGAGAAAGTAACCAAACAGCAGCTGTCCAAGCAAAACATGGTTTAGGCTGTCGTTCATGTTTTTCTCCTCATTGGAGAACTTTGGGACAGAGTCTTCGAGAACAAAATATGACTCTGTCCACTTTAAACATTTTTGCTGTTTAAAACCCAGTGAGGCACGCCATCGCGTTGGAGCAGCACTGAATGCTCCCTAATGATGCAGAGGGGGAGAAGAGGTCCGAACAGTGCATTTATCACTGTCACATTTGATTGTGGAGGCCGTGGTGAGATGCAGAGCCGTTGCATAACGCCTACGTTGTATTTGTTATGTCATAAAGTTGGCATCACGGCTAAGAGCATGACTCAGAATCCTACTGACCCTCTCAGCCTCCCTGCACTTTAGCTGGGAAATTTTCTCAAATTTACTGCTCAGATCAATCGCCGTTTTATTCAAATTGTGGAGATGAGTAAAGAAATACACCACTATGCTCTTCTGTCAACCCATAAGCTTGTTTGAAATTTTTGCAGTGTTTTTTTTTTTCTCTACATGTGTCTGTCTTACAAGAATTTGCATGCACGAAGCAGGGAGTGACGATAACAGACTCCCTCCAGAGGGGAAATGTGGAGCAGGATGAATTATTTGCTGGTGTGGAGGTGGGGCTGGTAAAATGGGGGAATGTAAGTAATTTGATACATTTGATTTACTGTCCAGCCCCTGAACGTAAGCAGTAGTAGTTACACACAGAGAGGCAGCAGACAATAGTATAATATTAGACGGAGCGGTGGATATATGAGTAGGCTGGATCTGGTGGGTAGTAGCATGACTCAAGTTGTACTGTATGTGCGTAATAGCTGCACACAGGCTTCACTCCATCTGTGCACCACAGAAAAAACTTGGCAACTGGTCATTCGAGCACTAATTTCACACCAGCAACATTAAAGTAGACCAAGTCCATAACCGTCGAAGCTCACTGATATACTGTAAAGCAGTGTTTCCCAAACTTTTTCACTGGGGACCCGGTTCACTGTGGGGCTTGTCTCCCAATCGCAAATTTGTACGTTCCTGACCATTTTTACTGACATTTATGCGTCACCTTTTAATATCTTGAATAGGAAAACCAGCTATTTCAAAGGACTATATATGTTTAAAAAAACCTCAACTTTATTTTATGCATGTGTTATTAAAACATATACACATGTTTAATACTTTATAAATGACACCAAATAAATGCTTTTAGGCGGAGTTAAGAGCCTCTGAGTGTTTTTCTCTCATCATTAAAAGACAAACAGCACACTATCCTGTCATATTAGATTCAATGTTGTAAGTAAGCTACAATAATCAGAATAATAGGAAAATGAAGGCTCCCTCATGTGGCTCAAAAGTGTACTGTAGATATAAATGTTAAATAAAAGACTATGGAAGATATGTATTTATATATATACATATATATATATATATATATATATATATATACGTATATATATGTATATATATACTGTATCATAATTTGGTGACCCTATAAAAAAACCTTCTGCAACCCAGTCTTCGGGAATTTATGTAAAGCATAGTCAGCACTCTGGGTGTACTTTGAACATTTAGCAAGGGATTTGTACAGCGACTGCTTGCCAAATTAATAAAAAACAAAGTTAAAAAGGCAGGGTAAAGAATAAGTCTTAACTGTAACTGTATCAGCCTCTATCATAGCACAATAGATGTGACCTTGGTTATGAAGATAAGCTATTAAAATGATAACATTACAATTGAAAGTGTAGCACTTCCTTTGTAACACTTTTTGAATGTCACATTGCTATTTATTCCTCTTTCCACTGAGGCAACCACTCTGTTTGTTTTTTGCCCTAATGATAAAACAGCCTCTATTGTTCTCTATTTATTACTTTTTCCGGTAGGTTTGTGTCAAGTCTGCACAGCGAAGCGCTTCTCCATTTTCATATTTATCTCAATATGTAA
This sequence comes from Cebidichthys violaceus, assembly GCF_023349555.1. Lineage (NCBI taxonomy): Eukaryota > Metazoa > Chordata > Actinopteri > Perciformes > Stichaeidae > Cebidichthys > Cebidichthys violaceus. The sequence goes on from NW_027176705.1 coordinate 16,701,883, forward strand.
AACATGAGGATATGTGAGCAGGCAGGTGTAGTAATCAACATTGTAAAAAAAACTAAAAACTGGAAATCACCAGCTAACAAGTTTCAATTAATTCAACATCTGTCTTCAACTTTCAGTCACTTTGGTCCGCTCCAACATCCCTTTTACTTTGAGGGTGCCGCCTCTACTCCTGGTGGAGGAGCTTATCATTTGGAGAGCAGATGTACAGACGGAGTTATGGAATCTCATGGCAGTACTGTAAGATTTCCCTGGCACATTCCTAATCATACCCAACAACATGTTGCTTCGCTGTCTTATTCACCCAGTCCTCCAAATTCTGTATAGACGTGTCACAAGCATTCAGTCCCGTCTTTTCATCCTGCATGCTCTTGGTTCATATGTTAACCTGACTATAAAGTGAACCATATAGATATATTTTTGAGTGACCAGCTAGATTTAAAGACTCCCTACTCTAAAACATGCAAGTTAGCAATCCGTAGTGTACAATAAAAAAAAGGCGAGTTAGTGTACACATCTCTAATAAGCTAAATCCAAGAACATAATGTCTTGCACAAAAATAACTCCATGACCTCATGACAACATTCATGTCATGTCATTAAGTCATCTGCATCCTCCCCCTGCCTCCATAAATGTAGAGGCTGGACTCTGGTTATCAGCTGGTGCTTGGGGAATCCTCTGCATTACTGTCACATTATCGGCACATACTGCATAACCTGTTGCAGATTAGGTCGTTTATACTGTAACACTATCACTGTTCACATCACGTTCTAAAATAGACCTTCACTTTCTATAGAGGCATTTATTTTCTAATGCAAATGTATTGTTCTACAGCACCATTGCATTTGTACTAGGCTACGAGCGGGTGATAATAGGATGATTACAAGGAACTACATTGATGCCTTGCTTTACCCCGGCGTCACTCTACTCGGGAACCCATAACCCTGGCAGTTTAATGCTCGACCGGGGGGCTGTGCTTTGTCTGCATTCCTTTCAAGTTCAACACGAGGAGGTCCAGCCACGTAGGCATGTCCATATTCAGATCATCACGACTGATGCAACAGTTTCCACACAAAACCCAAGTGGACCGAGACATCAGAGGTGGGCCATCCGCGCGTAAAAGCGACTCTTTCTGTGCGTATTTAAGCGGTTTGTGCCAAAGTCAGACCGCTAAGCCATAACTAAATGTTACGGCGAATTACATTCCCTACAGTGTACTTACAGTAGTTTCGGAACAACGGAACCCGTTCTGTGACTGTATCCTACTGTGTGCCATGGTATTGTAACTTTAACATCAAAGAAACAATTGCACACCGGTCACGTTACGATAGTTATTCCGCTCAAACACGTTTCTCCTTGTAGCTGAATTCACCGTATCGAGCCATTCTCCGTGAACACACGATTTAAAACAAAAGCTGGCACACACTCACCGATGATAATAGCGCAAGCGCTCAAAAGTCCAATTTCTTTTTTCAGAGTGACTCTGTCGCTCTTTGAGGACTTATTATCCTTCTTCTTTTTCTCTTTGTCCCCCATCTCCTCCGCCTTGCAAGTGTGCTTCCTGCCCGCCTCGGTCCGGTCCAGATACCGTAGACTGAACCAAGCTCCGCTACCCGGGCTGCCCTTATAATTTACTACTGATGAACGGAGGAGGATACGCGCATGCGCACGACTCGCCACTGAAGTCACCACCTAGACTCAGGTAGGCTGATGTAAAGGTGTGAAAAAAAAATACAGATTTCACAAAATAACACAATTAAAAATCCTAACCAAATCTAATATTAAACTATGGGAAATATTAAAATATAGAGTGAAAGATTTCTTCAAATTCAAATGCAGAGAATTAAATACAGCAAAGAAATACATATTATGATGAATTAATGAAGCAATACATTAGTCTGAAACAGAAGAAACAAAAATCTACAGTAAATGAGGAAACTATGACAAGTATGAAGAAACAAATAGACAACTTTAATCATGAGTTATTATATAATGTTTATAAACAGTCAGACTTGGATAACAGAGGGAATCTAATTCATGCTCTGAAATCAAGTCAAAAACAAATTCAAGTTAAATTTATTAAATGTATAAAAAACTATGTGAAGGTGATACTTTTTACTATGAAAAGGAAAAAAGAGAAATAATCAGAAATCTGTGTGTCAATACATATAAGAGAATAGACCTAGATGCAGGCTGTGTTAATATTCTGTTGGAAACAATGCCTTCATACAGCGACTTAAACTTCACTTATCTTAGTGGAGAGATAAGAAAAGAGGAAGTGATGGAGACCATCTAACAACTTAATGTCAGTAAAAGTCCTGGGCCTGCCCATTGAGTTCTATCAGTTATATAACGACGATGTTTTAAACCTCCTCACTGCTGTGTACAATGAAGCGGCTGTATGGGAGACTCCTTTTATCAAGGTGTTTTATTTTATTGTTTAAGAAAGGTGGTGATGCTGATTTGGATAACAGACATCTCACTATTATGAATACAGACTATAAGATTCTTGCTAAAATAATCATGAACAGATTAAATGATATATTAGACAAAATCATAGATAAAGAACAAACATGTGCAATTAAAGGCCGACTGATGTGGGACAACCTGTGCATATTAAGAGAACTTTTACATAAACCTGATAAAAAAAGGTTTCTATGTTGCTGGGCTTGATCAGATGAAGGCCTTTGATTACATCTCTAGAGATTACCTCTGGGCTGTGATGAAGTCATACGGCTTCCCCGATGTCTTTATTCACATGGTGAAATGTCTGTATGTTAAATTTAATATTTAATGGAGTTTTAACTGAAGCCTTTCAAGTGGAGAGAGGAGTGAAGCAGGGCTGTCCTCTAAGTGCAGCTTTATACGTCCTCACCATAAATCCTTTAATTAAAAAAATAAACTCAGATCATTTAATTTCAGGTTTAAGTGTAGGTCATATGCCCAAAGTCACAGCCATCGCTTACGGTGATGACATCACTGTTATCATTAAAAACCAGGTGGAGATGGATGCTTTGTCTAATAATCTAGCACTGTATGAACTAGCATCTGGAGCTAAATTAAATCATAACAAAACAGAGGGAGTTTGGATCGGAGATGAATGTGATAAATGTAATATTAACATTTAAGTTAAACCAGAAATAAAAATACTGGATTTAGTATTTTGTGACAGAAAAAGTAGTGAAAGAAATTGGGAAAATAAGTTGTGTGAAATTAAAAAGAGGTGAAAAAATTTGAAAACAAAAATACTAATTACAAAAACAGAGTAAATATAGTCAAGACGTTAATCCTATCTAAATTACTTTTTTTATCAAACATTTTCCTCCATCCAACAAAATGATAAATAAACAGTGTGTAAACTTAATCTGGGGCACAACCAGGGAAGTGACTAAAAGACAACTGATGTATAAAAGTAAAGAACACGATGGGTTAGGGGCTCTAGAGCTCGGCGTCAGATTACATGTTGCCTTAATAAAAAATGTCTCTGCTGCCATCTCCAGAAACGCTCTCTGGTTAGGAGACGGCTCCATGTGGAGAAAGAGAAAGGGGAAACTGAGACAAGGTCCTGAATCAAAGTTAGCATACAGAGATTTTATTAACCAACATCAACACCTACGGATAGACTGGAACAGTTTATATAAAAGTATCTATAAAAAGATCAATGATTTTAAATATGGTGGACTCAATGTGAACTATAAATCCGTAATGTATGCTATGTTTGATGAAAAGATGTCTGTTAAACAAAAATAACTTCACCAGCTCATTGTTAGCATCACATGTTTTAAACTATGGAAACCCAGATGTATAATGGTAATAAAACAGACTGTAATGGACGGCAACATGGTGGTGAAACACATAGTCACTGACTATGATAAGCGCCATTCCCTACCGTGGCATTTGTTGAACTTCTGACCCGAGCACACAGCATTTTTTTGTATCTGTCTTTTTATGTCTGTACTTTTGAATCATGTATGTATTTGTAGAACTGTAGATTCTGATGAATTAAATAAAATTAAATAAAGTTAAATAAAGTTTTCTAAAAAAAAAAAGTTAAGGTGTGATGATAAAAACTATAAATTAATAAATAGATAATCAGGCTGAATATGGAAACTGTAAACTTCAAATAAGACAAATGAAGACAGGACGTGCACAAACAAACTTTTGAAATATTGAAAAAAGGATAGGTTGTCCTTGAATGAATTTGAAAAGAATATATTGTTTGAATTTTCTTTATCTTTTAAACTCCCATATTTTTTTGAAAGCTCTCCAACTTTACAAGGACAGGTTGGTGGTTCAGTGTTAGCCAAACAGGACAGGTCTGGTTGGACAGGTCTGTTTTCCCTCTGGGCTGCTGTAATTTGAGTCTCTGCTGAGGGCCAACAGTATAGCCTACTGTTCTACTACACAGATGTAGGCCCAGATCATGAGATTATTAAGGTAACAGTCAGATGCTCTTGACTTATTTACAACTTTTTTCCTTTGTGCTGTTGTACAAGTGCATTCTGTGGACTCACTATATAACTGATCAATATAAATATGAAAACACAGATACATCAACAAATGTCATTGATAAGGAAGGTGTGAAGAAGAGTCAGGGATCAAACACCTGAAGTTTGAGGAAGTAAACGGAGAGGAGAATATTACTTGCAGTTTTTATTAACAATCCTACAGTATATGCTTTACTCTTCAGAGGGTGTCTGCAGAACTACATTTTGATGACACACACAGACTCACAATGTAAAAACAATACCAGGCACACACTGTCACAGCTGACAATTAATACATTATTAATTAAGCTGAATAGTTCAACTGTCCACTTCAAATAAAACGTATTAAGTAAAGTCATATATTATTTGATTTTTTCAAAGTTGGGGAGTTTTTCTTGAAAACTCCCCAACTTTACAAAAAAAGGACAGATTGTCCCTCCTTGGAAATGGTTCTGTTTTAGTCAGACAGGCTTCAGGTGAGTCTGTTCTCCCTCTAGGCTGCTGTAATTTGAGCCTCTGCTCATTCTTTTGAAGTGGAAGAGGGTCAACACAACAGCATGTTCCACACACTGTTTTCAATCAGTAGGCCCAGACTATTAGATTCATTTGGTCAACAGTCAGATGTTCTTGTATGAAACCACGGCCATTACAACAAATTTCAACGGGCAGGCTGTGTGATAATATAGAAACAAATATTAATAGATAGAAAACAGTACTCACAGAGCAGCTATGTGTAACCATATATGGTTACATGGTTACACATAGCTGCCCTGTGAGGCATGTAAAAACACATGAGGAATTTAAAGTTTTAAAGCATTCCTAGTATGTTTAATAGCACCCCTAGTGGTGGATATTTTATGTCAATGTTTACTTATAAGTTTTAAACCAAAGGTACAACTTTTTATTTTATTTTATTTAAACCTTTATTTAACCAGGAGAGTCCTATTGAGATTAAACATATTTTTTTCAAGGGAGACCTGGCCAAGACAGGCAGCAACATAAGAAACACATAGTTACAGGCAGAAAACACAGAACAAGACAAGTTAAAAGAAACTAAAAGTTAAGAGACAGTGACGTAACCGAGTTCATTTAAAAAACATTGACATTTTTGGGTAACTGCCTCTATTTCTTTCATTTTAGATTTAAAAGCAGTAAGTGGTATCAGTTCTTTGAGTTTTAAATCATTCTGCAACATATTCCATGATGAGGGTGCAGAGTACACAAAAGCCCTTTTTCCCATTTCCGTTCTGGCATTTGGGACAGTGAGCATAAAGAAGTCCTGAGAACGCAAGGAGTATTGTCTAACACGTTTCTGCATGATGAAGACACAGGTAGTTTGGGAATAGACCAAGGATTGCCTTATAAATGAAGGTGTACCAATGGCAGAGCCTACGGGTGGCCAAAGCAGGCCATCCTACCCGAGAGTATAACTCACAGTGGTGAGTCAGAGCTTTACAATTGGTAATAAACCGCAGTGAACCATGTGTATCCTGTGCTGAAGTGTCTCTCCTTGGCTACCGTAGGGCTGTGTAGGCCTTGGCCCCTCCTATTTCCTGGTTCTTAATTTGTTTGCCACTATATAAGTCATACTATGAGTTGCGTCTTTCCCTCTCTCTGACTCCCAGGCTTCGGTAGGTGTGAACTTTAGGTTTTTAAGTTGAGGCATATTTGTATATGAAGTATATTTGAGATATATTCTTTTTACTGTCTGCAATCATTGGATATAATGGATTGCCTGTGTTTTTAATACATTGTTTTAAGTATTTGATACAATAAACTTCGTAATCTTGAGGGAATCCTGTCTCAGTCTGTCGTTCACCGCCACCTGTACCAATAGGGGATCTGTGGGCTTTTAGTTGGTTTGAGCTGGTGTTAAAGGTGCAGTGCATTGTAAACCAAATCCGGGCCTTGCCGTGTCCCGTGGTCACACATGGTAAGCTGTGTCCATCATACGAAGACAGTTAGCAGAGGCATGCATATAAAGAAGATCACCATAGTCCAACACAGGTAAAAAAAGTAGCAGCAACTAATCGCTTTTTTACATTAAACCAAGACCGTCTACACCTCTGTTATTTATTTATGAATAGCAGTAGGCCTTTTACAGTTATTTTTTTTTCATGTGGTAGCAGGAAAATACAGGTGTAATTAAGAAATATGAACAATGGCTGCATTCCATCTAGGTGTTCCAGTTGCCTGGTGGTGTTCCTACTGGTCGACTGGGAAGGCTTACTGTAAATGAAACGGAACCTTCATGAATGTTAGCTGCACCTGTGTTTCTCTTGCTGTGACAAGTCTGCATAGAAAACGTTATATTTGTTTTTCACAGCTTAAAAATGTGTGTAGGGTAAAAGAGACAGTTTTTTTTGTCTCACCAAAGTTTAAATCGAGTAAGTAATTGATGAACCATTATCTTGAGTTCTATTCTGTTCCCGATCAAATTTGGATGGTAAAGTAGTGTTTTTGGATTCACAGCACATGACTTTGTGTGCAGCCCAGGGGTGGTCGTCTGGTCTCCTCAGAAGGACCGCTGTAAAACTTCACACTCATACCAATTAGCTAAATAGCCATATATGTGCCAGAGGGGCAGAGAGAGTGAAACATTACTCTGGAATGATTAATTATTTCCCCTGCTTGTATTTGTTTTCAATGACGACTTCCTGGTTTTCAATAAAGCCACCTGCTATTTTTATATATCAGAGCACATGGACACACATGCACGCGCACACACACACACACACTCGCGGCAGATAACGGTTAGGATCACTTTGAAGATGTCAAAAGAAAGAAATGTTATGAGATACGGATATTTTAAGTGAATGTTTATCCCCTCAGTTTATCTTCATGAATAGGACTTTAATAAGAACGGTGTATTTTGTTGATATACTATTGTGCTGTGATGGTTCATTGAGTGCACCTGTTAATCCTGTGTTGAGCAGGCGCCAACCTCTGGTTCTGAAAAGTGAATCCAATACGGAAGTGCCTTAATCTTGCATTATTTCTAATGGCCAGCAGGGGATGACTCCTCTAGTTGCCAAATGAAGTCTGATTGTATAGGTCTATGAGAAAATGACCCTACTTCTTACTTGATTTATTACCTCAGTAAACATGAGTTTATGGTCTCAATCGGTAGTTTCAAGTCTTCTTCAATACAGCATGACATTCATTTAAATCATGGTCCCAATTAGAATAAAATAGACCATAAAGCAGGGTATGCGTTAGGGCGGAGCTACCTTGTGATTGACAGGTTGGTACCCGACCAGAGTCGTTTATGGTGTCCCTACGTAACTCCTCCACAGTCCAAATATGGTCACTTCTGTTCTGGTTTAAGAAAAACAAGTTGGCGAAGACCAAAATCCAAGATGGCGATGGCCAAAATGCCAAACTTAAGGCGTCAAAAAATTGGTCCACAAACCAATGGGTGACATCCCACTTCGTTTTACGTCAGCTGTCACACAGGTGGTTTTACGAGTGAAGCTATACTAGTGTATAGGGAAACCGTAAACTTCAAATAAGACAAATGAAGACAGGCAAATTTATTTTAATTTCTTGCTTTTGGACATGCACAAACAAACTTTTGAAATATTGAAAAAAGGATAGGTTGTCCTTGAATGAATTTGAAAAGAATATATTGTTTGAATTTTCTTTATCTTTTAAACTCCCATATTTTTTTGAAAGCTCTCCAACTTTACAAGGACAGGTTGGTGGTTCAGTGTTAGCCAAACAGGACAGGTCTGGTTGGACAGGTCTGTTTTCCCTCTGGGCTGCTGTAATTTGAGTCTCTGCTGAGGGCCAACAGTATAGCCTACTGTTCTACTACACAGATGTAGGCCCAGATCATGAGATTATTAAGGTAACAGTCAGATGCTCTTGACTTATTTACAACTTTTTTCCTTTGTGCTGTTGTACAAGTGCATTCTGTGGACTCACTATATAACTGATCAATATAAATATGAAAACACAGATACATCAACAAATGTCATTGATAAGGAAGGTGTGAAGAAGAGTCAGGGATCAAACACCTGAAGTTTGAGGAAGTAAACGGAGAGGAGAATATTACTTGCAGTTTTTATTAACAATCCTACAGTATATGCTTTACTCTTCAGAGGGTGTCTGCAGAACTACATTTTGATGACACACACAGACTCACAATGTAAAAACAATACCAGGCACACACTGTCACAGCTGACAATTAATACATTATTAATTAAGCTGAATAGTTCAACTGTCCACTTCAAATAAAACATATGAAGTAAAGTCATATATTATTTGATTTTTTCTTTTCTTTTTAAACTCCTGTGATTTCTTGAAAACTCCCCAACTTTACAAAAAAGGACAGATTGTCCCTCCTTGGAAATGGTTCTGTTTTAGTCAGACAGGCTTCAGGTGAGTCTGTTCTCCCTCTAGGCTGCTGTAATTTGAGCCTCTGCTCATTCTTTTGAAGTGGAAGAGGGTCAACACAACAGCATGTTCCACACACTGTTTTCAATCAGTAGGCCCAGACTATTAGATTCATTTGGTCAACAGTCAGATGTTCTTGTATGAAACCACGGCCATTACAACAAAGCAGCAACATAAGAAACACATAGTTACAGAACACAGAACAAGACAAGTTAAAAGAAACTAAAAGTTAAGAGACAGTGACGTAACCGAGTTCATTTAAAAAACATTGACATTTTTGGGTAACTGCCTCTATTTCTTTCATTTTAGATTTAAAAGCAGTAAGTGATATCAGTTCTTTGAGTTTTAAATCATTCTGCAACATATTCCATGATGAGGGTGCAGAGTACACAAAAGCCCTTTTTCCCATTTCCGTTCTGGCATTTGGGACAGTGAGCATAAAGAAGTCCTGAGAACGCAAGGAGTATTGTCTAACACGTTTCTGCATGATGAAGACACAGGTAGTTTGGGAGCAGACCAAGGATTGCCTTATGAATGAAGGTGTACCAATGGCAGAGCCTACGGGTGGCCAAAGCAGGCCATCAGCAGACATGATAAGCTGTGTCCATCATACGAAGACAGTTAGCAGAGGCATGCATATAAAGAAGATCACCATAGTCCAACACAGGTAAAAAAGTAGCAGCAACTAATCGCTTTTTTACATTAAACCAAGACCGTCTACACCTCTGTTATTTATTTATGAATAGCAGTAGGCCTTTTACAGTTATTTTTTTTCATGTAGTAGCAGGAAAATGCAGGTGTAATTAAGAAATATGAACAATGGCTGCATTCCATCTAGGAGTTTCAGTTGCCTGGTGGTGTTCCTACTGGTCGACTGGGAAGGCTTACTGCCACGCTTACTGTAAATGAAACGGAACCTTCATGAATGTTAGCTGCACCTGTGTTTCTCCTGCTGTGACAAGTCTGCATAGAAAACGTTATATTTGTTTTTCACAGCTTAAAAATTTGTGTAGGGTAAAAGAGACAGTTTTTTTTGTCTCACCAAAGTTTAAATCAAGTGAGTAAGTACTTGATGAACCATTATCTTGAATTCTATTCTGTTGCCAATCAAATTTGGATGGTAAAGTAGTGTTTTTGGATTCACAGCATATGACTTTGTGTGCAGCCCAGGGGTGGTCGTCTGGTCTCCTCAGAAGGACCGCTGTAAAACTTCACACTCATACCAATTAGCTAAATAGCCATATATGTGCCAGAGGGGCAGAGAGAGTGAAACATTACTCTGGAATGATTAATTATTTCCCCTGCAGTGTATTTGTTTTCAATGACAACTTCCTGGTTTTCAATAAAGCCACCGACTATTTTTATATATCAGAGCACATGGACACACATGCACGCACACACACACACACACACATACACTCGCGGCAGATAACGGTTAGGATCACTTTGAAGATGTCAAAAGAAAGAAATGTTATGCGATACAGATATTTTAAGTGAATGTTTATCCCCTCAGTTTATCTTCATGAATAGGACTTTAAGAACGGTGTATTTTGTTGATATACTATTGTGCTGTAATGGTTCATTGAGTGCACCTGTTAATCCTGTGTTGAGCAGGCGCCAACCTCCGGTTCTGAAAAGTGAATCCAATACGGAAGTGCCTTAATCTTGCATTCTTTCTAATGGCCAGCAGGGGGCGACTCCAATAGTTGCAAAAGGAAGTCTGATTGTATAGGTCAGGGGTGCCCAATACGTCGATCGGAGGTAGTGCGGGTAGATCGCATGCCATTCAAAAAAAATTAGATGTCCTCATGGCATTTGCCACTTGATTGACATACAGGGCAGCCAGTCTGAGATCACGTCTTTTCTAACACACGGGTCACGACGTATGCTTGGTCAACCGCACAACTCCGGTGAGCTAATTAGTTAGCCTCCCAATTTATTTCTACTACAGAAGCTAAAGCTGCAGCGTCAGAGCTGGAGACGCAACGGAAGCCGTGTGCGCAACTTGACAGTGTGCGCTACACAGAGCACATTGACAAGTGTCTGCCAGAGTTTGACAAACACTTTCAAGACTTTGCTTTACTCGAGCCAGTCGCTACATTTATGTGCTGCACATTTCGGGAAGATATTGAGGTTGATTTAAAAAATTAGTCTAGGGCTCATGGACAATTTTGGAACTTACTCACAGAGGAAAAGTACCCAAACTTGAGGAAATGTGCTACCTTCTTGACTGCATTATTTGGCTCTACTTATTTATCTGAGTCAGCCTTTTCCCACATAATAAATATTAAGTCCAAACACCGTTCCACCATGACTGATGATCATTTGAAGTCTGCTTGAGGCTGGCTACCAGCAGCTACTGTACTATACAACCCTGGTTGATTCCATTCAGTGCAAATCATCAGAGTAAGGTATGACCAAAAATGTACAGAATTGTATTGTGCCATAAGGATTCATGCAGTTATGCAAGGTACGCCAACATATATTGTAAATATAAAGTATACTCAGTGTATATATATATATATATATATATATATATATATATATATATATTTATATTTAGCATTTTGAATGTAGGTAGATCATTTTGACTTGGTCATTTTAAAAGTAGCTCGCAAGCCAGAAAACTGTGGGCACCCCTGGTATAGGTCTATAAGAAAATTACCCTACTTCTTACTTGATTTATTACCTCAGTAAACATTGTAAACATGAGTTTATGGTCTCAAATCATGGTCCCAATTAGAATAAAATAGATCATAAAGCAGGGTATGCTTTAGGGCGAAGCTACCTTGTGATTGACAGGTTGGTACCCGACCAGAGTTGTATATGCCTAGGTCACTCCTCCGCAGTCCAAATATGGTCACTTTCGTTCTAGTTTAAGAAAAACAAGATGGCGAAGACCAAAATCCAAGATGGTGATGGCCAAAATTAAGGAAATTATTCCACAAACCAATGGGTGACATCCTGCGTCGTTTTACGTCAGCTTTATTACAGCTCAGTGGGAGAATGTCTTGCATTTTGCTATCATCTACGGTGCATGGTGTTTCACCGTGTACAGCGGTCAGATGAGAGCCAACGACAACCACACTCACCACACCACTGCAACAAAAGCGTAATATATATATATATGTCATCCCTGCAACAAATGTGTAGACTATGAAAATAAAAACTCAAAGGAACACAGTTCATCCAGGTATCTCAGAAAAAGGCTGCACCAAAGCATCAATCACTAAAGCATACTCTTAAAGGAACAGTATGTGAAATTTAGTGGCATCTCATGGTGAGGTTGCAAGTGTGTTGGAGAACTATGGTGGCCTTCAGATAGTAATGGGTATCTTTAGGGTTTTTTACTACAAGGTGCTACTTTTATCAGATGACTAAATAATTGCTTTAAAAACCCCCAGATATATTTAGAACAGGATCAGAAGTTATTTATGTCTTAGATATAACTAAATATTGTTTCCAGAGAGTTATTAATAAAGTATTAGCTTTTTACTCGTGAATGTCTTATTGCACGTACTTGAGATTACTCAAGTTGTCGTCAACTCGAGTAATCTTCACTTTATCCGGTTCTCACTGTCTCCAACGAAGCCTCTCTGCTCTGTATGCTGATTTAGTTCCTTGTGTGTAGTTGGAGGAGCTCAACACCGACAGGGAGAGCAGAGGAGATACTAATTGTCACGGGGTGTGGTGGAGGACTCAAACGAAGACATATGGAGATGCAGTGAGAAAACAGGTTTTAATGATATCAGAACAAAATAGGAATCGTTAACGGAATACAACAGGGAATCCACGACAAGACAAGAGACGAGATGAGATGAGGAATCCAGCAGGGCAGGCAGATGGGAAACCCGGGAACAAGATGAGCGGGTAGATAAGACAATGACCTGGCAAAGAGTGACTGAGAGGCAGGTGTTTATATAATAAGTGCAGCAGAGTGAGCAGGTGAGAGTGATAGAGCTGATGAGGTGGGTGACTAACAGGTGCACTGAATGAGCTGATTAGGAGGCAGGTGAGGGGAGTTGTGCTGATGACTAGAGTGAGGAGAGTGTGGCGTGATGGGAGAGAATGGACAGAGCTGTGACACTAATAATTAACTTTAAGTTTTAACGTCGGGGCTTATCAATACTCCAGTCTTTAATCATTTAGCACTGGTGCCTGTTTCACACTGAGTTTCGGTACTCATCCCTTCCTTATAATGTCAAAACGCAAAAGACTCTTTCTAGAGTTTGTCTGTTCTGGGCTACTGTAGAAACATGGTGGACTCCGTGTAGATATAAATGGCTTTTTCTAAGCTAACAAAAACATAACACTTCTTAGTTTCAGGTCATTATACTCTAATGAAAACATAGTTATGAATGCCATTTAATCCCCCTATATGTTACACATTGTTCCTTTAAAGGGAGAGAGAAATTCCCTCAGGGCAACGACAAGTCTACTGTGAGGATGTTATTTTCTACATTTTTTTTGTAAAAAACCCCCCCCAAAAAACATGAAGTAATCCAGAGGGTGGGATCTACACTTCAGCAAACAACACTGTCGGTTGAGACAGTGTTATCAGCGTGGGCGACTGTGACTAAGTGGAGAGCAGGGCCATCCTTCAGGTCGGCGGTTCGATCCCAGGCTCCGCTAGTCGCTTGTTGCATGTCGATGTGTCCACTTAACCCCAGAATTGCTCCCGTAGCTGTGCCTACGGTGTAGAAATGTGATAGTATCTGAATTGTAAGTCACTTTGGATAAAAGTGTCTGCTAAATGACTGTGATGTAATGTAATCAGCTGTAAGAACATTTCTTACTATGGCGACTCCCAGTGGTACAATCAAAAAAGACAGTGTGGTGGACAGCAATACATGCCACTCCCCCTAGTTTTCACAAGCATTGTCTAATTTTTCTTTCAAAATATGCCATTCAAATAATTGAACTATCTAAAATTTTAACATGGAGGGGCTAAAAGGGTTTTAAAAAATCCATCCTAAATCTGTCCTTTAGCAACAAGTTGCTTCTGAGTTCCATGTGGGAGTTTGCTATCCCTTTGCTCTTCCTTCTTCCCACCAGCTAGCTGATGACAAGACAGAGAAAGAGAGAAATGAAGAGATGATTAATGGAAAGGACAATGCACATGATACATGCAGCAAATTTGATATGTTTGACATAATACTTTCAGCTGAAGGATTGTAGAGATCAGATGGATAATATACATGAAATGTAAAATGGTAGCGAAGACAAAGTAACAGAATGTAGATATTTTGAGATGATACAGCAGAGAGGAAGATTATGGATAGAAAAAGGGAAGATGGTAGAGATGATAGAGATGGAAGATAACTGTCTTTTGTGGGTTTGTGTTCTCTAACTCTGGCTTTAAATAATCCCCAGGTTGAGCTCATAATTCTGAGGTCACATAGACAGTAAAGTACAAACAGGGTGAGAGTGCAAGTTTGTCAATAATTGTTTGATTTGCATCCTAGCCATGCCAGCAGCGTGCCTCAAGGGTGTATTGAATATATTGCCATGAAATTGTATCCTCAGGAGATGAAGCCCAATGACTTTGGTGATCCTCTGACTTTTAATGTAGCCCCACTAACAGTATAATGTTTTCACTTATCCGGTGAAATATCTCTTACGTGATTGAGGGGCACACAATTTGGTACAGACATTCATGGTTTCCATATGACAGGTCCATATGACTTTGGTGACCCCTGACTTCTCCTTTAGCGGCTCCATGAGGGTCACATTTGTGGTTTTTAGTAAAATGTCTCACCACGTATTGCCACAAGATTTGGTACACATAATCATGTTCCCAACTGAGTTAATTGTAAAAATGTTGGTGATCCTTTAGTTTTCCACAAAACAACATTTTAGTTTGTTCAATACTTTCATTTGTGACCAAATACCCGCAAAACTAATGACATGCCCCTTAGCCTCAGCTGTACTTAAACTTAAATAATAGCAAGCTAACATGCTAAACATTTTTACCAGTTCTCCGTGTAATTAACTGAAAGCTTGCTTTTTTTACTTAACACAGCAGACGGTAGAACCTGATAGGGAATGTAAATAAACAACATCCTTCAGTTCTCTCTTGAGCAAGGCACAGCTACTCATATCCGAAGCTTCAGCGTGAGGAATCTGCCTCTTAGAGCTTCCTTTGAGCTTGTTTCTTTGAAAGAAAAATTGATTTGCAATTTAATATTGTTGAAAGCGTTTCTGTTGCATTTAGCCATGTGTCTGCAGCCTTAACCAGAAAGATAAATAAATAAACACACCACTTCATCTACAGTTTAAGGAGTTAAGTTGTTAAGTTGCGGAAGGCGAATGCTAACGAATACACAATTAACTTGGAGCGCGGCCTCCCACTCCAAAAGAGGCCCCAACAAAGAGAGGAGATGCTTTGTTGGCGACAGGAAGGCAAGCCGAAAACACTGGCTTCTGTGTGATGACGGGAGGGGATGAGGAAGAGGAGGAGATGAAGGGGTAAATAGCCAAAATACTGTGGTGGCATCAGGGGAGGAGTTGTGCTGTAAACAAATACATCACAGCCTTCCAGTGCAGCGGCAGAAGGAAGAAGAGGAGGGGAGGAAAATGGAGGAGGAGTTGCTGGAGGACATGGAGGACAGGAAGGACTGCAGGAAGAGGAGAAGAAGAAATAAGGGGAACTGGGAGAGAAGGAGGAAGAAGAAGAGGTGGGGGTTGGAGTGTGCCGTGGAGGATGAGCTTAAGGATTTGTGTGGCGATAAGAAGCTTCCTCTGGCCTCAGAAAAGATTTGTGATAAAAACCCACACAACTTGTCTTAATTAAGAGGCTGCATCCTACAAAGTCTACATAATGGGCCGAGAAGGCTTGTACCATTTTAAAGACTAAATGCAGCCAAGAAATAGTCATTTATCTAAATTTGAAGGACACATTTGGTGCATTATGTGCACCCATCAGTTATTTACTATGATTTCAGGTATTCTAGAGGTTTTGTGGGTTCACCAAAAGTCATCTTTGCCATTGTTTCTGTTGAAGATACAGAAAACCACATATAGCTGCTGTGTGACAAAGATCAACCTTCCCAGGGTTTTGTTGGAAATCCTATTTATAAACTTGTTGTGCCCTCGAAATTTTGTGATTTGGTCTCTCATGATGAATCGGGGCACAGGGGTGTTGGTAAAACATACAAT
Source organism: Cebidichthys violaceus (assembly GCF_023349555.1). NCBI lineage: Eukaryota > Metazoa > Chordata > Actinopteri > Perciformes > Stichaeidae > Cebidichthys > Cebidichthys violaceus. Next base: position 16,717,923 of record NW_027176705.1, read on the forward strand.
CTCATTCGGAGAGATTTATTTTGGCCCTGTGTAAAAAGAAACGTCACAGATTACATCACGACGTGCCGCACCTGTCGGTTCATCAATAAACCAAATCCAACCCATACAGCCCTTTGAGCACCTGATTATCAATTGCAAAATGCACCTGCAACGTCCCAATGGTTGATGAATGAAGTTGTTAGCAATATGGATGGCTAACTCATTAGCATTTAGCTGAAAGCACTAAAACTATAAGAACTTATAGTTACTTATGGTTCTTATAGTTTTAGTGCACCATGAAGATGGAAAAACACAATAATCGGCAAAACTACATTGTTTATTATAGCCAGAAGGTGTAAAAAACGTCATTATCGTCAGATTTTCATCTTTCCGATGGTCCTTGAATATATCATGTAATATTTCACCAAAAGCACTTTATTCTACATCTCATTTATAATATCATCCCAAATAAACCTTTAAAGTAACCAGATCCTGTAAAAAAACATTAAATTCTGTGCTCCTCAGCGCCACTAGGAAGTCGTGATTGACTCACCTGAGACCAACAGTCACATGACAAAACTTCTGTGAAGCTTCGACTGAACTGCAGGCAGCTGAAGACATTGCATTGAGGAGAGGACAGGAGATGTTGTAAGTAGAGGTTGTAACAATGTGAATATAGCTCAGTTAATGTAGCATGCAGAGCCTTCTTTTTTCCCATCATTGGTAACACTTGTGGCAACTTGGAAACAAGTTGTATGTATAGATTCCAATGTTTTCCAATTTCTGTAAAATAAATTATCAAAGAAATTCAACTTGTGTTTTTTTTTTCTTTTTTATGATTTATGGCATTGTAATTTTGATATACCGTACTACACAAAATATGTTTTTTTGTTATCTCTACTTCTAGCCATGGTTGTGGTGTTTCCATAGAGGTGCAGGACTTATGTATTGCCGTGAAAGTCAAGGCCACAGAGAGAAAAATGTGACAGGAGCAAAAAGCACCCCGAAACTTGGGTTTCCAACTTGTCTGTTTAGATTACCAGTTGTCCACCTGACAATTATTTTCTGTTTATTTTGCACTACATTATTCAGCGGATACCGCTACCCCTCTACTTCACACTGTATATTTCAGTGCACAAATTGGTAGTTTCAGGATATAAAATATAATAATAATCAGGAGCTAATAGCAATTCCACATCCCAGAGTGGGATTTCAGCGTGTAGACATGACTAGTATGTATGCATAAAGTTACAGAAGCGGCAATGGCGAGAAAGAGGAAACGATAAATAAAGCCATGATGGAAGAGGAGACAGGCGTTTGCAAGGAAGAGAAGTAAGCAAGGAGAGAGCCGCCAAGGGAGGAAAGGCATTGAGAAAGGAAAGGATGGACAGAGACGGGTAGAGAGGGAGTGGTAAAGGGAAGCAAAAAAGGAGGTTTGAGGAAAGCGGGAACAAAAGAGAAAGGAAGGAGAAGAGGCCATGAACCCAACATCACTTTGCAGCCAAGGATAAACTATCACTCTCTCTCATCCCGCTCTTGATCTATTCTTACTGTAGAGCTTCTGGAGTGCCTGCTCAAATGGTTTGCTATATTGCCCGCATTGCACACCATTTGTTAACAGGGAAGCCAGAGTTCTTGCGGCTGGGGAGCAGAGCTGCATAGCAACCCTACAGCACTTCCTGTTGGGCCAGGGGTTGAACGCCGGCGCCTGTTGTTCACTGCAGTGCCCCCTCTGCCTTTTAGAAAAGCAGCCGGGAAGCAGCTCACTTACAATCGGCTTTGTGCTTCGTTGTGAGGCGAAGAGAAATGAGCGGAAAGGCAAAGCACCCTCAGTTCACCGCACTCTTTAACAGGCAGGGACCTCTATATGGTTTCACTAATGTGGGTCCCTGAGGGCCGACGGTTACATTTTTTGGAATGATGATAGCTGAGCATTGCCAAAACAGATACTCGTGATTGTGTAGAACTTTGAAATATGTGGTAAATAGAAAGCTGTTTTTCTCAACCAAGCTGTGTTCTGTGATTTTAGAGAAAATATGATTTTACAGCCATAACTGCCAGGGCCTGCTGGGTTAAGTCACATAAGCAGCTTAAGCAAGGGCAGACGTTGACTTGACATGCCCTCCTGACATTACGTGGAATGTCATTGGGATCTTGGCTTTCATGGTCATGTGGGCGCATACGCTCTCAAAACTTTAGTGTAGAGTCAAATTGAACAGGACAAGTAAATCAAAGTGCAAGAGATTAAACTGTTGACCATGTGATGTTCAATGCAGTACAGAAGGCAAATGTATGCAAAAAATATCTAGACAATATAATCCAGGAACCAAGTACGGTTAAAATGCAATTAATATCCCCGGACTTTATGTGTATCAATCACTGAAATTAGACAGTGAATTTGTGGAATACACACCTCTCATTGTCCTCTTAAAACCCACCGGTGCCATGCCTGTTCTGAAGGCCTTTGCTGTTGACCATATGTACATATTGTTTCTAAAATAAAGTCCCATGGGGGACACTGGAAGGTACGGAAATGTGTGACTTTTACTTTGGTAAATCTCTTAAATGATACAGTAAAAATGTTTGATTTTGTGTCTGTATGTAGTCAGAGATGCCTTGAACTCAAATGTGTCAGTCATTGTCAGCATTGACTTTTCAAGCAACACAAATATCAGAATAAAGAATAAAGACATTTCCCTCACAATTTGTGGGGATTTTCTTTTTCATTCATAAAGGCCACAGGCAACACGTTTTATACTTCTTCTAAAAATTGATGCAGTTAATCTTATTTCCGTGTATGTATTTTGTAAACACCCTTGTTAACACCTCACTTTTTAAACCTGACATAGTCACACAGAGTCTTGGGTGTATCCTGCTGACTTCGTCTAGTCCGCCACTGTCAGCTTGATCTGGGCCGTTTGCATGCATTTACCGTCGGCTGATTTGACCCAAACATTATAGGTAATAAGAGATAAAGACCTTTTGTTTTCTCAAGTTGATTATCATGTTATCTTGAGATAACAGTATTACATTTTTTTGTTTTATTATGTCCGTTAAGGGCTGTGAAATCATGCTACAACAACACAGACACCTCCAGGCTGGCTTAATTTAATCACTAATGGAAGCAGCTATGCAAGCGTGTCTGTGCATCTTACTTTTCAGGCCTCGGGTTTAACTTGTGACAGACCTTTAAATTGAAAGGAGCCACCATTATTAGTGACACATGCTTTTCCTGCTTAGATGAGCGAAACATGTACCACGATAAAAGGCCTATAAGTGACGAGAGAAGGTATAGACTTTTCTCAGATAGTCACAGCTGACATTTGACACACGTGTGAATAACATTGTCAGAAAACTAAAGGAGGAAAGCAAATCACCCAGTGATTAACAAAAAGGATAGAAGAATAAATGGACAATGTCAATGCTTAAATATTGATCTCTACCCCCACCTAGTGGTCCATGTTGTTTAGTACAACAATAGTGATGTAACATATCCTCACATTTCAGAAGCTCATTTTCGTCTATCCAATTGTATCAGCAATTGTACTCTCTTTAAGAAGCTGGATATTTTCCTAATCACAGATACAGAAGCCCCTGCACTCTTTAAACTTCATCTTCTAATATTTTTTTGTAACAAAAGTCCAGACCTCTGTAGTAACGTCAGAAGTAGACAGTGATACCAGTGGTTGCTTTGTCACCATTTAACTAAACATAAAAAGCAACACATCTTGTGTTGATGGTCTTTTTTCAGACTGTTAATGTGCTGACTAACAAACAGTTATGACTGATATAAACTGGCACTCCTTTCTTGTTCAAAGCCAAAAATACATTCTGTTTGACTGAAACTGAAGAACACACTTGACTTTAACAACATAACCAGCTTGACCGGTTTGAACAGGGTTGTGACATCATTCTCGCTCAGTACTGTGGCAAAGTGTGACACCTAAGAAAAGTGAATGGTCAGTTACATTTTAAACTTCCATATCCAGTCTTATCTTCTTCTGTGAAACATTGTTCTCTGTACAGGAAAATAAACTGGTATTTGAACAGATGTTCATTTCTCTATTGACCTTTTAAAACATTAGTATTCATTCACCTTGTTTGTTTTGTGCTGACATGGTGCTTCACTGACTTACTGTGTGGTATATTGGCATTGATATGCGTTCTTCAATGAACTGCTTATTCATTATTCATTTTAATATGAACTTGTAATATTGTAAAAAAGAACTGTTCCTGATCAGCCCAAGTGAAAAAGCCACAGAATGTGCTCTAACATTAAGGATTCAAATGGAATGAAAATCATGTTGAATGAGGTGAGGAATAGCCTTGGCCTAGTTTACAGCCATAGCAGCAACACCTTCGTTCGTCTGGCTTCAACTCCGTGTCACTTTCCTGACAGTAATTACAACCTCTTAACCTGCTTTCTAACTGGCAAAACCAGTCAAACGGCAGACGGCTCCTCTTGTTGTTACCTCAGACCCAAACATACTGATGAGCTAAACACACGACAACATGATGGATTGTCGTCGTACCTTTAAAGAAGCCACTGGCAAAGACAGTGTGTAGAATTTAGGGGGGAGTTATTGGCAGAAAAGGAATATAATATTCATGAGTATGTTTTCATTAGTGTATAGTCACCTTTAACTAAGAAGCATTGTGTTTTCGTTACCATAGAATAAGCCACAACGGAAGCAGGTCATTCTCCGACACAAAGGGTGTTCAGTTGGTTGCAATCTGCAACCTCACCACTAGATGTCACTAAATCCTCCACACTGCTCCTTCAAAGCTAGAGTAGGGGTAAAGCTCACTTCACCCACAGATCATCTCACTGCCGTTGCCAGGCAAGCAATCAAAAGCACAGTTTAAAGATCACTGGTGTCGTAGGCCTACATTTTTATTACTTTTTTATAGTGTTTGTGTTGATCAGCTTATGTCAGTACCTTTCAGACCATCTGCCTTTCTCCCCACATGTGGGAGACGTGCATGGTCTTTTCAGTGTGTGTCTGCAGAGGAAAGACACTTGCTCTTCACTGAAGAGTGCTGTTAAATATCACGATCAAAAAATAAAAAAGATCAATGTGGATTCAAGACATTCAACTCTCACTTAGGGCAGAGCTGGATCAATTGGAACTGGGGGAGAGTGGCTTTTTAGCAAGTTAGAAAGCAACTATGCCCATGCCATTCACAATGCTCATACTCAGCCACATACCTTTCTCTTTCAGCCTCAAAGTGGAGACCTTCTGACTGTTCTATTCAGGTTTTATTCACAGTATTTAAATGTGCAGTACATTTTTGGCTCTTTTGTGTTCTTCTACCATACTGTTTTAAAATTATGCCACTTACCAAAAAATAATTGTTGCCAGTTGATGCTAGTGTTACCTGTAGCTTGTGTTTACTCAAGTGGCAGCAAGTCAGAAACCCTGTTTTTGCCAAATTTCGTAGATCAGTACATTTAAGAAAACTGATATTATTTCCATTGCTGTTCATTTAGTCTGTGCATAATGGAAGGTTATTTGGTGTCAATACAAAACTGTACCATCCGACCCCGCTCTCCCCTACATTATTTTAATGCAACTTTTGTTAGCTGGACTGGTGGAGGACATTTAGATGATTATTGTTTTAATAGCTTTAGATAAACCCTAATAATTATTATTCTGTAGGCTAAAATTAGGATATTATCTCAGTATGGACTGGACTTTCTGTCTCACTTGTGTGTTTCTTGTTTTTAACTTTCAACATTATTTCAATGTTTTAAAAAAACCCAACAGGAAATACAAAATGTAAACACAGTTTAACCAACAGTGATTTACTTTCTATTATTAGGTCCAGTCAGCTCAACAAATGGTGCAAAACCGAGGTAAAAATGTAGGCTATATGACATTTACATTGGTAAACAACAAGGTGGTAGCTTGATGTTGCCTAAAACCTGAATAAAACAGGTGCCGTCCGGTGAGTTTTTTTGGGGTTTAACGCACCACCCAGTCTCAACCTTTCCTTTTTTTCCGTTTGGGCGGAGTTTCTGGTTTCTGCAGGGAAAGTCTCTGGTGGAGTCGAGTGAGAGCAGACACATTGTTGGAGGACAGAGGATACCACCTGTTGAACGGCAGCGGTCTGGTTTCAATACAGTTTTTAATCACTTGTTTTCCCTCTGAGAGTCTCAGAGTCCGAGCCTTCAGGATGACGGACACTCTTTTACCTAACGGCATCAAAGAAGACAGAGGAGACAACAATTACTTCAGAAAGGTGAGTTTTGTTTGTCGTCTCTGTGGTAACAACATGTACAGCTAGCGGTACATATCCGTGTACGTCACGTAACGTGACGCTGACAAGGAGCATATTTTTACCGTCGAAAGTGGGGAAAAATGACTTTAGCCTGCTGTTAGCTTACTGTTTGTGACATGTTTACGGCTTGACTGGAGCTTTTTAAATGTTTTATATTTTCGGTGACTGTCTCGGTGCATTAAAAGCATACAAAAGGCACTAGACGAAGCGGTCTTCACCAGATATTAGCCTCATTTTAACGTCACTTTTACACACCGTTAACTACCGTAACCTGTGTTTATGCTATCGGACCACAGGATGTTAGTTAGCCTTCCCATGTTCACAACTTCAAGACATAGACCTACGTGACGTTAGCTGACGAGAGAAGCTACGTTTTGCTAATGGCTTCGATACAATACATCACACAATTAATCAAAGGTATATAAATCACCACATGGAGAAAACGTTTTGTCATTTTATTTTTATAAACGGTATGGTCTAAAATGTAGCACAACAAATGCTGCAGCTCCTGATGTGTCACCAACAGCAGCAGAAACCTCAGCACTGTCAGCTTCAGCTGTCATTTAACAGGGTGTGTGTGTGTGTGTGTGTGTGTGTGTGTGTGTGTGTGTGAAAGATTCCTCAAAAGCTTGGATGAGACGCCTGGTAAACTAAAGTCAGATTAGCCTCCCGCCCTTAGGTAATCACAACAAATGGCTGCTGTGTTTAAGGGAGCATTGTAAGGCCACTAAAGCCCTGACCTTTGACCTTTTGTGTTGATTAACTGTATCTTACAGCTTCAGCATCAGCTAAATGATTACATTTACATGTTAGTGCCAGGTTATCTAAATTGATAGATCAGATAAGAGAAGTGTTTCCCCTGCTGGTGTTTGTGTTGAAGTTGATGCCTTTTCATCATGTAAATAGGTATGCTGCTGTGCTATCATTATTTAGTAATCAACACGTACTGCTCCGGGACCAGCACAGAAACCTCTCCAACCAGTTTTAAGTTTCACCTAGCTGCGACTGTAACATTTCCAAGAGCTGTGAGTTTGTCTAGTTTGAGGCTATGAGAAAAGCTCTTGGCAGTGGTTGAGTGATTATCTAATGTGTTTTTACCGAGCTCCCGATCTGCCATGCGGCAAAGGGTTTTCATAGACGAGCTTGTTTGGATGGGCATCTGAACAGGGCCTTTGTGTCTTTCAGTCCCCCCGAATCCCCCTCTGAACGCTGTCTGGATTTAGGCTCTGTGCTGCACTTCCTGTGTCTATAAAAAAAAGTCAGTGGGAGCCAGGGTCTGGCTCTGCCATTACACATGATGGTAAAGCGTAGCGCCTAATACCTCAATCACATCCTTTTTTACTGTAACACACATAGATCCTGTCTCATCATACTTTCTCCATCCCTCTCTACATTTCCTTTGTTCTCTGTATTTCCAAGTGTTGAACACTTTTGAGTCTTTGCACTCATTGCAGAAACCCTTTTCAGTAAAACAAAAAAAAGGCCTCGCACATTAGCTGAAACCACAACGCAATGAGTTCTGCATTCTCATTCTGTCATGTTAAAGGGATTTGCAATTTGGAAACTTTTTGGTCAAAATTTAACTAAGTGGAGCCAAGGCAATCTTTGCTTCCATTTTTCCTGTGTACCCTCGTTCTCTTGGGCGAAAATGAGTTTAATGATTTACAAGGCCTCACTGAAGCTCCGGGGAGCTGTTGTGGTTCAGGGCTGTCGTCCCAGCCGTCCACTGTTTTACCTCACCAGTGGGCTGAGCTCCGACTGGACGGATGCTGGATGGAAAGATGGCAGGGCAAAAAGCCGAATCGGCATGATTCTCCTCCTCATCCTTCGCAGCCAACGAGAGCATTGACGTAGCATCTGGCCCGAGGCCGTCCTTCAGCCAGACCACAGACACAAATTGACAACATGTGTCCTGGTTTCAGAAACCAGACAAGCTCCCTCAGCTTGGAAACACATTTATATTCTGCTAGCAGGGCTTGTATTGTAAAAAGACAAATGAGAGATTCAGCTGCGATCGAATATTGTCTTTCACTGTACTTCACTGAATACAAAGATGTCTTTCTCCGGATTGAATGAAGCACACCCCCTTTTGAGCGAGCTGTCAAAGCGTCCCCTTGGTAATTGGAGTAGATTCAATGTCAATTATGGAACATGCATGAATTCAGCTTGACGTTCACCTCATCATGATGAGGCGTGAATATTGACGTACTGAACACATTCTGTAAGTCCATCCGACCAACTGCCCCATGAACCATGATGCCCTACACGTTCTTTACGAAGCCTCGGTTGTACAACAACCAAATGATTGGCTGTTTGATGGCTATGATAACGGACAGGACCGTCTTTGTGTTTTGCTGTAATGAAGTATTTTGTGCGCTCGCAGAGAAAGGCTGTACTGTTTGAGTTTGCCAGAGAGTAGGAGGGGTTCAATTCCCTGAGTGGTCCAGTGGGTTAGGTAAGGCAGTAACATAGCCAGAGCTCAGGGCTCTCCATGTGTCACTTGATTTAATGTTGAGCTGTATGACTTTTTTTTTCTCCAAGCATTAAGGCAGACAGATAAACTGGAGATCATGTCCAAGGCAATCCAAAACACAAAAGTCCTAATGTCTCTCAGCAGAAGTTGAGGTGTGGTATCGGACCATCAGTTTCATGGACTAACTGTACTTCTTGATGATGAGACACGATGTAATGGTCACCGATCAGCTGATCACAGTCATGTTGCTACGTCAGGATCGGTGTCATCACTTAGGAATGCCAGCATGGGTTGAAGTTTCACATTGTGCTACATATTAGAACTGGAATCAGAACATACTACTAGGGTTACTATCAACCACTCGCCACTCCCTTGTTCTTTAATTCAAACATACGCCTCAGCTTTGATGTAATGACTGACCTGACAACATACTGACATAAGTCCACGCCCTCCCAGTAGTACGCCTACGGCCTCACCCTGCTGTCATTCTAAGAATAGCCGCCGCTACGTGCAGCCAGGCCACCCCCCCCCCCCCCCCCCCCCCCCCTCGGGAGCCTCAACGCGGCTCCATTGTGTAATTAAGGAGGCGCTCATTTGTGTAAATGGTTAATCATTACACTCTCAGGTCACTGAAGTGTGTGTGCAGGAACACCCAGGTGAATACAGTGGAGTGGTTATAGAGACAATGGGATGTCAGAGGTGACCCATTGGACCTGACGTGTTGAAATTTGTATTTGAGAAGGACACTGGCACTGCTTACTCATCTTACAGGATGTCTCTTTGGATGAGAGCATCAGCAACATGACTCAGATGTACATGTACAAGATGTGACAGGTGGAAAACACAACTGCACTGACTGACTTGAATGAATACAAACAATACCTCCGAGCAGTATCACATCAACAGTTACATTTTTAATATTAATTAAAAAATTATTAATTAATTTAATGATAATTTGTGGGGAATTTTCATCTTCATTGGACAGATGACAGAGTAGAGGCAGATAGGAAACGAGAATTAAATACTGATGAGATGGACCGGGTATTAAATGAAGAACTTAAGTGCAAAATAGTTATTTGTGGGAAGCCGATAAGGGATTATATCCCACTAGTGAGGCGAGGATCAGAGGGATACTGTGAACCTCTTGTGTGTTTTGCCTCCATGGTGAAGCTCCGTGAGTCAGTAGTGACCTTGACTGCAGCACTGGGGAAAGGGGTATTCAAAATGGTATTTATTTTCCACACCCTTAATTTTGTATGTTTTGTAACCAAATCCTTAGATTCCATCATTGGTGCCAAGCACTCACGGCTGCCGTGTTTAGGCATTACTCAGTGATCATTTCTCAAAATCCCACACTTACTTAAATAAAAATCTCTTCTTTTCTGTTTAGTCATCGTAACTGAAAATGTTAATTGTAAATTAGAGTCAGGCTGTTGTCAGCCACGCTGGGCATGAGTCAATGCACCCTCCCTGTTGCTGATGTGTTTAACAAAAGGTGAACTGGGACTTTAAGTGATGAACATAAAATTACACTGATGAGTTTTCCTTTTGGCTTTGTGTCACATGAATATTTGCTATATGTCTCTTTACCTTTTTTCCTAGTGTCGAAACTGAAGCTCATTCTGCTGCTGACTTTAGACTTATAAATAGATGCAACTTAAATATGTCCCAAGTTGAGGACTGTAAACTAACAGGTTTTACTGAGCTGTCTGGTTTCTGAGCATCATGCTGCTTTTTTTTTGCCATCTGAAGTACAGTAACGGACCACACCTCTGCTCTGCTGTGAGTCAGCCAGTATGAATGTCTATGGCCCATTTATCTGCACTGGTATGAGTGGCAGCCTGTTGACTTAGTGAGGCTGGGACACTTGTGGTTGTGATAGGGACAAGGACACGCAGTTCAGCCACATACTGGCCGAGTGTAAACACAGAGAGTGAGAGCATGTGTTTGAGCTGAGCCCAGTATAACAAGGTGCAGCTCCCTCCACACCCAGTTTAGGTTCATTTTTACCGTTACTTCAAGGAATGAAGAAAAAAGTAAACATTCACAAAAATGAATCTTAAAGCCAAATGTACAAAAATGTTGACATCAGAGGAACGTTCAGAGAAAACGCTGTTGAGCAATTTAGCACTTTGAACAAATAATAATATCTTGCCAGCTCTGTGGGAGGGAATTCACGTTTCTGGGTGAAAGTTTTAAGAACAAACCTGTGAACCTGGTCAGTTTACTCCCCGACTGATATCATGATATATTCTGATTTAACAAACTGACCTGATATTAATGAATATAGGTTAAAGTAAAACATAATTGGAACGACACAAAGGAAATTGAGGATCTTTTTTAAGATTGTATGAGCATAAAAAACATAATTTGGGAAATCACCCAACTTATTTGCAGTGTGCAAATTGTTCTTGATGCAAATGCATTTTTTTCCACTTATAACACAAGATATAATCTTCTGCTGACATGTTTGTTCCTGCATCTCCTTTTCTCAGGGTTGTAACCCGTTCGCCCAGACCGGACGAAGCAAACTGCAGAATCAGCGAGCCACTCTGAACCAGCAGATCATCAAACAGATGAGGATGAGGGCTGGAGCTGAGAACCTGTTGAAGTAAGAACTAAACACCCACATGTATACTATACATTTGTATCTGCTTAATGTGTCAACTCCCTACAATGTGGATTATTCCAGTGGAAAGTGCAGGATGGTTTGGACTCCCAGTTATGCTTTTGTTGCATGAGGGAAAGCCAGCTGTTCTAAGTTTCTCTCTCTGCTCTCTGTGCTCCTGCCGTTCACCCATGTGTCATTCATCTGTCTGTAGTCAGTTATATGCTATATGTGACCTCTATTAACTCCAGCTGGACTGCTGATGTTTGAGATAGATTGGCTTCATCACCTTCATTGTTCATCCGTTGTCACGAATTCTTGGTGAGACTTAAGACAACACAAAAACTATTTGGTAACAGAAAACAAATAGCTATTGTCATACGTGGTTTAGAAGAAACCTCAGAATAATATTTGTCTCCATTTTAAAAATAAATGAAGAAATGTCTTCTTCCTTTGGAAATACATGTTCTTGTAGCATTGAATGGCATAATTTGAGATCATATTCCTCAGCAGGTACAATACAGCAGAGAAAAATTAGGAAGTTTACTGACCTCTGGAAAACCATGCAACCTGAAGCCTTTTATTTAGTCTGGCTGTGGGGCTTGTATATACAGGCTCCCTGTATATAAAATCTAGGATTATTTTTCTGATATTTACTGTAAAGAAAGCTTCAAGCCAGGCTGAAGCTCCGCTCCACCAGTTGAGAAGTGCTACATGTTTACACAGTTTGTACTGTATGCTTAAGGGCCTTCCATTGCATGTAAACAGCTGTGCCGTGTGCACAAGAGTTCAACCCGTCCTCTTTTACGTTTGTTATTCTCTTCTGTGGCCTTCATGGCAAATACTTCAGTCGGGCTATAAAACATAGGTGACTTAAGAAATACTTTTTTTTTAATTTTATTTTTTTACTTGTCCTGTAATTAGTCTCTGCCTCATTTAGACACATTTTTTTTTGTTACATTTGGTTCATCATTTTAGTACTTAAATGTAAGGCCATCATGTTTGAGGAGAACATTTTTGGAGATTGAGAATTTTTTTTCTATATTAAATTTCTGAGGATAAGAGAGAAGAGCATTTTTTATATCCAATCTGGGTCTTTGTTTCCCTGAACATGTTAGTAAAACCACCTCAACCTGCTATACTGGAAAAAAATGTCTGTCAACAGCTTGCTGCCTGGTGAGACAAAATTAGGAGATAGAAAAACTTGAGTCATCTTATTATGACATTTTAGTGAATTGTAGATAATCTACAGGGAAAAACTGTCCAGAGTTGAATAAAGCTATTCCAGAAATGGAATATTATAAGCTTCATAAAAGTACTGTTTATTATTGCAGGCTCACTGTATTGGATTGCATTAAGATACACAGTTCTTTTTGTTACTTTGTCCACCTTCTGTTTTGTGTGGAATTTGGCAAAAGGATAACGTTCCCCACAGAAAAAGTTAGTGAACTGTAAAGGCCTGCTATTAATAAACATGTCCTGTGGTATCTTCTGAGGCACCGAGTCTGGAGAAACAAAAAGGTACGGTGGTGCACCTTTTCTCTGACAGAGAGGAGCCTCAACTTCCCCCAATGGGATTCTCGGATCAACTCTCTTTCCGTTTGTGTTAAGATAAGTCTGGCGAGGGAGGATACTTGTGTGTGTGTGTGTGTGTGTGTGTGTGTGTGTGTGTCCGTCCACTAGGTCTGTCTAAGCCTACTGTCAGCCTCAGAGGCCTCCACATTCCTCTAGTCTCTCTCTCTCTCTCTCTCTCTCTCTCTCTCTCTCTCTCTCTCTCTCTCTCTCTCTCTCTCTCTCTCTCTCTGTGTGTCTGTGTGTCTGTGTGTGTGTGTGTGTGTGTGTGTGTGTGTGTGTGTGTGTGTGTGTGTGTGTGTGTGTGTGTGTGTGTGTTTGCCAGCCCAGCTGCAGCACAGGGAACAGTCTGGATGCATTTTTGAGTTTTAGGTATGCGCTAAGCTTTTTTTTTTATTTATGGACATATGGAGTCTGACTGTACCTGTGATTTTTGTGTGGATAACAGGGTTTCCATGGCTCTCCTACCTATTTACACCATCCACCTGGGTTGTCATGTCAAAAACAGATTTGCGTCAAGTAACAAAAAATTCCAGAACAGAAAAGTCCTTTTTTTTTTTTAAAGAATAGATATACAAAAAAACAGCATAAAAAGATCTTATTAAGAGAGTTTAGTTTGAGTCATTATGACCTATGAAGAATCAAAATCCTTGTTTTTCTTTAGTACACACTGAGTGTGTGTATGTGTACTTTTTTTTTCATTTGGTGCTGTCAATCTTACTTTTTTCACCTTTTTCTTTTGTTCTGCATTCCTCTCCCTATCAGTAACAGGTGGAGTCATTCTAGTCAGACCAGTTCTCTCTCCTTAACCTCCTCTGACTTGGGTTTGAGAGTTCATGGTTTAGCTGTTTTTCAAACTTTAGAAGTCTCCCTCAGAGTCACAGAAGAGGATACAACACCTCCTCATTATAAGTTGTGTCAAAAGCGGTGGACTGCCCTTTTAAAGCTTGGTATGTAATAGATAGTAATTATCTCTGTCAACTCCAATCATCATCAGAACCGGATATCCGTCTTCCGACAAAAATACTGTCAATCTGCCAAAAACATATAAATATAGCCCTTCCAGGAAAGAGGACGGGGGGGGGGGGACTTCAATGTAACCACACTTGCTGGTTTACAATCTCGTTCCCACGCTCTGTGGGATGATATTAGATATTAAATTAGATATTAATAACAGCCTCTGGGCTGGCGAGCTGGCATCTATTCTGCCCAAACCACAGCACCTCCACCTCCTCCACCCTGATGGCTTCCCCAGGCCAGACCTCCTAAAAATCCCTTCAGCAGGCCAAAAGGAAGTGATGCTAAGCAGGGGTTGACCTCCCGGTTATGTTCCAAAGTGTTTTATGGAGAGAACGACTGCAGGCAGTAATTTTAAGAGCAGGAATCGAGACCAAAGTGCAGAGTGAACCAGATTTAAAGGAGACTCCATTGATTCCCTAAAATGTTTTGATGCGTGCTCCATTTTATGAAAAGTCACGTTGTTTTGTTTAACAGAGTTTGGGTCATTTACGGTCATAACAACTTTTTCCCTAGATATAATGGTACTAATGGGTTGTTAGTGCTTAGGCCAAATTATCCATATGTGTCACAAACTTTTCTAATTTTGAAACTGACTGAAAATCCTGTATAAAATCCCCCATTTTCAGTCTGTGTCAAAGGCAAAAAAAAGAATAAAATCAGCCATTAAAGACTATACATTCGTAGAAACCTTCAGCTTAACTGATTACATTTAAACTTCTGACTGTCGGTGCTTCTTCACAGCTCACCATTCTTGTTAAAAATCACATCCTCTGTAATTACAGGCTAGAGAGAGACAGACCAGGTGACAGGCAGACAGACAGTAAACATCTCTAGAACGGGTTAGGGGTTGGGGTGTGTGCGTGTGGATGTCTCCCATTAGTTACGACTTCCAGAAAATGTTTTAGGATTCACTGTAAAACACAGATAAGGATAAAGTGGTGTGTGTGTGTGTGTGTGTGTGTGTGTGTGTGTGTGTGTGTGTGTGTGTGTGTGTGTGTGTGTGTGTGTGTGTGTGTGTGGCCAGCATTGTATCACTATCGATGCATGTGAATTGCAGTATCACAAACGGACAATGCATCATAAATTCTGCTTTACAAAGGATCCAACCACTTGTCTTTGTATGCTAATGCACGTGCTAACACACACACACACACACACACACACACACACACACACACATACATACACACACACATACACACACACACACACATTATTACAACCTTATCTCTGATGTGCAGTGAGCCCTAACCCTTGTGCGCACACACAGTCAGTGTAATGCGCTAATCTTCACCCACCTCGACATAAATAACGTACAGTATTCACACGTGTGTAGTGTACATGATGAACCTTTTGTTTACATGAATGTACAACAAATAATATTGAGATGGGGTGGACCTCTGACCTCCGACTGCTCCACGTTGTGAGATCACATCGCATTTGTACTACACAGGGATCGCAACTGTGATTCATAGATCTTGGTAAAGCTGCTGTGTGCTGGAGAGTAAACCAAGTGCACAGCAGGGCACGGTGACGCAGGTCTGTGGTCCAGAATAGCGGGGGAGGCATGCTTGTTTTAATAATCGGCTGCAGGAACGTTTGGCTTCGTCACAGTGGATAATAACAAGGCTGATATTTCTTTTCTTTTATTTTATTTTAAACATTTTGTGACCCTTTTGTGTCTTTTCATTTTGTGTTACTCTCCAATCTCTCCTGTGTGCTGCAGGGCTACGTCCAACAACAAGGTGAAAGAGATGGTTCTGCTGGAGCTGAGCTACGTTAACTCCAACCTGCAGCTGCTGATGGGGCAGCTGGAGGCACTCAACAGCTCAGTGGAGGTGTACCAGGACACCCAGTAAGTCCAAATATTACTGCTCCCTCTTTTACTACTACTGATTCCACTACGGCCACAGCTGGTGCTATATGTGAGCTACTTCTAAGTGACAAACATCATCATAAAAAAATCATAAAAAGGAAGAAATGCCTACACCTGCCACGCAGTCTTGTTCAGGGCATTAGTGAAATGAATATAAAATAAAACCAGATAATAAAATCTTGCGAGATTGCAGCTTATTTTGTGGGTTTGTTTGTTAGCCACACAGCTATTTTGCGCTGTTGGTTTAAAATCACCAATAAAAATGACATGCGGTTTTGTTCCACCCGTAGCAATGCATCCACAGGCAATACAATGTAAATACTTGCATATTACAGATGTATTAAAGAGTTATTAATTTCATGCTAACAACTTGTGATGAGGCTATTGAATCGATTATGTTATGTTAAATGCATGCACAGCAGCCAGAGCTTTCCAGTGTTGACACATGTAACCTGGGCACCATTGCTCTCTTCACATAACGACACCATTGACCGAACAATATTAAACCTTAATGTTAAACAAAATCTGATTCTAATTTCCAAAGAAGTGAGGACTTGACAAAGTAACCCCAGTTTGCAAATAATCTGTAGATCTGAATCTCAGACTACTATTCATACAGAAGAAGAATAACACAGACACAGAGTGTTGACTGACAGCCAACAAGAGACTGATCTGGCTCTGATACTCTGTGGTTAAGTCATCATGAGCTCTTCCAGATGAAAGACACTTGATGACAGAGGAGCAGAGAAAATTGGTGTATGGCGGAAGAGGGATGCCTGTTGAAATACATGAAGACAAAGTGCATGACTTTGTTGTTGTTCAACTGGACCGGCTGGTTTTTGTGATACAATACACACGGCAACAAGGAAACTATGAGCTGAACTTGCATGCAAACTGAGACAAGCATCTGATTCAAAGCTTCTCTCGGTCGGTCGGATCATAGAGTGTGTATTGGCGTGCGTGACATTGAAAGCTTCTGCGGTTTTCTTTATTCAAGGACAAGCTAAGTTCATGGGCTGTGGATGAAAATACAGTATGTATGCTATGAGGATATAGTCAACAGTTATTTAAAAAAAAAAAAAAAAAAGGGTAACCACTAACTAACAGCAAAGCAAGAACACGCAATATTTGACCTACTGCTGAAAATGGACGTGAGAGTGCGTCCTGAGGTACAAGTGGTATTACATGACAGGACAGGCTGGGGCTATTCAGTGAGACATCTGATCTCAGTAGATATCTCTACAACAAGACATAGATGTCTTTGACATTAAGTCAACACCGCTTCACGGTCTGTTGATGACGTTAATTAATTCTGTCCAGATCTTACACATTGGACCTTTTAAACTATGGTGCCTTGTGAAGGACAGCATTTGATGGACTGAACGCAAACACTACAGGGGCGGGAGCTCAATTTTAGAGATAATAAAGGTGATAAAGGATTTCCAATATGGAGATAACGCCTTTAAATAAAAGTCATGAGACAGTGTAACAGGATATTTGATGATTTAAAGGCTAATTTAGAGGCATTTCTGCTTCCAGGTGGCTCTTTTTATTGAGAACACTTGAGACCTCCATGAACCATCTGCCCAGGCACACACACACACACACACACACACGCACACACACGCGCGCACACTATACACATGCTATTAACACTAAACCTGCACTACCCATTCACACAGGTGCACATGAGGAAATACCAAAATGCACATACATATACACCTCAAGCATGTGTGATCCATAAAAAAACATGTATGATGCCTTTATTGATTACCATTCATACACAAACCACAACACACTTCTGTAGAGGAAGCTATGTTGCCCATGACAACAAATCACAACTGAGTGAAGAGCAAGGGAGGGAGATTGTGGAGGATTGTGGGTAATGGGTTGTTGTATGGTGGTAACTATGGTAACAGTTCTGAGGATCATTGATGGATGTTTTTTTCCAAAGCACCAAGCTGCTACTATCAGGCTGTTTCTTTTCATCCTTACATTAAATCTGCAGAGGACCTAAAACCCTAAATAACAATTTTCATTGGCATGCACGGTTCTGTAGGGACCAGGGGTCTGTTACCTGGTTTTAATAAATTGTCTTCTTAGACAGGCAGGACTCCCTGTGTAATTTAATAAGAAGATAGATTTTACCCCTCAGGAATCCACAGAGGCTTTAGATTTAGAGAGTACATTGCACACCAGCCACTAAGAAAAAGACATTTAGTTTACTAATTACATGGAAGTGGACAAAATACAACAGCTGCCTTTCGGTACAATCTTAAGGCCCAAGTGTCCTCTGTCACATGGCCTCAAACAGACTCAAGTGTGGGAACATTCAGCCTCTCACCAGCCTCCTTGGCAGGCTCTTAGAAAGAAGCACCTGCTCCATCCATAGACAATAGGCATGCTGGGAAGCTACCATCAGTTGGCCCCCATTGTCTGTTTGTAAAAGAAGAGGGAACTCGTGCACGGTCCAAAGTGGTCACATCAACACATTCACACCACCAGATCTACAAAGGGCCAATACATACAGGCGGACAGGTAGCATGCATGCGGAAATATTGGATATGTTGAGAAAGTCTGAGCAGGTGTCTCAGTGGGATGACGTTGTAGAGGCACAATGGAGAGTTCCTCCTCTCAGCCTGAAATACAACTTGTCTTATCACGGAAACAAAAAAAAACTCACCTCGCCTTTTGGAGGCTATTCCCACCAGCACGCCATCTTCTGAATAGCCCCTCTCTAGAGGTTACTTCTCACTCAGACCAGATTCAGCTGCTTCTAGCATGAGGTAATGCATGACAGAAAGCACATATGTGACAGGTGCAGCACGCTTGCTGTACATGACGCTAGTGACCCACTTCAACTGCCCCATGAGAATAATAGCAGCAACTCACTAGCTGTATCTTGACCATCTTATCGTTGCCTCCTATCCATTAGCACTTTGTTGAACAACATGCTTACTATGCACATTTATGAGTGTGATATTCCTTCAGTGTCACTCACAGTACCAACATGTTACTCGTGCTGTGATGTAGTAAATGTTTGTTCGGCTGCTCTGCGTAATGTTCTTGACCTGGACAACAAGCTCAACTTACTTAGAGACTTTCTGAATCAGCACAGCTAAAGTGCTGATGAGTGAAAAGATAGAGATGTCAGCACTACCGGACGCTTCATTAACTTTGCTGAGATAGAGGCGAAAGAGTCATCTATTGTTAGAGAGATGAGCTTTTGCAACCTCTGACAACTGCTGTACTTTTAATGATCCAACAATGAATAATGATAATAATAGAGAGGAGGAGAAATGGTTGAGTATGATCGCAATTTTTTTAATTTGTTTTGCTTTCTGACCAGGCTAATGAATAAGACTTCAATGAATAAATCAACTGTAAAAAAACATTTATTTGTTGCAAACCATAACATGTCGTTTATGTATTGCACAACTGAGATATAGGGAGTTTTAGAGGTGCTGGTAGGTTGATTTTTTTCATACCTTTGGAAAGAGCCAGGCTAGTTTCCCCCAGTGCTTCCAGTCTTTATGCTAAGCTGAGCAAACCCTGTCTCCTCGCTCTCCTTTCATATTTAATTGGCAGACCTGAGAAGATGGGTTTTTTTATGTTAAGAAAACAAATAAGCGTACTTCCCAAAATGTGCAACTTTTCCTTTGAAGCAGACTCACACAGTGGGTAACTTACACAAGCCACCACTCAACTCCTGTGGGAGCCGAAGAGGCCAGGAAGCCAGAAATCTATCAGTCTACTGTGTAGCAAAACAAAACAACTCTAGATGCAGAGTTTTGATGTTCAGTGATGGGTTTAAGGGCCGTAGCTAAAACCAGAGTTTTGCTTGACTGCTGTGGCGATGGTCGTCTGTTCCATGTCATGCACACTGACACTTACACGGTTAGTGGGAAGATGTGTGTCTGTGTCTGTGTCTGTGTCTGTGTCTGTGTGTGTGTGTGTGTGTGTGTGTGTGTGTGTGTGTGTGTGTGTGTGTGTGTGTGTGTGCATGGAAGGGGAGTGAGCTTCTGAGAGGCTTTGAGATAGCCCCCCCCCCCCCCCCCCCCCCCCCAAACGCCTCTCCCCTCTACCAAACCAGAGAAGAGACCAGAGCAATCTCATCTACGAGTGCTAATGGATTACACTGCAGCCTGTTACTGATGAATGAGCTTTTCTGTGATTCACGGAGCCAGTATGCCAGAGGAATGCTGCCTTATCGTCAAGTGATGAATGAGTGTGTAAGGTGTTGTTTTTCCGAACCCTGTGCTTTTAACGTCTTGCATGCAGGGAAAAGGCTGTGCCAAATCTCTAAACCCCTTTGATGGAAAGAGTCCTGATTTACAATAGGTTTGGGAAAACAACACCACTGGGACTCCTGTTGGAACTGAAGTTTGGGCTGCTGTTGCCCTCTTTGGAAGTTTGAAGAATAAAATGTCCAGCAAATCCAGAACTACCCAAGCTTTTTTTTTTTTTTTAAAGGGCAATTTATTTAGTAACACCTCACTCTCATGCTTTCAGAAGGGGGAGTTTTTTTCTTTTTCTTTCTACCAACTCTGTCTGATTGGCAGCAGGTATCTGTCAGGCTGTATTTCCTCCGCTCTGATAACAAGCTGAACCTGCTTTCTGTCTGTCAGCAGCTAGGACCTCCAGGTTCACACAGCCAGAAAAAAAAACGCTGGACCATTATAACTACAGCTGAGAGCAAAAGGGAAACCCGCTGTTTCATGGCAGCCTCTATTTGCTTTTTGGTCGAGAAAAATAATAGGAGGTAAAGAGCCTGCTCGTTAGCATTACTGAAGCAGGGCTGCAACTCCACAATGATTTATCAACAGAGAGATGTGAGGCTTTACAACACAAGGAGACGTGGGGGCCCCATTCACCTTTAAATCCTAACTCCTAAAGTGTGTGCTTACAGCACCATCTGTCTAATCCTGAATTCCCCTCTATGAAACTACATTAAAGATTTGATGAAAATGTAAACTTTCCCAGGTACCAAAGCCGTCGCTGGTGTGATCCTGGCACTGCACATTATATAAATTAATTACAATCTGGCATTGTTATTGTCGTGATATCCCTAACAAGGCTGGGTCTGTTGTCAAAGGGAGTTTCTTGTTGCTTGATATCTTGCACCACACCTTAGAGCCTGCTTTTGTTCAGCATTAACCTATTATTGCATCAGTGCTTCGCTGTTTGGCCGTGCGTACATAAATCACACTAAGATAAGCACTGCATTGTTCTTTTGTATGTAAAGTTCTGCTGTATTGTCAGCATTTACTGACTTATTGTCCTTGTTGCAAACATCAATAATATTTCCTTTTATGTGTGTTACATTGAGCATATGATGACTGATCATGATATCTTTATTTGTTCTGTTTTGCTTACAGGGAAACAGCCAACATCCCCCTCATTGCTCTGGGTCTGAAGGAGACAAAAGACATTGATTTCTCCACTCTATTCAAGGTACAGAAGCAACAATTACAGCCTCACCACGCCACCCTTTGATTATAGCAAATGTGTATGAATATTTAACATTCTGAATTTACTATTTTGACTTCAATATTTTTCTTAAAGTAAAAATCCTTTAGCTTTAGTGAAATTTTGGAGCAAAGAGATACAGGACAGAAATATGCAGATAAAGGGTTATAAATACTGATAATTAACATTCATCAAATATGACCCACATTGCCAGTCAGTGTTTTCAATACAGACTCCGTTCCTGGAAAAGATTCACAGAGCCAGTATGCCAGAGGAATGCTGCCTTTATCGTCAAGTGATGAATGAGTGTGTAAGGTGTTGTTTTTCCGAACCCTGTGCTTTTAACGTCTTGCATGCAGGGAAAAGGCTGTGCCAAATCTATAAACCCCTTTGATGGAAAGAGTCCTGATTTACAATAGGTTTGGGAAAACAACACCACGGGGCCTCCTGTTGGAACTGAAGTTTGGCTTCAATATTTTCCTTAAAGTAAAAATCCTTTAGCTTTAGTGAAATTTTGGAGCAAAGAGATACAGAATAATGTGATGTTGTTAAACTGTGTTTCTATCATAATTGGTTTTATTGGCCAAGTATGATTTCACACACAAGGAATTGGTAGTGTTTTAGTATGTTCCATGCTAAGATAGCACTTTGATGTAAGTAGCAACTCAAAGAGCTTAAAGGATTGGTTCTCACCTGCATGTCTTCATCATCAAATAACCAAAATAGCCATTTCTTTTACATTCCAAGGAGAACATTCTCAAAATACAGACTTTATGGACAAGGAGGAATAGCAATCCTAAATTGAAACTAACCTATAGTAACAGGACAGAAATATGCAGATAAAGGGTTATAAATACTAATAATTAACATTCATCAAATATGACCCACATTGCCAGTCAGTGTTTTCAATACAGACTCTGTTCCTGGAAAATCAAAGTCTCCTTTCATGAAGTATTTGGGTCACATTGTCTGCACCCTGCACTCCAGCTACTACATTATGTTTGCCATTTATTCGTTCAGGAACAATAAATCATCGGACCATAAAACAGTTTGTCTTGTTAACCAAAGTGGGTCAGTAGTTATTGGGAGTGCTATTTGAGCTATCATGTAGCTGTATCCCAACGTGGGGAGGCTCTTTATGTAAATGTCCTGATGATACTTTTACAGGGCCATGCATCCTGTTCTGGTTTGTGGGCAAGAATTGTGAGACTGTGCGACATAATGAGCACGTTAATGCTGCTCTACTCATTGACCGTAATCGCAACGACCTTAGTCTTAATGACTGGCCGGCTCTGACAGAATGGCAGCCCTCACCAGCCCCACTTGGCACTGCTCAGTCGGACGGGACTTCTGTGTGCAGTTAAGAATGATGTGGCAGAGTGGATTAGCTGTGAGAGTAGCCGGCCTGTAACCGAAAGGCCACAGCACTAGAGCACTCCCCAACTACAAGCCGGGAAAATGTTGTATTGAGATTTTGAGTTGTTTTTGATTCTGACAGGACTTCATCTTGGAGCACTACAGTGAAGACGGAAACAGTTTTGAAGATGAGATTGCTGACCTGATGGACCTGCGACAGGTAGTGTACACACAAAGTCTGATCTGACTTAATATGTCATGTTAATTTCTGATACGTGGCTTTTTTTTTTTTTTACTCCAGTGGCCTCCATAATATAGATATAATAAAGACCACTACCTTCAGTAAAAAAAAAAAAAAATGTTTTAGCCGTGATTTGGGTGGACTGATCCTTTAAACAACAACAGAGCTGTTTGTCTTCTCACTACCAGAAGTTTACCATCATTGCAGACTGTATCATATCTCTTTACTTCCATGTTCCTAGGCCTGCAGGACGCCAAGTCGAGACGAGGCCGGGGTGGAACTGCTGGCAAAATACTCCAGCCATCTCCCTCTGATGGAAAGCCGATTCTTCTCCCCAACCCGCCAGACTGGCATGTTCTTCACCTGGTACACACCAATGATTACTAATTAGCACCAACTTTTTAAGAGCAATTATCAGAATGCGCTACATGAAATTCTTCATAGGATATTGGTTTACAAAACAAATAACAACAACAGTACCTTAACTTCCAAACCCTAAACGGAAGGGCAACAGGTGAGGTTATGTGAGAAGTGATAAAACAGGGCTTAAGCAAAGAATATTATGAAGAAAGCTGTGCTTCTCTTTAATCTAGCTGCCTTGAGCCCCTACACCGGGGTTTTCCAAAGCCGTCGAGCTTAAAAGCCAAAAGCTCAGTCATTTTACATCCTTAAATCCATGGATCAACTGGTATATCTCTGCCAGAAGACGCCAGGCTGTGCTTTGTCTTATAGGAGAGATGCATAATAAAGACTGAAGCGTTTCAATTTTGGTTTTATCTTCCTGCTGCATTTTGCACCTGTTACATGCAGATTAGAAATTCTATTTAGAAAGGGAGCGAGAAGGCCGGTGGTCTACATGAGCAGACATTGTCAGGCATTGCCCTAACTGTAGAATTTTTTTTTTGTTGGATATTTTAAACTCAAGAATGAACGTCTGAATGAAGTACACATTTATTTATTTTAGCAATTTTAGCATCTAACCCTTAATTGACTTCATGCTAAATGCATGTCATTAATACAGCAGAGAAAGAGACAAGGGAGAATATTGGCTTAAAGGCTTAAACGCTCACAACTTTTTAGGTGTGATTTAGAGTTTTCACAACACATTGTGGCATACAGGCTTATATTTTATTATTGTATTGACCTGTTAAATTCCTGATTCTGAGACTGTTTTGATTCCTGCTTTAACAAAATATATAGTGACAACTTATGCCCTCTTTCCTTCAGGTACGACTCCTTCACAGGAGTGCCGGTGTGCCAACAGAACATGTCCCTGGAGAAGGCCAGCATCCTCTTCAACATGGCCGCACTCTACTCTCAGATTGGTACCCGTAGTAACCGACAGACGAATGCCGGCCTGGAGGAGGCCATCTCTTCCTTCCAGAAAAGTGCAGGTAGGAAGAGATAGAGAGTCATAAACTGGTTTAATCAGATACTACAGATACAACACTCTTTTCTTTATTTTCTAAGACCAGGCTTATCTGTGATCCCATGTGAAACAAGTAATTGAAGTAAAGAGAGGAAGAACAAGAAAGACAGGAGACTGGTTATTAAACAATGAAGCCGACACCTTTAACACCTTAATTGTTTTGTTCTTTTAAACATTTAATATGTAAATCATCCTCTCCCCTTCCAGACATTTCCTGATAACCTTGCCATTTAAAAAGGCACACACTGTTTTCAGAAAAAGCGCACTGATATGAACACAGCCTTATTTTCATAATATGTGCCAGCCTCCACCCTCTGACTTCTGCTCCATGATGAAGAATGAATGCCGTTGATGTCTCTCTGGCTTCTTGTCATGTGGCTGAGCTCCAGAGGAGCACCCATCATACGAACTGGTTTCCCAACCCTCTGAGGTTTCAGGAAGCTCGGATAAGTCTTGATAGAATTATGACTTGGCAGTATGAGGAGTGTTGCAGTATAATTACAGCTCTGAAGAGGCCATAGCTTTGGTGATGTTGCTTTGATGGCTATAATTTAGGCTTCTACGAAGTAAAACAATTATGTTGTTATGAGGAACATTTTTACCAGTGTACAGGGCCAGCATTAAACTAAGCTGGGAGGTGATAGGCAGAGATGCTATCTGTAGAAGGGCTGCTGCGGTGCCCTTTAGCCAGGGACACGGAAGAGGCTTAGAGGATGGGAGGAGCCAGCCAACAATGGCAGAACCTTGGACGAGGACTAGCGAGGCAGTGCTCTGTTATTAAGTTGTCTACATCTCTCTGCTGCAAGGTTATTAATCTGTAAAATAAGAGGGGAGGCGTTCTCAGTTGGAATGCAGATGGTCTTGTCACTTCCATCGAACATGAAAAAATAATTTAGGAAGGTTTGTGTCTTGGCTCAACTTTAAAGACGCACATAGACGTTGAGCCCACTGCTAGCACTGGATACTGTAGTAACAGCAAAAGAAGAAGTAGATGCTCTGACTAACTGGATCACTTAATTCTCTGTGTGGAACCTTTTAAAACATCTGTATAAGACAGTTTGTCAGTAATTACGGTTAATGTACCAGCATACTGAAGTCATTTTGTGGACAAGCAAACCATATGCCTCTCCCAAATAAACTATTTGAGTCTTGCCCATGAATATTCACTGTTACCCTAACCCTTAACTGTACTATCAGTATAGCACTACTACTCGTAGTACCAACGTCCACTTTTAGAGTAACTTGTTGAGTGTTGAGGAGCTACGTTTCATAATAAAGAGCTAGACAGAATGCATAAAAACAATCCGAAATTGTCATTAAGATGTTGGCTGTAAATTATATATTCTGCTGGGATTACATGAAAGGGCCTTTTGTTATTTACTAACTTCACTATGGAGATAATGAAGAAAAAAGACCTAAAGAAAAAGGGTCTTCAAATCACAAACAAAACACAAACAATGAGAAATTGTTAGCCTGCAGAGTCCCATTAATCAAATTATAACGCTCACCAAATGATCTTTAGTTCAGATTGCCAGACAAGCTGGGAAAGTCAAGGTACAGAAAATGAAAATGAGTAGTTTGTTTTTGAGCTGTGCTGACCTCTCGTTATCCCCCAGGAATCCTGAACCACCTGAAGGAGACATTCACCCACACTCCCAGCTACGACATGAGCCCAGCCATGCTCAGTATGTTGATCCGGATGATGCTTGCTCAGGCTCAGGAGTGCCTGTTTGAGAAGACTGCGTTGCCTGGAATCCGAAACCAGTTCCATTCCCTCATGAAAATGGCCCAGGAGGCTGCAAAGGTAAAAGGCAGCAAAGACACACACAGTCCTCACATCATTTAGGCAGTGTATTGTTTCTTTCGCTGTGGATATACTGTAGGCATAGTAATAATGTCACCGCAGTCTGATTCCTCACTTCTGATCAGTGCTTTTAATGTCCTCTCAGTAATTTTACCGTCCTTTTCCTGGCAGGTGTCAGAAATCTACGACCAAGTCCACCAGTCCATGATCCAGACGCCAATCAAAGACAATGTCCCGTTCTTCTGGTCCACCATGTCGCAAGTCAAAACCAACCACTACCGCTCCATGGCACACTACTTTGTAGCCTCAGCACTCCTGGACCACCAGCGTAAGAAAACCTGAGAGATGTTTAGAATGTTTACACAGATTTCATGTGAAAAAGGAGAAGGTTGAACTGAAAAAAGAAATAATGTCACCATGCATCTATTATTTGCTAGTAATTCTATATTTCACAAGCATGCAAGCTGTTATTATTTCTGATGAGAAGCACTACTGTCATAGCAGAATTCTGTTTTTGCAATGCACAGAAATTTGCATCTAGATGCAAAATAGAGACAGGTGTGCTCTTCACAGACATACTGTAACACAAAGTTGTTTAATAATCCTATAGCTAGTGGCAAAGTCGGCACAAATCAAGTGTTGTCCCTCTTCTTTTTGACAACAACACAGGTGGAGTTTATGTCCGCAAAGTTGTATCCACTCTAGTCATAAACAACCTCCACATCCTCAGTTTGAAACGACTAGTTCTATGGTGTTTGCCTGGCTGTTGGCTGCTAAGGTGTAAACTAATTCTGGGATTTGTGTAATAAGACTTTTAAACACCCTGGAAAACCTGATCCTTCTCTTAAAGTGCTGTATGGGCCACTGGGTTGGTCATGTCATATGGCCGGACTGAACCACAACCAGCCACAATGCTATTACATAACAGCTATTTAGAGACACGCACACACATCCAAAACCCATGGCCAAGTTTCCAGGAACTCAGTGGTAGAGAGATGGTTGGAGTGAGTTAAAATCGAGTGGATGTACTGTAGACTGCTGGAGGATTACAGTTATGTAGCCTCGTAATGCTGTGTATAATCAAGTGTCAGAGGGAGCCAGCCACTGAGTGAGAGACGAGGTGAAGGATGTTTTGTAAGGGAATAAAAACCCTCCAGCATTGCTGTTACTAATTTGGTGTCATACTGCCTTAGTTCTTGATGGCTTGCCATTATTTTTGACATTGTTGCAGTCTTGTTTTTATCATTTTACTTTCTTACTACACCTTAACAAATGCACTTTAGGAGAGATTAAACTGAAAACAAAATGAAACAAAATGCAGCAGATTATATCAAGTTTCCAGTCGACGGTCGTAGTTTTAGCCAGTGCTATGAATGGGGCACGACTGAATGGAGGAACAACGGAGCGAAGCGGCTTTGAATTTGGCAGCTCATTAACAGATTCCTGCGTGAATGAGGAGAATAGAGCAATTAACCACAGGACAGTTAGAGACAGGACTCGGTCCAGAAGCGGGACAGAGTGAAGATTGCTGTAGCGAACGGATCAACTGCCAAGCATTCATGGTGTTGCATTGTGCCATTCAAGAGTTTTCGGCCATTTGTTTTCAGATCGATCTTGGTGGGAGAGAATGGTTCAGTCAGTTTTCTATTCATGTTAACATTGATTCTGTCTGTGCGTTCAGTGGGTCTCAGTGATGATGAGGATCAGCAGGAGAAGACGTTGTCACAGGTCTATGATCGCCTTCCTGAGGGACGCTCTCCTCTTGACATCCTGAAAAAGAAAGATGAACGCGAACGCATCGGTAAGAGCGAGCACGTTGGCTGAGCGCAGCTGAAAGCAAGAAGACAATAGAGCACAGTACTGCCAATAACACCAGAACTGACATTCCCCCTTTCATCTCTGACCCTCTTCTTTCCTCTTTATTCTCTTATTCACGCCTTCTCTACTCTATCCACATCTCCTCATCCACCCAATGTCCAATTCTTCACCCACCTCTCTCCAGGTAAAGCACACATTCGTCGGGCCATACTGGGTCACGAGGAGGCTCTAAGGATCTATAGTTTGTGCCATCACTTGAACAAGCTGGAGGTTTTGCAGGACATTTTGAGCGCCAGTCACCAGCGCTCGCTCAACAAGTGCAGCGAAAATGAAGTTGAGGAGGAGTTCACTGACTACATAGAGGCCCCAGACATCATCTGTGAGTCTAAATAAATGAGAAGAATTGGAACAATTGTGATGTTTATTTGAGTCTCTGAGGTGACAGCTATTCTTCCTGTGGTTGACATAGAAACTAACCAGTCACCTCAGTGTTACCACAACAAAGACTCCACAAATGACGCCAATGTCAAGCAGGACCAATGTGTTAATTTGTTAGGTCCGTCTCTCTGGAAACGGTTGGTGTAAAAAAAAAAAAAATAATAAAATAAAAAAGGCTGCAGTGTTTTGTACCACACCTGCTGTCATCGGCTGTGATAAGTGACATTTTTTTCAGGTACAGGTGATGTAATGTTTACACTGCTAACTCCCTGTCCGCTTCTCCCAACATGGCACCATTTGAAATGTGGTTGTGACAATAAACAGTGTAGAATAACAGCTGTTTTTCCCTCCCTTTTTTCCGTAGCTAAAACAGAGCACAAAGCAGAGATGGAGGTTCCCGCAACCACAAAGGTGAAAGTCACAGACTTCTTCCAGAGGCTGGTATGTGGGTTACTAATAATCTTCCACTCACATTGCTGTTTTTCTTGTACATCACGGTCAGTTTATTCATCAAGTGACATGAAATGGCTCTGGATTTGTGTTTTAGACGTTGGAAGTTCACTTATTCTATTAACACCCAGAGTGTATTTTTTTCTTGTCATATCTGAATACAACCAACCAAGGGTGAGTCTCCTGGAGGCTTTGGCACATTTGAGCAGGAGACAATCCAAAGTCTGATCTTGTTTCCAAAGCCTCCTGGACATTCATCCATAGCAACAAATGCACAACTAACACTAACCATGGAGAGAGGGGCTTGGACCCTTGCTTTAGTGTCATGGTGGTGGATGGGAGAGGGGCACTGGCATCCTCTGTCACTATAACTGCAATCTTCTGTTTGTGTCCTCTGAAAGAGGCATTCAACTGCGAGTCCTTTTTTTTTTTTTTTTTTTTTTTTTCAACAAGCACAGTTTACAATTGCTATAAAAAAAGAAACATACTTCAATTTCCAGACAAGAAAACAACCGTGGATGCTAATGATTGGTAAGGAGGTCAATAGTGAGAGCTGGTGTTCCCAGACAACAGAAGGAGTCTCTGTGAATAAGTAGCTCTGCGGTTCCTGTTGTAAAATCCAAACTAGTGAAGAGCTAGGTTGGGTTTTACAACAGTCTTGGCAACAAGACTCAAATCCTTTTGGAGCCACAGAGAAAAAGAGATTGAAAAGTTAAATCCAGCACAATCTCACAGTACAATCACCACAGCAATAGAATTAAAAGAACAGGGCGGAGAGGCATCATCTTGCTGTTACATAGGTTTTATTGTGGAGGAGAGATTTTCCCATTAGATAAGAAGTGTATTAATAGGAGATGGCTATCAAAAAGTAGGACTTGTTTGTCTTCAATTATAACTAATGTTGAAATGATCAATGGGAAAGTAACTGATGACAGTCTTAAACAATTCATTATTTAAGGCATTTTATAAATATGATTGCTTTCACACTACGGTTGATTTATCACTTGTGCATCCCTTTCCTTGAAGGACAAAAATGTCTGCCTGAAAAAACTCAATGTGTACATTATTCCTCTGTTCTTATGAAACAGTGCATTCAACACAGATTGAATGCTAGGGGGATTAATATGTGTCTGTGATATGTCAATGATAAGCAACAACACCGTTTTTGATGCATCAAACACTGCAGTGACCCATAATACGGCAGAAACCAGAAAAATATATATTGTATTTGGCCCACAGGGAAAACATGAGGAAATAGCTCAGTCAGGTGGACAAAAGTAAACATTACCATTTTGAAACCCGTTCTCCAAATTAAAACCCTGATATAATAGAAAGCATGATTTTACGCTGTAATGGCCGTGGGATCAAAAATTATGATTTTAAGACGCTTCAATGAGGAAATGTTTGTCCTTAAGGGTCTGAGTGTCTGTATTTATTTCACAGTTTATTATATTGTAGGAGCTGAGGCTGAACTTCAGCCAAGATGATTGAAAAATGTAAAAGCCGAAAATGTCCCTAGTGATGCATAGAGGTTATTAATTTAATGCATATATGCCAAGACAAAATAAGCTTTAGTGATTTCGGATAATTTAAACGCTTTTTAATCTATTAAATAGAATGAATCGATATTTACAGCCATAGTTTAGTCATGCAGCTATAACTGTACAGTATGGAAGATACTACTAAGTAGACAGAAGTAACATGTTCAGTGTGTTGAGAATCTTTTTTTCATATGCATCTCTTTGTTAAAGAGAACACCGTGAGGATTGCATGCCCTGTCAAAAGGAAATGTGAC
Source organism: Cebidichthys violaceus (assembly GCF_023349555.1). Classification (NCBI taxonomy): domain Eukaryota; kingdom Metazoa; phylum Chordata; class Actinopteri; order Perciformes; family Stichaeidae; genus Cebidichthys; species Cebidichthys violaceus. The sequence goes on from NW_027176705.1 coordinate 16,748,533, forward strand.
GGGCCTGGTGTGAGTCTGAAAAAAGGGACTGATGTAAGAGATTGATTAAATATACTCTGTGGCCAGTGGTCACATGCCTTCCATGTAGCCCCTGAGGGTTTTCTCTGTATTTTTTATTTAGACAAAGGTGGCAAAGGCTGAAACACCTGTGTGGCATGAATGGACACAGTTTCCTTTAGAGTGGCTGCTTTACGGAATTGACCTGATGTGAATGATTGTGTTTTCTGAGTTTGAATAACATCCAATCAGACATGTTCATGATCCAGCTATGACTTTTGGGTTATCCTACATCAAAGCCAGTTGCTTTGTGCTTCCTGTGTTGACTGTTAAATACAGAGTCACTGTCCCAGTCTAAAGATGTTTAACTAGCCCATTATAGTCTCTCATTGCATTAGTTTAGACAGTGACAAACAACTGTGTTTATTATTTCTAGGACTGGTTAACATTTTTGATAGTACTAGTAGAGTATATGCCTTTTGGTGCTGCAGTAACCACAGTATGTGTGCTGTATGTGCAGCCTATTTGGGAGGAACATGTCATGACCAGATATAAAACAGTTCAACGATAGGTTCATTTATTTATTCAAAAAGTAAAGAAAGTAAACATACTATCATAATGTATTATTATAATTATTTGAGTTATTATTATTCAGCATATTGACTCCAGCATCCCCACACTGTCTCCATTCAGGGCCCTCTGTCAGTCTTCTCAGCCAGGCAGCGGTGGACAGCCCCACGGACAATAAAACTTCTCTCACAAGACAGAGACCTGGGCTTCACCCTGAAAGGAGAATCACCCGTCCAGGTGGTTTCGTTGGACCCCCTCTGCCCAGCTGCTGTAAGTTAACCTATATTTCTTACCTTTGGATGAACACAGGAAGATCGATTTCCTATTTTGCAGCCAGAATTTGGTTTCAATTAATGTCAGTGTGGTATAAAGATAGGTTTGCACACAAACTATGTTCTTTTAAGCACAGAAGACATTTCAGGGGCCATGTTTAGTACTGACCTGAAGTGCTGTCACGTTGAATTTTAACAAAAGCCGTGGTTGCTCAATATTAACTCCCTGCAACAGGATTAACTAGCGGGGAGTGACTTTGTTTGAGGTGGGGGAACTAATCGCTTGAAATTTCATGCTTGCGCCCTGAATATCAAATATGTTCAAATGTCCTTGTACTGTATATGAGAGTCTTATTTGCTCAGAGAACCTTGGATTAGATAACGTAATTCTCTAAACCTAACCAGGATTCAGCTTTAAAGAATGTTTGGAGGTGCTCCCTCCACCCCTACAGTTACTCTGGCTACTAATTTAATTAAGATTCAGAGTATTTACTCTCTGCAATCCTTTTCAGTTCATCAGCTCATTGAGAGGTGCTGAAAAAGAGCAGACTCTTATTAGGTCCTGCAGGCTATGCAGAGAATCAGATTAGTAGTATTATATAAGTCTAACTAGGCCAAACTTTCTATAACATTTCAATACTCCATTTACTAGGATTTATTTTGGAACTGACTGATTCTCCGGATCTGCCTCTGGTGAACACGGATCAAGTTATCAGACAGAAATAGCTGAGCTCATGTAGATAAGACAGATATCCCACAGCTATGAAATACTGTGCTCTGGTACACACACACACACACACACACACACACACACACACACACACACACACACACTCTCTCTACCAAGTGTTTTTGTAAAAAAAAAAAAGTTGCTAGCAGCTAAACCTCAGTGTTTTCTCTACTGATCCCGGCTGCCTCCAGGGTGTTGAAGGAAAGTAGGTGAACCTGTCTTGGTTGCCATTCAAGCAAACCCTGTTAATATTTACTGTCAGCTGCAGCTTTAGGAAATTTCACTGGCCCTTCTCTCTGACTGCTGTTCTCCTTCTCTGACTCCGTTTCCCCCTTCCTCACTGCGTTTTCTCCTCCCTGACTCTTGCTCTCCCTCCCTGACTCCTGTTCTTATGACTCCTGTTCTTCCTCTTTGACTCCTGTTCCTCCTCTCTGACTCCTGTTCTTTTGACTCATGTTCCTCCTCTTTGACTCCTGTTCTTATGACTCCTGATCTTCCTCTTTGACTGCTGTTCCTCCTCTCTGACTCCTGTTCTTGTGACTCTTGTTCTCCCTCTCTGATTCCTGTTCCTCCTCTCTGAATCCTGTTCCTCCTCTCTGACTCCTGTTCCTCCTCTCTGACTCCTGTTCCTCCTCTCTGACTCCTGTTCCTCCTCTTTGACTCATGTTCCTCCTCTTTGACTCCTGTTCTTCCTCTCTGACTCCTGCTCTTCTTCATGTGTTTCCAGGCTGACGGTCTGAAAGAGGGGGACTACATTGTTGCTGTGGGCGACACAGATTGCAAATGGATGAGCGTGAGCGATGTGATGCGGCTGCTGAAGGATGTGAACGAGGAGGGGATTGACATCCAGGTGGTCAGCATAATGGACAGCAACCCTCAAATGGTATGCCATGCCCTTTTTCTCTCCGGTCGACTGGACAGCAAAATTGGTCTTTGTATCAGCTGACAAAACAGCAGTTAGAATTTCAGATCTCTCCTTAGTGTTTCTGGCCTAGGTAAATTGCCTGTAAAATTTCACATGAGAAAATCTTTGGATATGATGTAGTGCATAAAACAGAGTCCACCTGTGGCATTTTTTTATATTTGGATTGTGTAGGAAATAGTTCATGAGCCAGTAGCCTAATTATCAGGATAAAGAGCTAAAATAAATAATAGAAAAAGCAGTGTCTGTCAAAATGCCATCCCATTGTTGTTAGAAAGTGACCGTTTGTGATTCTGGGTATTTATTGACATTTGTGTTAAAAGATAATGTATTAACCCGATATATTGATTGAGGCTGTACAGGGTCCTGACAGGGTCCTGAGCAACTCTTTGTTTAAACAAACAAAGACTCATTATTTCACTGTCGATCTCTCTGTCCAGCCAACTAAGAGTGCCACCTTCTGCGGAAACCTGCCTAAGACCTACTCCATGATTTGTCTGGCCTATGATGATGACGAGAAGAAGTCCCGCAAAGTAACCAAGAAGTCATCCTTCCTCAACTTTGGTCTGAAGAACCGGCTTAAGAGCGCCAGCACCCTCAGCCTTCCCACTGCTGACCACTCCGGGGCCCATCCCTGGAATAAGCCTTGTCCCTCGTTCCCCAGCTCCAGCTCCTACAACAACGACAGTGCCCTCTACTGAGCTGGCTGCAGACTTTCTACCGTCTGCAAGCATCGTGCAGTATGGATATTAGCCCAAGTATTGCTATATATAGTGCTGTGTTGTACCCATACTGTACCTGCTATGATATGGTACCAGTTCCCTTTGGTATTTCCACTGGAATACTGAGCAGTAGTCCATGTAGCTTGTATGTCACCAGTGTAATGAGGACATTTCTGCCAGCTACCTTGGAAAGTGGCTGTGCCAAATACTGTATATATGTGCCATTGTTGGTACATGGGCGCCTTCCTAGCACAGTTCAGTATCTGAAGTAATCTGGGCTGCACACCAAACATAATGGGAAATCATTCTGTACCACGCCAGTATGAGTACAGCACAGTACAACTGCACTGTGGGAAAAGCCTACCAGTTATCATTCCAGTCTATACACACACACACACACACACACACACACACACACACACACACACACACACACACACACACACACACACACACACACACACACAGACAGCACTGAGACAGGCCTCTAAGTTACGCTCCGAATGATTTGAGGGACTCAAAGACAAAGTTGTACAAACGCGCACCCAGCATCGGTTTCAACTTGGCGACAAGGGGGTAATTTTATTGTGGCTTAAGCTGTCCCTTGTTAGTTCCATTGTGTACTGACGTAGCTGTGCACTGTGCAGTTATATTCTCTGTGCATCCTCAATACAGGTCGTGTTTCACACGGTATATGTGTAGGATTAGGTCATTGCCACGATATTTGTTGAAATCAGTGGATACTGATCGGTTTTGGGGTTTGAAATACATACATTTTCTAAATAGATATGTAGATATTTGAATCTTGAAATTTTAAAACGGTGACTGAGGGGGAAAACAAATTGTCCTGTGCAGTTGTTTTTGTCTGGGGAGAGTTGATGAATGAAAGTTCTATAAGCTGCTAAAAAAACAAAATCACATACATACCTTGTATTATTGTCAGTTTTGCATTTTTGAGACAGCCTTTGAGGATTATTGTTTCTGCTGAGTGCCATGCCTGGGACGCAATGTAAATGGAATCATTGGTATTATAGGTTTGCTTAATATACCAGTTATGCCACAGACCAAAATGCCTCCACATCCGTGATGTGCCAGGATGTGCCACTTGCCTTCCTGACTCATCTTACCCAGTTCTGGCCCTCTTCGAATCAGTGCTGCTGCCGCCTGGCAGTTTGTCCATTTGTAAGAAGAGCATGAGCTGCGTGTCTCTGTGTTAATGTGAATCTTGATGTAGTTAAAAGGTTATTTTGTCTCCAGAAGGGAAGAATGTGGGCAGGCCGATGACATTCCTGCATCGTACTTTGAAAGCCGGTCACCAAACAGTGACTTTGATCAAAGCCCACATTCAGGTTTCTGCTATTTGCCTCTACCTGTCATAAACATAGTCATATCCCACATTTTACTGACACTTTGCAGTGTTGGACTATCTCTTTATCTACAAAGTAGATTCTTATACATATTTGATAATCAAATTATTTATGTAATAAAAAAAATACACACAAAAAATATTTTATATATATATATATATACCTGTATTTGTAGGTTTCAGAATTAGTTTGTGAATGGTCAAGTTGTGAATTTTTGCACGTTGGATTTCTTGGTTGGTTTGTTGGAGGAATGTATTTTACTAGCCTTGCTTAATCCTTTGGTGAACTATATATACTGGTACATTTTGTCAATGGAAAGCTATTTTAAAATGTAAATGTTTTTAAACAGTAACACTAAGAAGATGTAGAACTCTTAACTGTCTCTGTTTACCTAATGTGGTGTCTTAAGTGCCATTTATGCTCATACTCATGAAGGAAAATGTCACAATAAGTGTGTAACAAGAAAGTGCAGTAATTAATTGATATAAGTGCTTACAGAGGATTTCACGTGCATAGGGATCCTAAAAGCCTTGGTCTATGCAGAGGGTGATGGTACCTGTTCTTCTGAAGGTTTCAGGTTGCCTTTGCTTCTCTCTGAACTTTGTACTGCATAGCAACTGTGGTGTGAATGCTTTGTCTGTAAGTCTTTGTGTCATATGTATAAACTCAAATCTCAATAAAAGAAGGGGACAAAACAAATTTTCCTGATTTTTTTGTTTGTTTTGTTTTTATATATACATATATTTCATATATATTTTCTGTGTATCTCAGTGATTGAAGCTACCAAGCAGGTTGGGAATGACTGGAATGAAGTTGAACACAGTCCTCAGTGAGCCAACACACACTAAGTCAACACTCATGGGTTTGTGACCGATGGGAGTCTGACCTGGGGTCACATGACATCCTAATCTGCCTTCATGGAAACAGAAGAAAAACACCATGTGATTAAGTTTTACCCATCAGGTCTGTATTTCACCCATACCATTCATGGTCTTTGGGCGATAGCTTGGCACTTATCTGTGTGTTTTGTGTGTGGTAGGACATTTGGCAGAAAAGAAAGCGCTGATTGTTTATTCTGATAGCTTTGAACTTTGAAAATTAGTTCTCTAAGGTCAAATTCTCTCCTGTATTTAGATTTCTTTTAACAGGAACAACGTATATTGCAGGAATCACATTTGTTGACTCTTAGTTATAGGATTTTCACTTCCACCATTCTTAAGGGCAAAGGTTAGCACTTGATTAAACACATTTTCAGCTGATTTATTATCAAAAGAGAACTGAGAATACATGTTTTTTTTAAAGTATATTATTGCAATCACCCTGCACAGGTGGGTATAGCAACTAGAGAGATGGCTGTTATAACAAAATGTGTTTTCTGTTCATGCTTGGAAAACTTCAATTGTATCAAACATTTGTGATAAATATGGGAATATTTGTTTGAAGTTTGAAAGGTCGTGCCCACAACCATCATTGTTGTGTATAACCACAGTTTTGGAACTATATTGAAGTGACAAAAGTGGACTGGATGGAATACAAACTTGAATGGCTGTCATGTGAAGTATACTTTAAACAGGTATTACTTAAATGTTATTTTAGTGGACACATTAAACTTAAAGTTTGCTGTATATTGTATTTATGATAACCTATTTTGTTGCTTTATCAAGAAAGAAAGAAAGATTTTTTTAATTTGACAGCAACCATAGAGACAGGAGGTGACAGCTGATTATTAAATGGAACGACATCGCCCCCTGTCGGCCTGGCCTCTTGTCGGTAAGGACGTCGTTGCTAGGTGAATTATACTAGTCACTGATTGGCTGCTCTCCTCACTGTTAACCAATCAGCACTCGTTTTGTAGAACGGTACTGTCTTGTGGTGAAGCGTCTAGATACGAGAAATCTTCTGCAAACAGCCAGCCTGTTGAACACTGTTAGCTTGCTTATGTTTCTTTATCGTTTTAGGGTAAGAGAGGACAGATAACTAGAAACACAATGGCAGTGGCATGAAACCATTTATTATGCTATGAAGACTAAGCAAGTCAAGCTGTTCGCCTCAACTGAAACATAACTTTAGCAAACGTTATTGAAGCAAGTGTCCAGCACGTATTTCCACTATGTTAAAATTCAACTTCAGGAGGGAGAAAGACAACGAATTTGTAAGTTTAGCGTCTTTTATTAAATAAATTCACATTGTTTAATTTCTAGCTAGCTTAACGTCTAGTTTAAATGCTTTGTAATTTAGCCAACACTAACCTAGCGTTTACTTACCTGTTAGATAACTTTGGTTATTTGATAATAACCATATTTGATAACACCAGTTTCGTAACGTAAATACGTCAAGTGGTGTAATGGTATTCATATTGTTGACCAACATTAAAACAGCGAGTGAAATGAGAGATTTATCCTCTCTGCTATTATTTAGAAAGACAGTTAAAGTATAATTGACCGCTGAATACTAGACACATTGTGGCCAATACACCAGGCTGTTTGAATACTTCAGTGTTTGGTATCTCGTTTATCAAGTGGTCATGTTGTGATTCTGTAATCGTCCTTTCTACCGTTCCACCTTTATGACGTTAGCCTCTTTGTTTTTCGTCAGCGTGCATGTGAAACAATGATTTAATGTAACGTTACTAACTGAGACTCTCCTCGACCATTATAGGACCCACATTGTGTGTGTTTATGTCCGTCTGTGTGATGCTAGCCCTCTCTCTAACCCTCCTTTGTGTGTGTTGTGTAGAAGCATATAGCTCATGGTTTGATCCCTGCTGCCTCCATTGCCCCCAAGCCCGCTGTGCCTCGTACCCCGCCCCCACGCAGCCCAAACCCCTCACCTGAGAGACCCAGGTACCTAACAACCTCCATCACCTCCCACATCCTTTCATTCCGCTCTGTTTTCCTTCTTCTTCTTCTTCTTCTTCTTCTTCTTCTTCCTCTTCTTCTTCTTCTTCTTCTTCTTCTTCTTCTTCTTCTTCTTCTTCTTCTTCGTCGTGTAAACTAGCCAGTGATTCATCACATATCCTTTTCCGTACTTTGAGATGAAACTCTGAAACAATAAATGCAACTCCTAATTTATTAAATTAACTCTATGATGCATCTGTGTAGATCTTGATTCTCAAAAATGTATTCACATGTATCAGCAGCCTATGCTCATGCTGTCCTCAAACATTTACTTATTTTTGACATGTACTAGAAGAGTTGCATTCTGGTCTCATCCTGTTATTGTCCACTTCCACGGACAATAACAGTGGAAGCTCTTATCAATTATCAATTACCATTATCAATTAATTCATCACTAAGCTTCATCATGCATTTACTTAACAATGTATCACATCAATATCAACATTAGAAATAATAAAGTATGACTTGACATTTTGATGTGATTAGCAGCATTTCTTATGCTTATATTACAAAGTATCTGTCCCTCCTCGTATGAATCACGTGTTTCCATCTACAGATCGGCCTTAGCAGCAGCCATCTTGTCTTCATCGCTCACTGGACAGACATGGGCCCTCCCCCCCATCCGGCCGAGGTCTTTCTCTGAGAGTGGCCAATCAGAGTTCTTCATATCTGAACCAAACATCAGCACAGACCTTTTCATCAGGTAAACTCCCTCTGGCAAATACGACAGTGTTATCACAAGCTTTGTGACAAATTATTCTAATTACAAGAGGTGACTCTCTAAGTTTAAACCTAACCTGGGGCTGTATCTATCAAGTCTGTCACAGTCGAAAATGGGCCAAAGTGGTACACGATTGTGCCTACTTTAAGGAAGAGCAGTAAATGTATTGTTTGAGCTTCCTCATATAGGACATTTGATAGAAATAGAGCAAAAGAGATGTCTGTGTGACCTTTAAAAACAAAAGAAAGATTTTAGAATACTAGTAGTTAATCTCAAGAAGCCATCTATGCTTGGAGTGTGACTTCAAATGCTGTTCTAATTCTTTTTTTTGGTGCAATTTTCAAAGTAGGCTTCTCAGAGAAGGCATTTTTTCACATCACAAAAGAATAAGCATAGGTATAAATAATAGAGTGAATGATAGCTGAATTATTTTTAGCTGTTTTGGTTAAAGAGATAGTGATATTACTTTATTACCTTCCTCAGAGACAGATGGTCAGAAGATTTGGGCAGCCGGCCGCGCCTGTCCTCCCCGGACCACTCAGAGGAGGAGTTGGAAGACAAGGAAGAGGAGGTGGAGAGTGAGGAGGACAGGGAGGAACATGTTTACCAAACTCTTGACAGAGAGGAGAAGTGTTCGATCACAGAACCTATCTATTCTTTGCCTCTAAAACCGAAGGTGAGACTCTACAGTACGATGTCATTGTTATGTGAAAGCAAGTTTATGACTAGAGTGTTGCTAGTTCTAATCCCAATTTTAAAAAAAAAGGAAAACATTCTTCCAACCATAAATAACTTCTGTTTAAGAATGTTTTAGCAAATGAGTTAACCAGGCCTTTTTCACGTCAGCCATTTTAACATTTCATCGCAGGATAAACACGGGTGTAATTAATACATTACACATTACATTAATACAATAATTATGGCCCTGTTCCATTTATGTGTGCCTGGTATTGTGCATGCTGGCTCCCTGGAATGGCTGTGACACATTCAATAGAATGGGACCATAATTAATGGGTATGCATTTAATTAGAACATACTACTTCCTCATAACTTTGACCCTCTTGCTCATATATCCGCAGCGCAGAGGATTGTGGGTCAGAATGGCCAGAAAAGTATGCTGGCTTGCATATTGCATGTTTTTCTGACATACTAAATATTGTGGTAGTGGGGGTATGGTAATGCACAGTCACAGATTGTGACACGTAACAGGAACGGCACAGGGGTGATTGATAATCTAAATAATGACTTGCGTTACATTCAATTGAGGCAATTTAGGGCCCTGTGTGTACATACATTAAGATGTCCTACTGAGACATTGTTAATGTTATCAGTTACACCTGCGTCTTTCCTGCTATGACAAGTCAGAATATCTGCTTTTGAAATTTTGAATTGAGGGAAGATAATTATCCTTTCTCAACTACTTTTATACTTGGTTCAGTTTGAGATTTATCTGAAGCTCAGTGTGGTTGTTGTGACACCAGTCCGATCCACTGGGAGGCACAGTTTCACACAGAATAAAGGTAATGTAATCTATTGAGCCTCATACTGTAGAGAAGATTTGTAAAGTTTACTGTCACAGGTTTTTGACTCTGCTCAGTAGTCATTTTTTGGACTTGTAGAGAGTGTTGAGATATCCTTTCAGTGTCCCTGAATCAGTATTTATGGCTATTGTTCCTTTGTAAAGCTCTTTTTTGCAGTGCCATTGCAGTTTTCCTACCTTTGGCAGGTGTTTTTATTTATTTGCTGAGACTTCTCCCTTTGCCACATAACATCATTCTGCATTGTTTGCCTCTGACAGTTCAGGAGCAACTTGCGTTTAAAATTGACTTCATAATTGTGATTTATGGTAGTCACTGACAACAGGGTATTAGAAGTGGGTACCGAGCCATGCACCTGAAATGTCTCTCTTTACCTACTCATAGTTAAGCCAATTCCATGGTCTGTATCTAGACCAATTCCATGGTCTGTATCTATCATTTAATCTATGAGATTTCTTCCCAAAATCCCAATGGCTATATCCCAAGAGTCTGCTCTCACAGCACATTTTTTTATTCTATTCATGCTATTGTCCTGTATACTGCTACATTGGGCTGCTAACCTCTAATGGTCCCGCTGGGCTCTGTTTCCCCTGCTAGTTGCCTGTTCATATCAACAAGGGAAACAGAATAACAGAAACACATCTCTGTGTAAAGCATGCAGTTCAACAGCACTACAAACGGCAGCCTCCAATGTGACCATACAGTTGAATCTGCACCTCTCTGAATAACTTTTATGAAGGTAGCTTTAATATAGCAAGATTGTTGTATTGAACCGCATCAGATGTAATAAACAGCCAACTCAGTGTATATAAATTTAGTTTATTTTCTTGTCATTTGAGCATTGTATCAGCAGATGACCTTGTTCAGTCTGCCACATTCTTGTATTTAATTCTTTCTTTGCTTCCTTCTTGCTCATTCACATGGCCTTAATGTGTCTCTGGGGAATCTTAACAATACTGTAAACTTTCTAACAAGATTTTTTTTTCTCCACATTTTGACAATGGCCATAATGGCCATAGTGGTCTCTGCACAAAAAGGATCCGGGCAGCAGGGCATTGGAAATCTCTTTGAAAAGACTTACTCATTATCTGCCTCTGCCTGCTTGTCTGTTGGTTTGGCCTGTCTGTGTTTCAGACCAGTACACCCCAGCTCATTCAGATGTCTAGCAGAAGAGCGCCTTCTCCAGGTAATTACTCATAATCTGTCAGTAGTGGCAAAATAACCCGACCTCTTATAAGACCAAATGCTGTGTATAGTTTAATGAGGCAATCCATTGTACATTTACCTCAGCCTGAACCTTACAGCCCAATAAAACAATATCTACATACTGTAGATTTCCAATGAGTTTTCTTGGAAGAGATAACAAATTACTCAAGATTTTCTTTATACGTTTCACAAACTGATGTTGTCGTATTTACTGGTCAGACTTTGAGATTATATTGATGTTGTTTGTTTGTAGATCCAGAGATTGTAGGAAGTATAACAAACATTCTGCCTCTGACTGGGTATGACTTTTCTAAATCTTTACTGTCCACTCAGTTTCCACATTACGTTCACATTAAAAGTATAAAGGGTGGTTCTCCTGCTGGTTGTAACCACTGATGTGAAAAGATGGTGGTAAAGATGAATACCTTCAACAGACAATATGGTGGTGGGTGTCAGTATGTAGATGGAAATATCTATCAGCAGCCTCCAGTAGTATACAGAGTAGTTGGAATGCCTCTAATTATAAATTGCTAACAGACTGGATGAAATTTAATAAAGTAGCAAATTAACCATGAAAATCATTCAAACAACATGCAGCAAAATAAATGTAATGGATGATAAATAAAGAGACGTGCAACTGGATTTCAGAATTTTCTCCCATAGAAAGAAAAAGAATGGTGACTCTCTTCATATGACTCCTCCTCAGGCTTTAGAGGACGACGAAGATACAACTCTAACTCAACCAAAATGTAGTTTCACAGCAGACATCATCATTAAAAGCTGAATGGACAGCCTCATTATACAGTTGTTGTTACCAAAGCTGGCTTGTCACGGTGCTAAATGAAAGTGTTTTATGTGTCCCTAAAATGCTTGTACCTTTAACAACTAAATTGTGTACGCTAAAGTAACACATTCAAGCTATGCAGAAAGTCACTTTTAAAGAATAATATGCATTTCATGGTTACATTGGGTTATATAGTTAAGCACACAGGAACCATCACTTCTTCTGCGATTGCATGCATTTAATGATGGTTTTATTTTTCTTATCTAGCAGTGATTCGCTACGACGTATTTCTTTGATCCAGCGCTCATCCTATTGGCGCTGCCTTTTTGTATTGTTTCTGATTATCTCAGATCTTTCTGAGGAAACCAGTGTCCTTTGTCCCGGAGCCAGCAGTGATTCTACCAAGAAGAAAGCCTCTGTGAGGAAGAGCCCTGGAAGTCGGGCAGATGTGCCGTGTGGGTGTAAGTCCCAAAGAAGCCTGCTGTGTGTCTTCTTGTCATTTCTACTTATTATTTTTGTACCCAGCTTTTGATTTATAGCACACAAAGAACATGGCTTGCTTTAGATCAGGCAAAAATAAACATCTTTCCTGTTTTTGTAGTCTTTCATGTCCCGACAGACCAGTGCTGTCTGATGGGAATATGCCCTCTGTTGGTTAGGTTATTACTAATGTTTATGATGCATTTCATACATATAGTTTAAACTTTAGTTTTAGTCACTTAAGTGACTGTCAGATTACTTTAATATAGAACAGTTCATACACACATTTCTTTGTTGATGTGTGAGATACTTGCATATTCCCATAAGTATTGTGTATTGAGATGATTTTTTTTTGCATTACAGCAGATTTTTTCACATTTTATTCAATTGAGAATATGTTTGTGTACTGCCAGCCAAAGTATTGACTGTCTCCATTACAGCCGAGCTACCCATCCTAACCACCGACCACCCCAGCCACGCCAAAGACCTGAAACACCCCACCCAGTCGTCTCCAAAGCTCAGCAAGGCGTACGATGAGGTGCAGAGGGAGGTAGCAGGGGCCTTGCCAGTGAAGGACACAAGGATGGTGGATGAACAAAAGCTACTGGAGGAGAGACTGCAACGGCTGGAGCAGGAGATCAGTCACAGCCAAGCCCCCTCTAACCCGAGGTCATCTGCAGGTAGAATGGACAAGTCGCTGGAGAATCATGTATGGGAGACAGAGAATCAATAGAATGGAATAAGGGTTAACGGGGGGGAAAGGGATGAAGGGAGAGGGAGTGAAGCAGGGAGTCACAGCAGGGAGGGGGGAGCTGGAGATAAGGCTGTGAGTAGATAGGGTGTAATGAAACACGGAAAGGAAAAAACACACAAAGAGTTTAAAGAAGAGTGGAAAATTGGCAGTTTAAATGGGTAGCAGGTTGGCTTGGCTCGGTGATTAGAGACTCTGACCTCCCGGTGGGCAGAAAGATGCAGCATGGAAAAGTACTATTCATTCTCTGCTGGTGAAGCATTCATTATGTTCTATTCATCACCCGAGGGTGAAGGGTTCAGAGTCAGTCAGCAGACCACATGGAGAGTCAAAACCATGTTGAAGAAAGACCAAAGCCGTCTTGCAAAATACACCATAGTCGTCTTTAGTTTAGATTACACCAGCTCTCTCTGTTCCCTTCTTCCTGAAACTATATTAATAAATATGGTTATTGTATATATAGTTAGGCCACTAAGCCCTCGACGTTTGTTGTTTGCAATTCATGTTAATTTCTAAATCGATCTAGTGCAATCTATTCAATTGTCATGGCATTTTGAATAGGAGCATGTCTCAGAATAATGTATAACCGGATCTGCTGTGCGCACAGGCAGCCAGGCAGAGCTACTAAATCTGAGGCAACACGCTCAGGAGCTGGTGGATGAAAATGACGCCCTCAAATTGACAGTTCACCGTCTGAATGTGGAGCTGAGCCGCTACCAAACCCTCTTCAGACCGTTGACCAAACAGGAGGTATGTCTAGCTACAAGGTAACACCTCTGCTTTTTGAGTCGTACCTCATCTCATTTTCACAAATTGACAATTTATGAATGAGACCTTGTGTAACCTGATTGTAGGCCCTGTGAAACAGTTATGGGCTCATGCCTTGCATAAGAGCCTCCTGGTTGAAGGCTAATGTAGGCAGCTTTAAAAAGCTTACCTGTAGAACTGTTCCTAATTACACCAGGGCCCTTTCTGTCATCAATGAGCCTCTATCACTCCAGCTCATGTTGCCAGAATGATATGAAAACAGGAGTATCTGTTCTAGTGTACTCCTCTGCTCTCTTCACCGACAACAGCAGCTTTTACACTAAATCTATGACCAGTACTTCACTTTATTTTCACAGCAAGCCTTGAAAGATAGAAATCTGCCTCTGATTTGAATCCCGCTGAGCTAAATAAGGCTTATTTCTGTCTGTCCTTCTGTCAGATTTATTGCACTAAAGGAGTCACTTGTTCCCATCTGCGGCTGTGTGTCCATTCTGGTTTATTGTGTGTTTTACACTGCAGAAGAAAGCTGGCCTGTTGCTTTAATCATGGCTACCTCATGCTGTGTCTTCACACCAAGAGATCTCTGCTCCCATCACTACCAGTTTGCTTCTGCTGTTGCTGGATGTCTCTGCTAGTTGTAATTACTGACAGCTGGTGAAAGAAAGAGATAAAGGAAAAGATTAGGAAGTGCTTTTATAGCAGAATGATAATAAGAGATAGGATAAATCTAAATTTGTTAAATTGTCCACTTCCATAGATCCCATTAACATGACCATTTACTTTTGATTTCCCGTTTGTTCTGTAGTCATAAACTATAATAGTCTTTGCTGCTATTTTGTCGTGTTTTAATTATTTTTTTTTAGCTGAGACGCTTATTATGTTTCACATTTGAAAAGCTGTTATTTTCTTTTTTTTGTTGGATTAGCTTCCCTGTGAAATTTCCTAAGCACCAGTCCACAAGAAACAGCAGACTTCAATCCTCTTTCACCATTTTTTAAAAATATGTTTACTTTGTGTAAAGGACGACATTTAAAGCTGCCATATCAACTATGGCTACTACGTATGATGACTGACTTTCTTACTGTGTTTCATCCAGAGCTCAAGAATCAGCGGCTTACCAAAGACAGGGCCTCCTCCTCCCTGGCTGGTCAGTATCTTTATATAGCTGTACATTACTTTCATACGGCAGGGCAGGATTCTAACTGTATGGCTGGTTAATAGTCAAAATTAGCTAATCAATCTTTTTAAGATGGCTGGCTAGTTTAATAGGCAAGTCATTTAAAAAAAAAAAAAAAAAAAGATGCTTAGTGATAATTTGTTTAGCAGATTGATTTGGATTTAACATGTGTAATGATACATGTTCAGTCTGATGACACATAACAGGTGTGATAGTATGGAAGCTCAGCTTCACTGAAACGTTGCAGAAGGAAGAGAGTGTGCTTCACCTCTCAAATGACCAAAACAGGAAGCCAGGTTGTTCACTATGTGTCCACAGTGACTGGAATCCTGCTGGATAGATCAAGGAAATAAAGCCCATTTGCCCTTTATGTGGTTCAGATTTACCAACCGCTGTGACTGGTGGGCTGGAAAATGATTTTCCTTCCTTCGATAAGCCCCATATGTGAAAAGATCCATGGTTTTGATGTTGTGGCTAATTTGGATCATTTCTCTTTGTCCTTTTTTTTAGCTTGACATGAAGTATTTATCTCCTTTGGTACTGGCCTATGAAGACAGGGTGAACGAGAAAGACGCACTTCTGCAAACCACTGAGGTAAAGTGTATGTGAGAGAAACTGTGTGTGTGTGTGTGTGTGTGTGTGTGTGTGTGTGTGTGTGCTTCTTATCCGCTATTATCTGTCATTTGATCATTTATGAGAATGTTACGTGTTATCAGAGACATAAGCAGCAAACTGTTAATGTGCTTCTTTAGATATATGTAATGCATGGGATCAAAACCTGCAACACACAGATTTATCTGACTGAAATGTCACATTTATTACCAGTGAAGCTGTTTAACAGTGTGTGGAATATTTTCATAGCAAAAGACAACAGAGGGTATAGGTCTTATTTTCAATCATCAATTATTACTCAACAGTTAATTATGATCCTGTTGGAATGATGACTGAATTCTTCCAGTGAGCTGATTGGTCAGTAATAGGCTTGTTGAGATGTTTTGATCTGATCCTCTGGAGTTGACCCGGAGTCTCAGTGTTCCACTGAACGACTCAGAAGGTCTTTTGTTCCAGCAGCAGTCAGATTTTTAGATTTAGCATCTTTCTGATGTTATTCATGTGTCAAATGGCATTTTATTTGTTGTAATGTGTGTTTTGTCTGTTATGCACAGTGGAAACAATTTCTATTGTTGTCTGTATGAGTTGATTTGGTGGCAAATGAGTTTCCCTGCTGGGGATTAATGAAGCTTTCTAATCTAATCTAAAAGTTAGCTGGCTAACCCACTTATCCCACTTCATGGCACAGGCTCCTGGAGAACTGGTGCACGCAGCTGTAGTTGCTATCAAGGTTTTTGTCTTGGAAGGAAGACCCTTGATCCTTAGCAGAGGGTTGGTAGCACAGTAGAGGATTTCCTTTTTTGTTTTTGTTTTGCTGTCCTTTAAATTAGCGATCCTTTGTCTGCTTTCCACAGGAGGAGGTAAAGAGGTTAGGTGTTCATGTAGAGGCTGTAATCAAAGAAAATGAGAGACTCCATGATGAAATTGCAAAGATCGAAGGGGTCAGCCAGAAGAACTGGTAAGAAGAAATATTCTCTCTGTGCATGTGTATTGGGTCGACACCATCAGCGATTGCTTGGCCCTCACCATTCATTCCCCTGATGTAGTGAAAATGAAATACCTCCTTTATTCTCTTCTGCACTGCTGCTTGCCCGTCTCTGGGTCTGTATGTAAAGCTTATATTGTGTGAAAGGATGAAATAGAAGTAGTAAAACCTTCATCTCTTCTGCTGCGCTCCTATATCTTCCCCATCACTAATCTGTCTTTTATCATTACTCTGGCTTGTAATGTTGCTGAATGCTGACTCGTATCTATTCATTGTAAGTAGCTCTGACATGTCAGATATAGTCAGATAGAGACATTTTAACCTGTTTTAAATTGTGTATCAACTCGAGAACAATGTGAAGATTCATTAAGACATTAGTTGTGTGTGTTTAAATACTTTTGTCACTGTAGACTAGAGTACAGTACATGATGTTTCCTATTGTGCTGTCTTACCACGTGAGACTAAATGTTTAGAGCCGTTTACAGTTCATCACTTTTCTTAAAAATCCCTGATTTTCCTCAGAGAACATTGTTTGTACTTCAAAGCACTACTGCATACAGAAGTAGTCATTAAGGACAACACCACACAAATTATCCATCTAATTATAAATAAGCAAACAGTTAGGTTTCCTTCAAAATACACATTATAGTGGTTATGAGAATGAAGAAGTCATAGCGTACACATATCTGTGTCGCAACAACACATAGAAGATGAAAGTTAACAGTGTACATAATGCAATTATAAAAAGAAAATTTTCCAATGCCGCCTCAAGACCCATCTCTTCTCTACAACCTCCTCTTAATGTGTGAGTCAGGTTAAATGTTGTTTGTTTCACCATTAGTGTAAAGTGACTTTGAGTTCTAGAAAAGCGCTAAAGAAATCTAAGTTATTATTAGAGATACTGTACTTTATATTAGGATTACTAAATTATCTAAGATCTTGTCCTTGAAAGACTAAAAATCCTCCAGGAATGTTTTAATGATGATGATGATGATAGACTTTATTTCAGACTCAGGGTCCAGAGCGAACATAAGACGATACTCTGCTTGGAATATTCATTTGTGTCTGTTGTGGTTTTTCCACAAAAACGTTCACTTAACTTGTGATACCCAGCGTTGATTTAGACGTCACATGTACGTTTAGACTTTGGCTTTTAAAATAAAAGTGATTATATTTCCAAAAAGGTACACTCTATTCAGTACCATTAAGACAAGCTTGTGATTATTCATGGTGCCATATTATAGCAGCTTTGTGCTATTTTTCTCTCTCTCTTTCTCCCTCTCCCCCCCCTCCCTTCAGTCATCAGCTACAACAACAGGCCCTCCTGGTATTGCAGGAGAACCAGGTTCTGATTGATCAGCTCGAGGCTCAGCACGTTAAGTCCAAGGCCAGCCACAGCAGACACCATTCTGAAGGTACAGCGCCAACCTCAAAGCTTTACATCCTTGGCGACTGTGTTGGTGTCTCCGAGCGCACCAGATGGAAGATACAGAGTAGCACAGTGTGAACACACAGCTCTACAAATCTGTAGCCCACAGCAGATTTTGTGTTTTTCAACAGTATAACAATGATGATGCAAAAAAATAACAAGAAATAGTTTGGTGAAGAAGTTCCAATCCGATTTCAGTTACAATTCTTCAGTATTTTATGTGTTTAATGGTTACTTTATATCTTAAAATGTGACACAGCAGTTTGCCTTGAAATGCCACTTTAGGAATAGAACATGAACCGCTGATTTTGTTTTTTTTAACGTTGAAAAGGAGGCTGTCCAGCATATTTAATTATTAATGTAATCTGTGTACCGCATAAACAAGCAGAATTCTACTTCCCCTCCCTCACTTTGCAGTGTCCAAGGTGTCTAAGCAACTGATGTTGTTGGAAGCAGAAAAGCAGCGTTTGCAGGAGGACCTGGAAGAGAGCAGGAGAGAGTTGCAGAAAAATGGAAGGGATGTACAAGTGCTGCAGGCCCGTCTCAAGGATGCCATCACATGGGACGAACACTGCAACATAGCTGGGAAACTTAGACGGTACGGCTACAATGTCTCATTTTATCAAACATTTCTTTCTTTTTAAGATGAATTAAACAGATCGGTATCAAACACAGTTCTTCTTCTTAACTGCGACACAGTTCTTTTGCGAAGTAAGAACAAGAAAGACAAGAATATAACTACTGAGTAGTTTATATTAGACACACTGCGACATTGTGGCACACACTCTCGTTCGCTGTATGTTAGGAAAGAGTGTACAGTGTCCTTGATATTGTCCAAAAGGCCACATGCCAGAGCTTCTCGTCGTCTTCGACTTCAGTTTTAGTTCAGTTTATTATTTACTCAGTTTAAAATTGATTTGTAGAAGACAGAACAAGACAAACAAACAAACAAGAGTAGCACCTGAAGCATTGCATTGTTAATTGCAGTAGACAGGGGCACTGGGATGTGACGAATGTCGTACAGAATCCTAGCTGTAATTACTTTAGTTATATTTGATAGAGGTGGGAAAGTAATCAAAACAAGTAGTAGTAAAACTCTATGTAGGTTTGTGCATTTTGTAGTGATGGAATATTCTTTGTTGAAAAGTGTTCACCAAGGCCCAGATGTTTTGTTGTAATGTGCTGTGCAAACTTCTCGTGGCTCTCAGACAATTGGAGCAGCAGGAGAGTAGGAATAAGAGTGAGATGGATGAGCTACTTCTCAGATGGTCCAGCCTGCAAGAGGAGAATAGGAGTCTGGCTCTGGACAAGGCCAACCTGACTGCTGATATAAAGAGAATGGAGGCTGAGCAGGATCTCACCAAACAAGCCAACAGGTACTAAATATACTTCTTTCTTTGTCTGATATCATCTTACACATGAAGCCTATGACATGCCGGTCAGCCACAATTCCATCACGTCTCCTCAAAGAAATATTTGACTCTTTATTGGTAATACTGCCATTACTACTAATACTGTTGATGAGACTACGATGTGCAGTCAATACTAGTCCAGCTAATATCATTGGCATATATTATAATCTGCTGTTTAAAAAAAGCGTTTGGCCCAAATCAACGCAATGCAATACACCTGTTTAAAAGTGAATGACAAAATTGACTTAGAAAGTCTTCTAAGATTGTTAAGGGGCTGTTTATAATAGTTATTATACAAACATAGAACATAGAAGAATGTGATTATTTAAAGCTTCTTCACACCCATTGTCCACCCACACATTATTTTGCTAGATTAGGGCCTCAGGATTGTGCGGTCATGTACAAACTGTTTGATAGACATCTCCTTCCATCTCTTGTTGATTTTGTTCCACATATTAGAAAGCTTACACCTCAATTATTCTTATTAGTACACAAGTTTAGTGACCTCACATCATTTTCAGCATAGCTCTGCTCGACTTTATCCTCGACAGAGGTGCAGTCAGCTGGAATAAAATAAAATAAAATACCTGTTTGGGTTTGCAGGGCCTATAATGGTTATACCATTTTGGCTAATAAGAATTGAATCAAGTGTGACCCAGAGAGTTTAATTGATCTAAAAAAGAAAAAAATAGAAAAAAACATGAAGTCCTCCTTAAATCAAATCGCCAACCACTTCATCAAACCACCAATTAGTACTCCCAGTTTATTTTTTGTCCAGTGTTCTGTCTCGTGTTATAAAAAAATATGCCCCCCTCTACCCAAAAAGTACAATCAAAATGATGTCTTATTGCAAGAGTTATTTAACAGTCTGTACAGGTATAAGCTAAAGTTGCCAGAGTGACTTTTCAACAGTTCGCATCTTACCATAGTTCACATCAGGTTATTTTCCGACAGTACTTAATTTATTTTGGTCAGGGATTACAGCTGTTTTAAAATGTGTTCTGGTCTCTGCCACTTCCCTCTGGTCCCTGCAGAACTGAGCTGAGATTAAAGTGGACTTTCTCATTCCGAAGTGTGAAGATTGTCAGAAGGTGTTTGATTGTTTGATGTTTTCACCCTGCTCGCATCATAAAGGCAGGGTCTCAAGATATCATCCAGTTTGTATTCCCTGTTTTCAACCGTTCCATCTGCCCTGTTTCTTTCCCTTAACCCCTGAGACATTTTACTCTCCTGCATTCTTCTCTAAATCTCTTCCCTTCTCCGCTTTATTCGTCCTCCTATTTTTTGTCATCCTCTTTTTCCTTTGTCTCATTGTCGTCGTCCCCGCCACCATCTATTTTCTTGAATTCTGTTTTATTATCTTCTTTTCTCCCGTCTCTCCATCATCCAGGAAAGCTGAGAGGAGGATGAGTGTATTGAAGAGACAGAAGGAAGAGTGCGTGTTGAAAGAGGAAAACACTCGGCATTACATGGGAGCTGTCGTTTCTGTGGCTGAGCACATTTCCCTGGAGAGAGACCAACTATTACAAATGGTACTACCAATGCTACTGATAATGTTGACAGAATTTGTACATCACATGGTACACATGATTCACGTGGAGTAGCAGCACTACTGGCACCCTAGTGAGACAATGTATGTACATACAGGTGCAAGTGACACCTCTATGACTGCAGTAAAACTGGAGTACACATTGAGCTTTTGACACTCTCTTTAAACAGATAGCTGCATATGAATGCAATGGAACAAGATTTTATCAGAAGCGTTCTGGTTTCCGCTTGGTCAATACTACTCGGACTACAATCATGTTTGAGAGAGTTATGGTTGCAAGCAGGTAAACAATCAATGATAACCCATCCGCCATCATCTGACGATGATTTCTGCTTTATTAGCCTTTTAAAAAACCTGAACCTCAGAAATGTATTTGCCCCCAAAGGCTAAATTGTTGTCAGAACGACAGCCAGGACTGAGACACACAGATAATTTGTTCTGTACAAAAACTGACTAATTACTACAATTAGTATAGCTTCACTATTATAGCTTTGAAAACAATTTAAAAAAATCGAAAAGCAAATTTATTTTTGCACCAATTTAATACAAGACTGTATTGATCCCCAGAGGGGAAATTCAGTACAGATACAAAAAGAAAAGTAAAAATAACAATATAGATTAAAAAAATTCAAAATTGCAAGGCAAGTAGTACACATACAGTACCCAGTGTTGTACTTGTAACTAATAGTGCAGTATTGTCTAAAGGTAAGTGACATAGTGGTGTGATTAGTAAACGCAAAGTCAGCAAAATATAGTGTATGCAAGAGTGGTATGATATAATCTACTGTAACAGTGTACACATATGATTAAATGATGATATATATATATATATATATATATATAGATATAGATATAGATATAGATATATATATATAGATATATATCTATATATATAGATATATATAGATATATATCTATATCTATATATAGATATATATCTATATCTATATCTATATATAGATATATAGATATAGATCTATATATATCTATATAGATATATAGATATATATCTATATATATCTATATAGATATATATCTATATATATCTATATAGATATATATCTATATATATCTATATAGATATATATCTATATAGATATATAGATATATATCTATATAGATATATAGATATATATCTATATAGATATATAGATATATATCTATATAGATATATAGATATATATATAATAACGTACATACTGGAATGAAACATTTTGACAATGTAGTATGGGATATTGAACATAACGTTAAGAAGTAGTGATTTCACTTTATATCCCATTCTATATTCTACTGTACTATTTTATTTTTTATTTTATTTGTTGCAGTAGTCCATATTGACAAATAGCAACTCATGCTGTATTACTCCATTTAGGCTATTGAGTAATACGGAGCAGCCTTGCAGCATGTTGCTGATGGCAGTTGGTCAGCAGAGGCAGAAAAGTCAGAGGGCAGATTTCGGGAACCTTTTGTTTTTGGTGCCAGAAGTTGTGTATTTGTCATTTATCAAACTCGGCAGTTTCCTTGCCACCTGAGGTGCAGTCTCCATGTCAGCACAGCTGTGAGATGCAGAAAAGGGCAGGGAATATGATAAGTGTGACTGATTAAACATTCCACAGAATGTACTTAAGGTGCTTGAAATAGATAGTGCTTGTAATTGATAACCATTTAGGTGAGCTAAAAATGGCGTCCTGTGTCATCACGTCAGAATGTCAAGAAAAGATGTGGACAATCGGATCACACGTCCTTTGTTTTGGCTGACATCTGACATCATCTCTACTTAGTGCACTTTTCTAGTTAGTGATTTTGATTTTTCAGCAAGAAAAATATTTTTGAAGAACATGTCATTTTCTCACTGTGGAGCATTGTATTGATTAACAAAAGACTCTTATTCTATTAATGACTTTTTGTTCTTTCAGGGCCTTAATACTTAACTGAAGTAGTCTTTTTTTTGGTGATAATTTTAACATGGTAGAGGGGTTGCTCTGCAATGTTGGTAGAATAGAATATTATGGTCAGAGCCATGTCAAAACAAAAAAATAAAGCTAATCTGAAACAAATAGAACTTGGCTCAGTTGGCTGAGTGTGTGGCAGAGGAACTGAGAAAGTTTTTCTGGTAAATGTTAATAGATTCAGGGACTGTCGTAGCTGGCTTTCTAGAGGAAAAGCCAGAGCCCATCATGTGTGGAAGGTCACACTGACACCATATTAGAGGTAGCGGGTCTAAAGCTAACAAGAACCAATTTGTCAGGAAGAGAACACAATGACTAATTAATGTGTGTGTCTATGCATGCGCACAGTAAAACTATTACTGGTTATGTGCTGTGTTGTGGCTGGTAGTAGGAATTGTTCTATAGGAGCAGATTTAAAGAAGATTAGCTCTTCCATTGAAGTACAATTGTAGTTGCCTTCAATGTCTGGCTGTGACCTTCAAGGTTTACTGCATATATGTTAATATCCAAAACACTATCTGGTGTTCTAGGCACAATACAAAACATCTTTCATTTTCGATTAAGGAACTGTTTCAAAAAGACTTATTTATTGTTATTTTGGATGAATTTGTCCAAGCTGAGAAACAAATAAAAGTGTAGATATGCAGAAAATAAACATGCTCTCTTATTCAAATTACACTCCAAAAAAATGTACTTTGGAAGCAGCTTTTTTTCCTTCTTGATTACAACTTAAAACAACATACCTGTACTGACCTTAGAGGCAGTAAACAGTAGAAGCTCATGTCATGCTTAATGGGGTGAATTTGGGACTTTTTAGCTGCAATGCAATCAATTCGCTGTAAATTACTTTCATTTTACAGCACAAGCTGGAGTTAAATACATTTTTTGCTGCATTAGCGCAGCACTAGCTGTGTTTTGTAGGCTAACAGATATTGCACCATTGTTTTGATGCTGTTATTATTTGTATCCTTTTCCTTCTTATTTTTCTGCACACCTGAAACCTTTGACTGGTTATATTGAACTGAAAACAAATATTTTGTGGCAGTGTTTTTACCTCACACAGGACTACTGTTAATTGGCAACAGTTTCAACAGTCTTTCCTTCTTTTCCTTTTATCATCTCTCCCATAATCCCTTACTTCTTTCATCCAACTGTGTGTTCCACCTCCCCCCTCTGTGTTCCTCTCTTAGATCAGTAACCCCCTGTCTTCCTTCTCTACCTCCCCAGGCTTCAGTTCTTCAGCAGGAAAAGCAGGGATTTGTCAGCAGGATCTTGAATGGCACAATACGATTCGGAAAACTACAGGAAGAAGTCAAAGTAAGTTCATTCAAAACGTCACTTTCGCACTACAACCGTTGTCACTGACCTAAGCCCCGAAACTACCCTGCTGCATGGCGGGCAGGTTAATCTCATCTTAACCCCTGATGCCAGAGTAGCATGTGAGGCTACAACTTTGGCTCAGCGGGTGCCTCAACAGTCCACACTTAAACGCAACATTTTATCTGAAGTCAATTGTGTCCAAGATAACACTCCAATTTATTTTCTATTGATCAGCCCACTCCACTGCACTTGATAGTCCATGTACTATCTGTCTCCACTATTCAGAATGCATAAATTGACAAACACTTGCTCAAGCTGAATTCAATGACTTTCTAGCTCTTCATTTTCTTATCTTTAATAAATTGTAGAATCAACAGCGCACAGTCAGCATGTGAAATGTGAAGAGTACACCAGCAATGACAGTGTTGCTGTGTGTGCCGGTCTCTTTGACTTTGGCCCATTGATCTCTTGAGTATCTCTGTGACACTGCTCCCGCTAGTAGCTATGGTGCTTACTTGCTTATATCCGTGGCAATGATGTTACTCCTGCTGCTCATTACTTTCTGATGTCTGCTGCTGATACCGGTGTCGTAGTACTCGAGACCAGTCTCAAGAACCCTTTCTGAAGGTCCAAGTCTCGTTTTGGAATTGGCCGTGCTTTTACTTTGTCACGTCTCGGTCTCAGACAAAGAGACTCTGGATTTTACTCCAAAACCGGTCAAGACCACAACTGTGGGGATATCACTAAATGTGTATTGTCTGATAATTACTGTGATTGGATGTTAAACTTCCTGCTTCAAATGCAACTGTGACAAAGTGGGTGAGAACACACCATTTTCCCATATTACACTAAACTTTACTGATTTAGTTTGCATTTCATGAGTTGCTTTGTTACTCACCATACCCACCATGTGTTCTAGAGGTTAAAGGAGGAGGCACCCGATCATTTCCTCTATTTATACTCTGGATGATGTCAGCAGTGATGTCAGAGGGTCAGACCAAGTACAGGGGGAAATAGAATATCTATAGATATGTTTGTGGGTTAGTTATGATCTGTTTTACATTGGTGTGAGTGTATAGCAAATTGTAAACAATATACAACTGTTGTCTACCTAAAGGGGTGCTGTAAGTTATAGCTTGTGTCCAGGGACATGCGGTCAGAGGAGGCAGAGCCTCACCTGTCATCATGACAAGTAAAAAACAAATAATGCTAAAATAAAGTAAATATTAATATTTCTCTACTGATCTGTGCTATAAATGTAATGTATGTATGATTCCAATCATTTCAAGCATTTTTATAATCAAAATTGCTGAATTAGCGCATGTCCTGTTCAAACAGAGGAGACACGTGAGGTGAGGCAGCGACGAGCTGTGCCTCGCCTCAGATTGCGCAATCCCTCACTAACTGGGTTGAGCGCGTGCCTTTTGCTTTCTCATTGTTTGTCACCACTGTAATATTTGTAGACACTTTTATTATATGTCCTTTCTTTCCATAGAATAGGTAATGTATTTCACGTATGTATAGAACATATTTAGTGTTGCTGATCTGACAGAAACCGCAGTGAAAAAGCACAGAGGGGCAAACAGTACCTCTGCCTCAAAGAAGGGGGCGTGCGAGAGCCCACGGGTCGGGTTTATGCTTGTTCTGTCGTTACTCTTCTTCTACACTTCTCTTCTTCTTATATTTTGCTTTGACCACAAGAATGTAAGATTATATATCCAAGCTTAAAAATGTCTCAAAAAACAAGGAAATATGAACACATTAACAGCAATTCAACGTCGGACAGGTAAAGTAACCTTTAATGTGTTTGTTGTTCTCTTTATACATCCGTGGTTGTTACGCAGATTATCGCGGAATCTCACGATTTTTGCGGGTGGCAAGCGCTCCACTTCTGAAACGCTCCCGGTGGGGCAGATCGGTGGGGCAGATCGCGGCGCACACGCTCCCGGTGGAATCAAATATGTACCTTACCTATGTGTGTGTGTGTGTGTGTGTGTGTGTGTGTGTGTGTGTGTGTGTGTGTGTGTGTGTGTGTGTGTGTGTGTGTGTGTGTGTGTGTGTGTGTGTAAGTAAATAACGCTGATATGAAAAACAACCAGTAGTCAATGTGCAAGCTGCCAATTGAATGGTGATTGAAGCTACTCTATTGGGTTCATATATTTGTAAATCTGACTTATGTAGTGTCAGTGCCTCACCAGCCACGAACCTCACCGCACGTCACTTCTTGTGTCTATTAATTAATTATTGGAGTCAGTAAGTGTTGTCACCTCTACTCATGGTAGGAGCTAAAGCCTACTGATGGAAGGCTCTATATAAGGAGATGACTTTGACTGTACAAGGGGAGAAAGGAACATCAGTGTGTAGCTGTGTGCACGTGATTAAGTTATTTTATGAAGAGTTGCGTTTATTCAGTTAAGCTAAGTTAACAGTTTGTTTGTTTTGTTTCTATATATGTTTGGTTACACGTGTAGCAGGGCACTTTTGTAAATAAAACACCTTTTTGTTGAAGCCACTCTGGTCAGGCTTCACCACAGCAACCAATAACTTAATTGATTTCTAATTTGAATTGTC
The DNA here is from genome assembly GCF_023349555.1 of Cebidichthys violaceus. Taxonomy (NCBI): domain Eukaryota; kingdom Metazoa; phylum Chordata; class Actinopteri; order Perciformes; family Stichaeidae; genus Cebidichthys; species Cebidichthys violaceus. The sequence goes on from NW_027176705.1 coordinate 16,775,262, forward strand.
TACTTTTTGTCTGTCGCCACTTTGTTCAGACCTGCCATAGCTATAGTATAAATAAGAAAAGAATTTCAAGATTTGTTACAACACTTGTTTGTCGGTTTAATATTGCCTTTATTTATTCATTAAAAAATGATCAATTTCTGATATGTGCTAATGAACTTGGATGTTTTTTAGGTGTATGAGGCTGTAATAGACACTATATGTGGTCATCATGACTGATTGTGGACAGAAAAAGAATGGATAACCGATTGTTATCATTTCTGTAACAAAAACTGCATTCCATCTCTTTCCAGACTATTCCAGCAAATCACCATGGCAACCTTTTCCACATCTGCCTAAATGCCATCTTAGTTTGAATCTTAGCGCTGTGATGACAGTTGTGCTGCAATACCAATTGGTACATCCTGTCATTATTGGTTTGTTTGTCATGCCAAGTGTGAACATGGCATTAGTCTGGCAGTGTTAGTGCCTTGCTCTAGGGCCAGTGCTCTGTGTTCCAGCTGTCAGCAGCTCTTGTCATTCAAGCCACATCAGGGAAAAACATCTCAGTGGGTCTGACAATTTTATTTGTGTCTCTATAGCAACAGCCCAGAGAGAAAAAGATGTGTTTCTGTGGATGTGATTTCTATTGGCAGTAATTAGACCGTTGAAAGAGAAGAGCTATACATGTTAAATGTGTAGAAGGAAATTATTCCCTTCCTCATTTTATATTTCATTCAGTGTTTCCTACAGGATTTTGTGAGACTGTGGTGGTTGGACCTCAGACCGTCTCGGGCAGGGGTGAGCAATTATTCTTCCCAAGGGGCCACATGAGAAACAGGGACTGTTGTGGAGGGCCGGACCAATAGACTGAAGTCAATCCTGCTCAATATTATTCCACCTCTTTATAAAAAGCAGTAAATTGTATAGTTTTGATAAGCTGTGAGTGGTAAGAGTAAATGTTATGGTCATTGGTGGAATGTAACTAAGTATATTTGCTTAAGTGCTGTACTCAAGTACAAATTCAAGGTACTTTACTTGAGTGTTTCTATTTTATTCAACTTTGTCGCAGCTCTCGTCCAGAGCCAAGGAGAACAATTCGAAATTCTCTGGGGTTTTTTGCAGCTGAAGCTCCAGATTTCCCGCAATGTCCTCGATCCTCCTCGTTACAGCGCGCCTGGAGAGTGGCACATTCTGAAATGCTTCTTTTTTTCTCAGGGCATAAGTAGCACAGCAGAGTCCACCAAACACTCTTTGATAAACTACCCATCAGAGAATGGCTTACTGTTTTTTGAAATTTTGTAGGATATCACAAAGCTGGTCTTGGCTGCTCCATCCCTGGATGTGTGAAGCTTGGTAAAAAGGCCTTGTTGCTTTTGCAGCTTAGCTAGCAAAGCCTCAGAGGTCCGTACCTACCATCAGTCAAGGTTTCGTATTTCTCCGCGTGTTTCCTCTCGTAATGACAATTCAAATTGTAATCCTTCAACACTGCAGCACAAACTAAGCACACGGCTTTACCTTTGACTTCAGTAAAGAAATACTTTAAAGTCCATGTTTTGTTAAAACTCTACACTCTGTATCAATCTTTCTTTTTTTAACATAGGCTGATATAGGCTGACATTTGTTCCCTGTGGTTTTACTACTTTTGCTTTTAATAAAAGATCTGAGTACTCTTTCCACCACTGTGCTCTAGTAAACGTCCTCATCTTTAGTGTTTGTGATTAATTGAAGAAATTAACGATTCCTCCACTTCCTTTGATCGATTTAACTAATTGTGTCGGCTAGAGCTTGTTAAAAAAGTGTTAACAGGCACTATTTCCTTAGACTACTCCCTTATTCCCTGCCAGCTGAACAAGATATTAACAAAGAAGAACACTTAACGATACTTCTTCTTCAAGGTGCTGCAGTGGTTATACTGGAGCTGTAAATAACACAGGAATTGTTTTTAACATAAATTCTAAACCACTATTGCAGTGCCCCTTCAAAATGTTCCTTTTCGAAAATTGCCGATTGCATGGCCTCTGCTCTTCCTGCTTGCAGCTTTTTTGAGAACCATTAATCCAAAATACTTCACACTCAACACTGCACTTCCTTGAGTCCTCATCTAATCACCCACCATCTTTGAAGTCAATCTGATAAACAGTTGACGAGAAAATTGAAGGACAGACAGACAGAGACTCCATCCACTTTAGTTAGATTTACTGTCATAGATTTGCTGCAACACAATAAACAAGTAATGCAACGTCAGGAAGTGACGTGCCTTTATTATAAACTAACGCCTGAAGATTATTGCCATTATTGATTAGTGTGTCATTTTTTGGGTAATCATTTACAGACATGGTGAGGAGGAAATTGTGATTTTAAAAAAAAATCTTGTCATTCTTTGATCCTCTGCCTTCTTTTGCTTGTATATGATTATACTGATATCTTAATTGTATACTATATTGTCCCATTTAAAATGGGATCTGGCCCTTCACTTTTGTCTAAAATCTGAGTTTTCCTCATCAGAGGAACACACTAAAACAAGCACATTATTGGGATTATCTATTAATTCCACAGGACATGAAGGCTGTAAATGTCCTAAAAAGGAAAAATAGTTTTTTTCCACGTACTAGCTAAGTCAAAACTAGTCATTCATACATCTGCCTCATATGGTAGTGGAGTTTAGCAACCGTTAACCAGTCAAATTTCCAGAATGGGAAAATATCCATGTATGCGCTGCTGTGCAAAAACAAAATGTATGTAATTTCAACCAAACAATTTTGGTTTGTTTTGAAGCGCCGGATGCAGCATCTTCCCATCAGATTTGATGACCTTAAATAAACACAACTCTAATGGGTTGATGGAGGCCACTCCGTTTAAATGACAATAAAAGTCCACAACATAATGGTTGCGCATTTTCACAAGTGTTCCATTTTAAAGCTCCATGATTATATTCCTTACCTATTTATCTGCTTCAGTCAGATTTTCCACAGCACAGTTCCTTTTGTAGTCCACTGCAGCTCATAGGGGTGGCTGAACTCTTTCTCACAGCAGCAGATGAGAATGTTCATTGCAAAGTTCTGGCTCTCACATTTCACACCAACCTGAAATGCTACGAAATCCCAGCTGTCTTTTTTAGTGACCAGCTAAAACCTTTATAACCAGCTCTAGCTCTCATTTGATTGCTATCAACCTATGGTGATTGCAGTGCATGTTGCCACCTTTATGAATTGAAAAGATAAGGATTGTGTGTTAAGTGTGTGCTATAAAGAGAAAAAGCAGATTGCAACTATACATTATTCATGTGTAATTAAAATTCATGCTCCTCCATCTCCTTGAAACACCTGAAATTGTTGAATATTTTAGTGAATGCGTGTATAAATATAGCCAGGTCACAGGTTTGCGTGACCCATGCTGCTTGATGCTAGCGGGGAACTTTTCTTCCCAATCAAAATCCTCCTCCGCTCTTAGTTAGCATTTCTTTCCCAGGACCCTTCACATAACATTGATCACACATAATCATAGGATCACATAGATATTGTCTCCTTCTGACCTCAGACCCTTGACCTCCTCATTTTTGGTTAATTTTTTGTACCTCCTTTAGCTAAATTCTCAAAGATTCTTTATTTTCACAACTTGTCCTTGACAAACTACACTTGTAGTGCACACATTGTGCAATTTAAACCATTTTTAAATCGAGAAAAAGTCCATATGCAGTCTGATTATGTGAGGTCTGTGGGATATACTGAGTGTCTCATATTCTGGGTCCTTTTATATTTGGACCAATGTGTTATTCTCTTCCCAGATGAGGGGGAGGAGAGTTTTTTTATTTTGTTTGAATGTAACCTGCCACTCAGCTCAGAAAGATGAAAGCAGAATCCTGTAGATGTCAGACAGTACAACCAGCAGGGCAAACGCTCCACTGACAAGCACTCTGTCCTACTGCTCTGCTAACTCAGGCAGAAAATGAAATCTCTTTCTACTGTCTGACCTGCCGCTGTTGTCTCTCATCTCTAATTTTGTTTCTGTTACTTCTTATCGTGTCTGTCTCTAGCTGTTTGTACTGTATAAACCAGCCTCAGCACTTTATTGCTTTATTATCTTTGACTCTCGTTGTACTTCAAAAAGACAAAACAAGAGGCTGATTGATCTTGTTCGAGTTAAAAATACTATCATGCTGACTTACCATCATTGTATGTGAAAGAAATTGTTCTTTTGTTGTCTCTCGCTTTGGAGCTATCGCTATTTTAGTGACACTTGAAAGTAATCTTGTGCAGCCAGACCTCCATCTCATCAATCTTGTTTGAAGAATCTTGTTAAAAAAAATGGATTGAGAGACTTTACAAATCCAGTGAATTGTTTTTTTCTGTAAAGTTACAAATAAGCCCCTACCTTTTGTGATTTGGTTGGTTTGAAGTATAACAACAGCATCCTGCCTCGTGGAGGTTGATGAGACACACTTTGCAAGATTAACCTGCGATGACAGCAATGTTGACTGTTATGGACGGAATCAGCAGGCAGCAGACTTAGAAATGAGTACACAAGCAACATATAGAAAATAATTCTCCATTTATTTCATTGTCTAGTAGCTTCTGTAATCAGAAGTGTGGCACTAAGCTGAGAGCTGCAGATCAACACAGGAAAACATAGAGGGAACAGAGACAGCTAGAGAAACCGTGATAGAAAGTTGACAAAGGAAAATGTAGAACCCCACATCAGAGAATGAACAGGACTTACTGGACATGATACTGTAGAGGAAGGGTTTAGCACAAAAAGAATATTTTTTTTCCAAAATTCTACATATCCATTTTGATGAGAAATACAATTACCTGAAGTTTGTTATTTCTATCTAAATTTGATCAGCCCAGGTCCCTCAGTTATCAACATTGCACAGAAAAGGTTGACTCCTACAAGTAAAATGTAGAATGAGTACAAGAAAGTTGGTACATTTCACTTGTGCATAACTGCTCCGAGCACCCCTCAAAATTAGAATTGATAAAACCATCAAATTCTAAACCACCATGCTCAGGAACAGAAAGTTCCACTTACATAATAAAAACACTCAATCTGTAGTCTAAACCTTTTTTTTTTGTGGTGCCGGATATGCCCTTTGCTGGGTACAACTGCAGCAGCTCAAGATGTCTCAGAAGATTCTAACAGACTGAAATGTTTGTTTTGGTCACATAGCTATAAGGAAAAATACCCACAGAAGAAGCTTTAAGCTTCAGCAGACATTTAAAATGTTCTCTCTACATACATGTGAAATTACATTTAAAACTATGATAACTATAAATGATAATAATTGTTAAAGCAACATTGTAGTTTATTGTTACCTTCCTTCCTGAAATCCATATGCCAGGATGATGACATGTAGGGAAGTGTTTGCCTTACATGCAAAAGAAAACCAAGATACCACATCAATAATACACACAACCTTGAGGTGCCACACAACAACAAATCCACATGGCTTTAATATGGCAGTATGTGCATGTGACTTACAGCATGAAGGTAACAGAGGATTCCCATAGCTATAAACTGTACCTTTAGTAGCTTTTTACAACCGGTACCACAAAACACGACAGAGCAGCCTGTGCTATTTTCAAACCGACAAGGAACTGAATGGTAACGTTGTTGCTTAACATCAAAAGACTATCAAAAAACCTGAGTTATGAGTCTGGTTTATGCCTCACATGTGCTAAATCCATTTAACGCAATGATAGAGAGAGAGAAAGAGGAGCGGGGCACATTCAAAAAAGCAACGCTCACAACCTCATCATATGCAAGACCAAAGCCATTGCTGTGACAGTTAAAGAGGTAAAAAATTAAATAAAATGGCCAATTCACAGTTGATTAGGTAATTTGTATTTAGTCCTCGCTGACATGTGCATTGCATACAAATATGCATACTGCCTTTTCCTGTAATATTCCTTGCATTGTTTAACAATACACTGAAATTGGAAAACCGCTATTTTAGCAGTTGCTAATTCATGCCCTGTTAAATAAAGACAGACCGACAATACATCAACAACTTCAACCCATAGATGTCAGCGCACCAATGCTTGTACTCCATGCATTTTTTAGGAGCTCATGACAAGACCAGTATCACAATTGAATTGACATATATTCAACTTGCACAGAGGGGAAATATTTGGTAACATGTATGCCATGAATGCTGGCTTATGGACCTGAAGAACACTCTGTGAAAATATAAGTAATTAATGTCTAAGAGGTGCTTTTGATTTTAACCGGTGGCCAAAGTCGCATACAACTTTGATTTTCCTCCGTTTTTGTCTTTGGGAACTCACAAGTATCCAGTAATGCTTAAATGCATTTGTTAATTTACTGAACAACATGCTGGGAGAACAAAGTTAATACTCAGACTGTTAATGTTAATCCCACGTTTCACTTGAAAACGATTGCATGCTACATTTTTGGTGGCACAGTGTTGATAAATGAGGGCCATGGACTATCAGTGCTGTCATTATGTAAGTCAAAAATTAAAGGTCTGCTCTCGAATATAATGTAAAACTAGGTCATACACACAGCACAGAATGAATGTGGGTTACAGAAATACATTACAGAAACGCATGTATAGGCGCCGCTCCAACCAACACATCTTGTTAGGGGCTCTGTTCCTGTTGGCCAAACTGGTTTCTGAGTTGCACTGACCAATACTGAAGGCGGTCTTAGGTCTCTGTACTGGCACATTATTTGTTACGTCTGTGTTGGAGACTGTGTTGGCATCATCTTTACCTCTGGGTAAAAACGCATCAAATACCTGTTCACTGCAGCTGACCCGTCCCGTCCCATCAGCCCCTGGAGGAACAGTCACACATGCCCTGGCACAGACACTGGCAGAACCCGTAGACCAGGCAAACTGTCAGGCTCGATGGCACCAAGCTAACACATACAATGCCCAGTGTCACTCTCTGGATCACCAACAAGTAGATTCCTAGAGGCAATGAGCCAAAGTATAAGAAACCCAGCAGCCAGACCAGGATGCGCGGGACATGATTACAGAATTTGGACAGGGCGTCCTGATCAACCGGCCCATTGGAGCCTATCGATACCGAGTCCAGGCTCTGCTCGGCGTAGACATCAGAGCTGCCGTTTCGGCTCGGGGAGTGCTGTAAGTCCCCCTGCACTTCCATTATAGTGATAACTAGGCAGTTGGAGGAGTCGTGAGACGGGCTGGAGGAGGAGAAACTCGTTGGAGTCAGGACCACCTCCCTGTTGTGGTCGGAGCTCCAGGATTTGTCCCGCATTGCCAAGTGGGACATGATGATAGCATCGTCTGGGAGGGCTGACACCTCGTACTCTGTGACCTCAGTCTGGTGTCGGCAAAAGGGGCAGGAGATGAAGCCTGTCCCGTCAGCGATGTCCAAAATCTTAATGAGGCAGCGGACGCAGACCCGGTGCAGGCAGTCCAGGATCTTAGGCTTGCGGTTGTGGACATTGTAGCGTTGGTAACAGATTTTACACTCTAATTCCTCTGGTGGAGGACAGTCCTTCTCTTCTAACTCAGCCTGAGCGCCGCTCATCTTCAAGTCATGTTCTGGGGAAGGCGAGAGAAATATAGAGGCAGAGACACATTGAGAAAAAGTGAGTGAGAAGGAAAATGGTATGTAGTCCAGCATTACATGTGACTTTAAGTAGGACGTAGTAGTTGTTTCTATCTACTGTGATCTGCTGTATGTCTGCAGGGAAAGGTCAGGGTCCGCCTTCTTCTCTGGCTGCTTGTGTTCTTTGTACGTGCTGCTGATGAATGATTTATGGTTTGGGAGTTGGATCAGGGTGTGATCCCAGAGCCCTTTGTGACATAGCAATAGCCAGGAATGCTATTGATTTTTGGCGAGAGCTGGGAGGGATAGCTGCTCCTTCAACATTTCCTGTTGGCTCAGTCATTTTGTGTAGAATGCAATGTTGTTGCAGATATTTATTAAAATGACCAGCCCCTGAATCAAAGCTTTTGGATTGTTGTCCCTGGATGATAAAAAGCTCCTTTTAGGTTTCTATTTGATCTGTTAGGATACGCAACTTAAGAGCAATTAAATTTCTTTATTAAAAGCCAATCGCTCCTCTTTTGTTGAAACTGACCAATGAGTGCTTTAGTTAGCATTAAGCCATGCCTGTTGAATTTAATTATTATTAAAAAAAACCTACAGATGATGGGTGGCAATTGTTGAGTGAAACAATATGCAACTTAAAAACCATCATTGGCCATTCATTTTCCTAAGATGACTCAGTGATGTCACCCAAGCCTATGCCAACCAATTTGATGTGTTTGTGTAGATATTTGCAAATACTTGAAGAGTCTTCACAGAGGAAATTAGATTAGAGATTTTTTACAAAGTAAAAAAAATATATAGTGGAATAATAGAGGCATTATTATTGATCAGATATTACAGATTTCACCCCCCCCCCCCCTTTACTCCTCCCCAGACCTTCACTGTAGCAGAGATGAGATCACTGTCATCTTCAGGTATACGTAAAAACATCTTTTAGGGTTTCAACATCTTCAGAATATGAAAATACAATAACTTATAAAAATGAATACAATGATTCATTTAATTTTTTAAATAATAATTTTCCACTTTTTGATTTTTTTTTAATTAGCTGGATTTATGGTCACATGTTTTGAAGCTTTTGAGGGTGAAAGTGAATTCCGTGGAGAAGAGATGTGACGAGGTGTTAGGATTTGAAATTGTAGACATAAATTAATAATACATAAATGTAGTCTCAATAATTTAACTTAACCATTGTTTTGTCACTCTTGTTGAGTGATTATTGACTAATAATTTAGAGCAGTGTGATGAAATGAAATGGAGTGTTAACCTGCTGATGTGGTGGTAAATGTAACATCGTAATGGGAGTGGTAGTGTGGTGCAGTGATACTGGAATACCAGAAATGAGTTGATGGGGTTTAATATGTTGGCATGGTGGTAATCTTATGAGTTGTAGTTACTCAGTGGTAAGGTGATGCTATGTTAATAAGTTTACAGTAATAACTTACTGCCTATGACTTTTCAGTTGTAAAAACCCACTCTCTGTCCTCTCTGCCACTGTTACCCTGGTATGTGAATACTGATATTAAGCAGTAACACAGTTGTTTGTTTTTGCTTGAAATGCCGTACCACCACTTGTAGATTTAACATTACCCACATGTAAAGCTTACAAACCACACAGACACATGCTCTCTTACAAGTAGCCTAAATCTGCCCTTACACAGCCTGATGAGAGAGCCACGTGAAGTAACAGGAAATAGGACTCAACAAGAGCTCCTGAAAGCAACTCATCAGGCATTACTCTATACAACACAATTAGCCATGATATAGAAAAAAACAAGATAAAATACTTACTATGGATGCGAAAACCCAAGATTCTAAAGCTAAAAACCTGAATCCTCCTCAGTTTGTGATATAAAGGTTAACCACACAGTTAAACACCTGTGGTTTGCAATGGTTTGAGCACAAAGCACAGAAGCAGACATTTTATTCTCCCAGGGACCGAACATGCAAAAATTTGAGGATGACAAGACACAATACAAACCAATGACCAATCAAAAACTCTATTCTTTAGTGAAGCCATGCTGTGGATTTCCTATAATGTCCCTGGGGGCCACGGAAATAGGTGGGCTCACACATAAGAGATGGAATGCTTACGCAGTAGATCTGTAGTCTTCAAATCAACATTACATATCCCCAGGTCAACTTGGCAAATATTAATCAGGAGACTGAATGAGAGACACTCTCATTAATAATATTGGATGTGTGTCTTAATCAGGGGCATGATACTGTCAATTTAGATAGGGGGCTGAATGTGGATGCAATCAGTGGACCAATCAGTGATTAACCATTGAATGGTTAATCACTTTATAAGTCGTACACAACCAACTCTCTGGGTGCCTTCCTCCTTCAGACCGCAATCAAATGACAATCTGTATGACGATTGAACCTTCTCTACACAGAGAATAAAGACTTTAAAGACAAACTTCTTTCCTCGATGTTTCTTAATTTCAGTATCATAGGACTCACTCTGTACTATTGAATCATAGTTTTTTCCACCACAGTGTGTGTGTGTGTGTGTGTGTGTGTGTGTGTGTGTGTGTGTGTGTGTGTGTGTGTGTGTGTGTGTGTGTGTGTACTTGTGCCCAGGAACACTGCCACCATACGATTGTGTGCCGAAAAGTCTCCAGAGTGTTGGTGGGTTTCACTGTCAATTGTGCAAGAAGCAATTTACAGGAAAGACTTTAATGGGCAGGTGCTGTGTCTACGGCTGAGTCAACAGACGTAGTTCCAGCAAGTGTCCCAGAACACTCTCACTGTGCCATCAAGCTACCCATGAGTAGAATCAGCGTTCCTCTTATTTTTAATGTCTGCTAAGATGGTGACTGACATGTGCATGCTGTTGCCTATCCCCCAGACGTGACAATCAGCAAGGACAGGGGAGCAACAGAGTCTGAAACAGGCTTTCCAGTCTTTGTCCAGATTCAGGTTTGTTGTTTCTTTCAAATTATTTATGATTCAGTAAAGGTAGAAAAAAAAAGTTTAGTAAAAACAAAAAAACCCAGAGAGTGCTTCCGTGAGCTACAGCTGCGGTTACCTCATTCTTGTTACATCTTACTTTACTTACTTCACCTCATCATTAGAAAGTCCCCCTCCCGCCAGGAATATGCTATATAAAGAAAAGTCAAGTCATTCATTCATTCATGACCATGAAATATAGATTGAATAGGTGGATGTTGCACTTGAAGTTACCCAGCAGGCCTCTCTGTGACTTGCTGACTGTTAAATATTTCAGTCAGCAGTCTGTTGCGTTAAAAAGCCTTTTGAAACATGTCAGAAAGATGTCAGAAAGAACCAGCTGCATTTCCAAGTTTTCCCCAGACCTCCTAGACAGATAAATGCAGTAATGAAAGGACACTGGACCGGGATCATGCCAGAGGAAATCCAGCTCCTTGTCATGCAAAATTAACTTCAACATAAAGGTTAAAATCATTTTACAATGTAAACAAACATGCAACGCTTTGACCAGAAATAATTGTGTGTGTTCTTAAACCCTAGCAATGTCTTTCTTATCTCATAAAACATCTTCTTTTTTTACGTTTTCAAACATCAACAATGTTGATTGCATCAGCTTATTTTCTTCTTTTTGTGCTCTTTTATAGGTTCATTGCTACCTTTTAATGGTGCACTACTGCTACTAGCTGTCAATATGCATTACCACTCTGCAGTTGCCAGAAATGTAAATTGCAGTTTCCAGTAGAGCCACACCTCTGTTTATCCATTTCACACCTCTAGTAAAACTACACACCAATCAAACCTGTGCATGTCACACGCTCAATCATTTGTTCTATGCCAGGTGCCAGCCATTCATCAATTCATTTTTAAAAGCCAATTTAGAAGAGAGGACAGTCTGCAGGGAAATGGAGACAGGAAACAAAGGGAGAGAGAGGTGGGTGGGACGAGCAACGAATGTCCGCAGCTGGAATTGAGTCAGGGATGTTGAGATTCTGTGTAATGCACTGCAACCATTTGGTTGTAGAGGTTTTAAATATATTTTGAATACTTCCAAAAATTGTCATTTAGTTGCGTTTTGAGTTGAATAATTACATTGCCGAGTATGCCATTCCGAGGTTCAACAACATTTCCACTGGGCTGCTCCCGTTTAAAAAACTACTGTGGTTTTCCATTCTTTTTATGCTGCCAGGTCCTCCATTTCTCAACCTTGAAATTGTTTTCAGCTCGGCGTTGGAAGGTATATAAACACAATCCACATCATACCCATGAGAAATCTCATAGCCCCACAGAAAAGAAAACTTAATTCAGAGCAGTGTAGCCCGTAGGAAACAGACTGGGGCAAAACACACACATTGCGTCTTTCAGATTGCTCATAGTTCTCTGAAGAGATACTTTGAGGCTTGAATTTGGGATTACTGCTCGCTGCCAATTAGGGAACTGCAGCTGGCAACCAATGGAGTTGTGTTTGGTCTAAACTCACCTACATTTGATAAGTATCTTGTTCTTGCTTTAAACTAAGTGTCTTGATAGCTGTACTTAGGCCTGCTTTAAACTAACTTGCTTTAAACTGTCTTGATAGCTGTACTTAGGCCTGTCTCAGTTGCCTCAGTTGTGAAGTGCTTTCTGAGTTTCTGCTTGTTTGAGCAAGCCTTGATTGCTGATTGCAAAGGCGGAGCTTCCACTCCTGGCAGACAATAAGCAATCAGTAGATAGCTGTACTTAACCACTGCTGGAAGCGTCAGCTTTCAAGCGTCTGGCAAACGAAGGCTAGGGCAAACAACAAAGGCAACAGGGTGACTTTTTCAAGCCTGACTTCCTCAAGCTAAGACTTCTCGAGCGTGTACTACCATGTGTTTGCATCCTATTTCTGTCCGTTCCTCTGCCCGGTGGTCACGTAGACATTGGGCCGCTTTCAGGAGCCGTGACCCCACTAACCTCATCTATCTTACTCTCTCAGCTCGGGGCGAACAAGTGGTGGCAGGGGGGCTCTGGAATTGCCAGTCGGCAGTGCCGAAAGCTGAGTTCATCTCAGGTTACGCTTCCATGCTCTCCCTTAACTTTCTTGCTCTAACTGAGACCTGGATCACACCAGAAAACACCACCACACCTGCAGCTCTGTCAGATGTGTACTCTTTCTCTCACACTCCCAGAGCTGTGAGGCGGGGTGGTGGTACTGGCCTGCTAATTTCCCCAAAATGTAAATACTCTCTTGTCTCTGTTCCACAGTTCTCCCCGTCCTCTTTCGAATTTCATGCTGTTACTGTCACTTATCCAGTCAAGCTCACCATTGCTGTTGTGTATCGCCCACCAGGGCCTCTTGGTGAGTTCCTGGAGGAGCTCGACACATTAGTCTCGCACTTCCATGACGATGGCTCGGCACTCATCCTGCTCGGTGACTTCAACATCCAGACCGATAAGTTTGAACCTCTTCTTTCCTTCCTCTCCTCCTTTGACCTTTACCACTCCTCTTCTCCTCCTACCCACAACGCCGGCAACCAGCAGGATCTTATCTTCACTAGGCACTGTTCTACTGCTAACCTCTCTGTCACTCCCCTCCAGCTCTCTGACCACTATTTCATGTCCTACTCCCTCTCCCTATCCTCTCCCCCATCACTTCCTCCACCTACCCACATGGTTTCTACCCGTAGTCATCTCCACTCCCTCTCCCCTGCTGATCTTTCCTCTTCTGTCACCTCTGCTCTCCCTGACCCTGAATCCTTCTCTCTCCTATCCCGACACTGCTACTGATCTTCTCCTCTCCACCCTTACTTCTTCTTTGGACAAACTCTGTCCCTTCACCTCCAGGCCTGCACGGCCAACTCCACCTGCCCCGTGGCTGTCGGACTCAGTGCATACTGATAGACGGAGCCTAAGAGAGGCTGAGCGTAAATGGAGAAAAACTCCCGGAGGACCTTCTTAACTTCCAAGCTCTTCTTTCCACTTTTTCCTCCTCTGTATCTACTGCTAAAGCTGCGTTCTTCCGCTCTAAAATCCTAACCTCTGCTTCCAATCCTAAAAAACTCTTTGAAACTTTCACTTCACTCCTCTAACCCCCACCCCCTCCTCCTACTTCCTCACTTCTCCCTGATGATTTCGCCAACTTCTTTGACAAGAAGGTAAACAATATCAGATCCTCCTTCTCAGCCCCTCTCTCCCTATCCACCCTCTCCACCCTGTCCAGCCCTTCCCCCACAGCTCTCCCTCCCATCTCCATGCCCCATCTTACCCTATCTGGCTCCTCTCTCCCCTAACAAGGTCCTCAACCTTGTTACATCTAACCGCCCCACCACGTGCTCCCTTGACCCGATCCCTTCCCCTCTTCTTCTGTCTATTGCGACTGAACTCCTTCCTTTCCTCACCCACCTCATCAACACATCTCTTGCTTCAGGATGCTTTCCCACGGCCTTCAAGACTGCCAGAGTCACCCCCCTTCTGAAGAAACCATCGCTTGACCCCTCCGATGTCAAGAACTTCAGACCGGTTTCTCTTCTACCCTTTCTATCCAAAACACTTGAACGTGCTGTCTTCAACCAACTGTCTTCCTATCTCCACCAGAACAGCCTTTTGGACCCCCACCAGTCCGGGTTCAAAGTGGGTCACTCAACAGAGACAGCCCTCCTTGCGGTGACAGAGTTGCTTCACGCCGCGAGAGCTAACTCTCTCTCCTCTGTCCTGATTCTCCTGGACCTGTCTGCGGCGTTTGACACTGTGAACCATCAGATCCTCCTCTCCACCCTCGACAGGATGGGCGTCTCAGGCTCTGCACTCTCCCTGTTTGAATCCTACCTGACAGGTCGATCCTACCAGGTGACCAGGAGGGGGGCCGTGTCGGAACCACGCATGCTGACTACGGGGGTTCCGCAAGGTTCAGTCCTGGGCCCCCTTCTCTTCGCGCTCTACACAACATCTCTGGGTTCTGTTATTCGCTCGCATGACTTCTCCTACCATTGTTATGCCGATGACACCCAGCTGGTCTTGTCATTTCCCCCCAGTGACACCCAAGTGGAGACACGCATCGCTGCATGCTTGGCTGACATCTCGAAGTGGATGACAACACACCACCTCAAGCTCAACCTAGACAAAACTGAGCTACTGTTCCTCCCGGGGAAGGGTTGCCCGCACCGGGACCTGTCCATCACCATTGATGATACCGTGGTGACGCCCACTCGGACTGCGAGGAACCTGGGTGTGACCTTGGATGACCAACTGTCATTCTCAGCAAACATTTCATCCGTTACACGCTCCTGCAGATTCCTGCTCTACAACATCAGGAGGATTCGTCCCTTCCTCACTGACTAGACGGCGCAGGTTCTCATCCAGGCTCTTGTCATCTCCCGCCTGGACTACTGCAACTCTCTACTCGCCGGAGCCCTGGCAACGGCCATCAGACCTCTGGAGCTTGTCCAGAAAGCTGCAGCTCGCCTGGTGTTCAATCGCCCCAAGTTCTCCCACACAACTTCCTTTCTCCGTTATCTACACTGGCTACCTGTAAGAGCTTGCATCCAGTTTAAGACTCTGGCGCTAGCCTACAGGGCAGTGAAAGGAACAGCTCCTTCCTATCTCCAGGCCATGGTCAAGCCCTACACCCCCGCCCGACCACTTCGCTCTGCTGCCTCGGGGCGATTAGTTGCCCCGTCGCTCAGAGGTCCCTGTGGCCGATCGACCTGGTCACGGCTGTTTTCTGTCATGGCCCCACAGTGGTGGAATGAACTTCCCACTAACGTCAGGACAGCAGAGTCACTGCCCATCGTTCGCCGCAGGCTGAAAACCCACCTCTTCAGGAAGTGCTACCCTGAGCCTTCCACTTAGCACTTATTGTATTCATACTAGCTTGTTGCACTTATTGTATTCGTATTACTTTTTTGCACTAACTGTTTTTCTTTGTTTCTGCACTGTACTTTGCCTCTGAGTTATGCTCTGCTTCATGCTTTTAGATGCTTGTTTGGAAAAGGAAATGTACTTATGACTTCTGGTGACTAGTAGTTCTTTTGATTACCAATGTTGAATGCACTTATTGTAAGTCGCTTTGGATAAAAGCATCTGCTAAATAAATGCACTGTAATGTAAATGTAATGGTTGATTAACAAATCAACCACTCTTTGTCTACTAGTCACAGCGGTGTTATAAACTCCACATTGAGAGTGAAGAAAGATAGGACAACAGCTTCCTGTCTTGTCGGGTTCTGATCGGTTGCTGTCTAACAGACCAGTTAACTGTTTGGTTGACTGACTTATTGACAGATTGACTGACTGATTAGTTGGTCTCCACAGTAAATATGTTTAGTTTGAAAGGTGAAACATTGATTTGAAAACAGGTTATGTAGCTCCACTGTGGACTGGAGAAGGGATAATAGGGGAGGAGATGGACTGAAGCTGACATTTGACATTTATCTTAATTTCTGATTGGAGAAGAGTTGAGGGAGTCTTGATGCGTAAATAGATGAAATTGTGTTGTTGTTCTCCGGAGTAATTATTGATCCCGTTACATCTTACTTTGCACACATATATTCCATTGCTCTCAGGAAAACACTGAGGGAATTTACTCTTATTATATTGGAATTTCAGTAACCTGTTCTGTAGATGGCAGGGTTAGCTGGGTGTGATTAGACTACTCTTTACCCAGCAAGTGTGTCCTTGAGCAAGAAACAGATGTCCAGCTTCACTGAACATCTCAAATCTTGCATCTAGGATTTGCATTATGCGCACAATACTGGAAGCTGAGTTTGGCTGCTATCTAAGTTCTTATTGCACATTAACTGTTTAACCACTAAACAACAATAATCATTTTGATCGATTAATGCTATTAAATAAAATGTAAAAATTATTACTCAGAGGAGCGGCTTGTCTCCAAAATGAGAATAGCTGGTTCAACTTAAAGCTCAGCCCATCTTAAGTGAGCCTGGGCTGAAGTTGTCGCTAACTTCAGGGTTAAACCCCACCTTTAATCAGAAGGTAGTAAGCAAGACATGGCAACATGGCTCAGTTCTTGAGGAGAAAAAAAAATGTTTTTTTAAAGAATGACTGTAAATTTAGATTGTATGGACCCAGTAGTTGAGGTGGAATTCTGCCCCCAATTTCTTTAGAGCGTGTGGCTAGGCATTAAAAATGTCACCTTTTTTATACAGTCTGAATGCAGTTGTGGATAAGGGATTGTAGTAGTACCTGAAAGATACATCTCACATGTCTCTGCCTTATCTGCAGCACAGTGAGTGAACAGGCAAAGTGTGATTCAACATCAGCTGATTATACAATTACATATGACATTATAGCCTTTGTGCAGCCAAAAAATTGTTTGTAGCCTACAATTGTGCAATGGAATGCAACTACCTTGGGATTCATCAGTTGTGTCATTGCTGTCTAAATCCCAATTGAGCATCTGTTAGACCAGTTGCTCTATGTATGTCCGTCTCCCCCTCATTGTGGTATACTGCATAATTGTTTGCTTCCACATTAAATCAAATGCTAATTACACACATGCAGTAAGAACGAGACGTGCATCAACAGCATCAGTCATTTCAGCGAGTGCCCCAAAACGACACAAGTTTAGAACAAGCAACAAAGCCCACTAGAGGCCATATCGCTATCGGGAGAGCAAATGTTTTTATAGAGCAAAAAAGTCAGTGTAGATAGGTCAGGTTGGCTGGATGGGTCAACAAAGCGCCACGCTTTAACATGGGAGACCACTGTCTGTTTTCCATTTCCAACAAAGGCACTCATTTTGCCCCAAACCACCATATCTCCCTTACCTTGACTAAGTGCTTATTTTTACCCGAATCCAATCTTTCCCTAAACCTTAATCATAGCTTTGTCACATGTTTTGTAGCTGACCCTGCAGCACTCATAGGAGGCTGAACCAGAGGTGAATTTAACCAAGGGGAAATCAATCAAGTATCACCTTGACTTATTCTACAAACCACTACAAGTCGATATTTGTAGAAAGCAAAAAGTGCTTTGATCAACAAATATTCTTGCATAATGGAAAAGACTTTGATCACCATGATGAAAGCAAAGCTGGAGCTGGGTTATCACAGCTACAGAAGTCTAGCACAACATTGAGCTCCAGGGGCTCTGTTGCATCTGCAGCCAGAATTACACAACAGTCAATATTCTGCATGGATCTTGGCAAGACGAATTCGATGGAACACTCTGTTTACTGCATTTATAGCAAATGACGAGAGGGACATTGTAGATTTATGCTCTCTTCTACAAGAAAAAATGCTTTTTAGCCGGCAACTACTTCTTGGTAGCTTGGTGGGTTTAGATTTACAGTCTTGCCATTAGAAATCTTTTAAAGTCTTCATGCGATTAACAGCTAAACAGTTAAGGATCTACCTCCGAAGGCATTTTGACTCACAGACTTACAGCAGGAATCCCACAACACATACCACACAAATAAGCCCCTAATGCACCCACTATTTCTAAACTCCTAGCTGGCTGCACATTTGTATGTTTGTGTGTGTGCCTGTGGCTTGCAATTTGTTAAACCTCTGTACTGTATATGGCAGGCAAGATTGGACACATATCCTCCCCATCCCATATGTTCTCTGCTTCCCTGCCTCCTCCTCTCTACTCCTCCTCCTTTCAGTGGGGATTCTTGATGATAGCTTCGACCTTTGCTGTCAGAATATTTGCTTGGTGAGGCTCCTCTCAATTGATCCAGAAGATTATGCTCATGCTGCTTGCTCCAGAAGATTGTGCTCATGCAGAAGATTATGCTCATGCTGCTGTTGGCAGATCTTTCATCCTTGTTCACAACAAATAGGTGTAAACACAGAACAGCCTTTTGGTAAACTTCTCTCATTAAAAAAATGACAAACATGAAATCAAAACATTTCAAAGTACACTTTTTAGCTAACTGTACTGTCTGGGCCTTTTATGCAATTATTTTTTTGAACTTCAGATTTTTATATATATTTGATTGCACGTAAGCCATTTTAGATAAAACCCCCACTTCAAATGTTTCACATTAAAGATAATTGGCCTTATAAACCAAACCAGCGATGAAATCTTAAAAACATATTGCTCTGATAAATCCAGTGAAACCTCTCTGTCTTTGTGAGCTAAAATGGGATTTTTTTGTTTTTTTCCAGAAGTTGACAAAAGTGGATTTGGAAGTTTGATCTACTTTAGCTTGAATGATACTCCTGCAAAAGACACGTGATGAATACATTCAAGTGTCATATTTATTTTCTTTGGTAAGATGTAGAACCTACAGACCAACTCGGCTTTACAGGAACAGTGTTGTACTTTAATTTCATTGTATTCTTTCTTGATCGCCAGGTGATGTGCTGGTCCACTTTTACACTGTGATCTGTAGCTTTAGCTTCTATCTTTATCTTTTTCGCTGCTGAATCATTTTTTCATCCTTAAAATATCCTTCAAATGCATGTTGTACAGCCTCTGTCTGCTGCTCTCTGAAATTGCCCTTCCATTTTCCAAAAATAATAATAACTTATGCAGGGAGTGTAGTTAGTGACAGGGTGGCCTCCATGGTAGCTCTGACTGCTTGACGGCGTAGCAGTGGGGGCCGGGGCTTAACGATCAAAAATAAGGGTCAGTTGTGGCCTTTCTACTCCGCATTCTGCACATTGACCTGTGAAACCTTTGAGCTACTCTCATTTAGACAGATATTCAGACAGTTTTCTCCAGTCCTCAACAGTTACAAGGACAAATGTGTGGACCTTAAATGATGCATCTGACACTTACAATGTTCTGTCAAAGTGTATTTCGTCATAAGCAGCAATTACTGTATGTCTGGGGATGTGGCTCAGTTCTGGAAGCTCCTCGTCATAAAATGCAGTTACACAGGAGTGTGTAAGGGAGAAAACTGAGCACTAATGGAACAGAATATGCTGCAACAACAAGAGAGTTGCTATGTCGTTCACATAAGTTAGCACTAACAGGATGTGAGTACAAGGATTGAACCAAAAGCATACGTATGTTTTGCAGTTTGCTTTTGCTAATCCTCTTGGCTTTACGACCAGAACTAATTGTGACATTGACTGTAACATTGGCAGATGTTTGTTACAGACCTGAGAAGGAAAGCTGTTCACAGTTCTTTACTAAGGAGAAAGCAGAAATGCTGCTACAACATCCCTTATGCTGTGGACCTTTTTAAACCCAGCAGATAACGAGGCTTACTTATCTTACTTCTGTCATTACACCATCCCCATACTGTAGTTATCCTTTGCCATTGCAAGCCAACCTCCTCACACCGGTGGACTGTCCCATACTACAAGAGCTTCACTTCTCAGCAAAGGTCAGAGATTTTTAAACAAAAGGGCATGACAGCAGAGTCTTGTGAGAGGTGACAAATCAGATCTTCCTTGACATTGAGACATTTAATGCTGTACATCAGTAGCTTGAATAAGAAATGTCATTATTTCTAACCTTTACTGAACCAAGAGAAGATACTTGGTCTACCTGCTTCACACTCAGGAAGATTTATATGTTCACATTTTGTAGCTGCACAGAATCACACAGGATTCTCCTGTTGGCCACTGGGAGATGCACAGTATATTTTTAGTTTTAGCCACTGTTTAGCCACCGGGAGCCAACCAATACAACCACAGTGTTTTAATCTGTTGGCCCCTGAGCTTAGAATTGCAACCACAGTTTTGCATTCTCTACCACTGGAATCTGTCCAGTAAACAACCAGTACAGTAGAAAACTACTGCCTCTTTTCCACTACATGGTTTGGCTCGACTAAAATCGTGTTTGGTACCAGGTCCTCGTCTTTTTCGCGTTGCACTGCTGATAGTACCCCCTCATTGTATGCTGGACTCAGCTGATCACAATAAGTGCTGCCATGTGAAACTGCCGTGCCATCATCTTCAACGCATAACTTTGCCTTTTGACAATTGTTCAACATTGTCTAGGTTGACGTATTGTACAGTGTAGTTTGCAGGGTGCCATTTTTAAAAATCTGGGTCGAGTGAATAAAAAAAATGATATTGACAGTAGCTTGGCTATTCAAAAGCGGCGGGTTTTTGCTTGACGTCCCGTGTTGTTAGTGATGATTCTCTTACCAATCAGTGATCGGCTGTGTTTTTACTCCACCTTCTAATACCGACTCAGATCCCTTTGAACCTTGACTGAGGTATCAAAAATCACCAGGTACTATCCACAACCTTTGCTAATGTAAAACCCCCAAAACAGCAAGTCAAGCTGAGTAGAGCCAAACCGAACCATGCAGTGGAAATGTGACAGGATCTTGCTCGTTTCCTCAGCGACAACTTTCCTTTTTTTGTCTCACTATGCTCATTTTATCCACTGTTATTAGATGCAGTAAGATCGGGTGTAGAGTACGGTCTCATGTAGTTGAAGTCTTCCTGCCCTATTGAACTGCTTCATTACCTAATGACACAAGACAGCCAATTTCAGCAGAAAAGGTCAGTTTGTTTACTCGCGCACGGATGCTTTATAGCTGAGAGAATGGAGGCGTTGCCGTAGGGAATTTAAACATTTTGATTTGCAAAATAATGAATCGGATGAAAGGGTATGGTGTGGTTATGAGGTTGTGAGGTGTTAATTAGAATAATGACAGGTTGACAGATAAAAGGAGAGGCGGGCGTATATACAGTAGCCTTTAGCACAAGCCCAAGATTTACTCTGCATTTAGACTATGACTGTAGCAGCAGTTGTTGGCTGTAGCACAAATAGTTTTTTAACGTGAGGCAGGACATATGGCAGCTGTGATACATTGTTGGTTTCAAACAGGTGGTGGAACCCAAATTATCAACTTCAAATGGCATTTCCTACAGACAAACAAAAGAACCAGATGACTGGTTATTTTAGGAAATAAACCGAGCAAAGCTTGAGAGCAAGTTCAAGCAGAAAACGTCAGTGTAGTGCTAGTCACTGCAACATGCAGTATATCAAACACTCTCCCACACCATCAGTAGGCTCTAGGTTGCCCCAGGGGGAAGTTATTATTGTCAGGTCTGAGTCTGGATGCCATATACATACTAATCCATTTTCACATAAAAATCCATAAAACGTGAGTTGACTGACTGAAATGTACTTTCATTGATTTTGAAAGTTAGTGCTCAAATGTGCAGGGAAGCATAAATCATGCACATGGAAAGCTAATGCTCACTCACAAAATAAAACAAAATAAAATATGGCAAAATTGTGACTCTTAGGGTTTCCGAATGCTATCGAATCTCAGTCCCTATTGAAAAAACACAACTGAGCAGTGTGTGTGCTGATGTGTGCTCAGTGAAACGTCAGTGGATGAACAATTGTTATGAAGAAATGTATAAAACATGACGAAAAGCATATTTAAATACATCTACAATCGTCCGCTGAATTGTAGTATCAAAAATACTTTTCTGCCTTTTTTTGTATTTTTGTTGTTACTGTGTGGAGAAGGTCAGCCAGCCTCTGGGCTACAGCTAGGAGGGGGGATGTATTGGTTTGGCATTGCTCAGCTCAGCTTGTTATGAGGGCTAAATGTCACCGCTTCAGCTGGGCTGATGCTGTTGCTGTGCTGCCTCCCCGGGGGGGTTGATGGAGATTCAGGGCAAGCTGTGGAGACATTTTGCTTTCCAGGTTCAAGTTTTCCAACAGAAAATACCGATTCCATTCATTACTGAGCATAACTGGGAATTTGCATGGTGGTTGGGGAGAGGGCCATATTCAAGGGTAAAGCTCTCAACCGGCCAGGCCAAGTGTCCATTATATGATGGGAACAGATCCAGATGTGTTTCAAATAAATATTTAGAAGGCACAATTGTTAGCAGGGCCTTGTAGCAACCCTGCTAAGCCAGGACCAAGACTGTTGAGTGCTTCTTGAACGTGTCTAGCAAAGATGGTTGATATCACAAGCTAACACATGTCTGCTTCTCTTTCTACGCACTAAAAATACCCTCTGTTATCTACACATATACACAACACACCTATCTATACATCTGGTGACTCATTTTCCTTTAGCAAACTACAACAAATGAATACATACATGATTACATTAAAAATATGAATTATTTAATTGGCAGTTGACACATCGACACTGTCTTTAAACAATGTATTGCACCATCAAATGATTAACCATTTAAATTGTAGTTACAGTATATTGGTCAATATTTTGGTTATTTTTATTGTAAGACATATTAACACCATGTCAAAACGGCGGTTGTGGTTTGATTAAGTACTATATGACTTTCTTTGGCTGTGACATAGGGCAAGGGAAAATAGTCACTGTTGCTGCCCGCTAAGCACGTCAGACTATAAGTGGCTGATGACATATGCTGCCACCTAATAACCACCTAGACCGTCTTCTGAGGAGCAGCGGTCACTGGCAGAAGAGAGGCAACTGTGTCACTATTGCAGGATTAAGCAGGCAAGCCAATATTTCCTGTACCGCTCTTTAGAAGGTGAAGCTTGTGTAAAACTTAAGTTGGGCGTGCTGCATGTTGGTACTAATGCCAAGCGGCAACCTCCGAAGCTGAAAAATCCAATGGGTAAGTGCTAAAAATTGCAGTACTTTGAATGGCCACTTGAGGCTGGCTCCTCCTCTCTATAGCTCATGTCGCGTTCATGGCAACTGTTCGGGGGGGGGGGGATTTTTGTATAATTCGCCCATTTAAATTATATTGAGGCTTAACGTTATGCATAATTAAGGTTGTGTCAGTTTTGAGTGACAGGTGGGTGCCTTCACAGTGAGGTGTCACCTCAGCTAATAAGTCAGATGCTTAATCAATCAGACACTATTGTCAAGCTGCGCTCATTCTCTGTTTGGCAAACAGAGAATTTGCACTTGCACATATATTGCACATATATTACACATGTATTTGTGAGCCAGGACATGCAGCAGGGCTGCCTCTAAGGAGGTCAGGTGACGTAGTATAAAGAGTATCAAAGTCCCATGGATGTATGAAGAGAACTGGATACAGCTTTGGAGGCGAGGTCACGTTCATTCTTATGAAAGTTGCTCATTATGCCAAAAAGGGTAAAAAATGACCTCCGTATCCATAGGCCCATAGAGCAAGCACACTTGCAGGCCTTTAAATCCGCCTCCCAACGGCTCGCTCATCATTATGCCGAGGGTAATAACTCTGAATACAGCTATTAGTGAACCCAATGAGGACCTATTGATTTAAATAAGGGCTATTTAACTGTTTGTACTGGAAAAAAAGAAAAATTATCCTCTGACGTCTCTTTTCCAATCTAAGGCTATGGGGAAGAAAATGTTTGGGCTCCATAGCATCACTTGATGGACTTGGAAGATTTGATTCTGTGGTTTCATTCATGTTCGATACATGTGTCAAACAATCACAGGACTTTCACCCAGCAGACTTCTGTTTGTGTCCCATGTGAAACCAAGTCAGGGTTGACTTTTTGTTACGTAACTTTACCAACACCACTGTTGGTAAAGTGGTGTTGTTACGAAACTAATATATTTGTTTCACACAACGAATATTCATATTTTAAACCACCAAGTTGTTTTGTTACCTAACCAGTTTCTGCACTGCAGGGGCTTGGGCAGGCTCACTGATAGACAGCTACAAAGAAGGTTGAGTAAAAGGTCTTCAATTGCTGGTCTGATGATGCTCTGAATATATTATTTGCTTAAAACTACTAATGCTTGATTGCTAAAAGAAAGACACTCAAAGCTTTCAGTGACGAAACAGTTAAAGAAACCAGTTTCAGCATCAGTACTAGTCAGTGTCCTATAGAGCTTATCTTAAAAAGAGGAATCAAAAACAATCCCGGTTATGTCATATAACATATTTGTTCCATATGTAAGGCAAAGTGTCTGTGATCAAAACAAGTTGCCTCATGGCTGAAGAGCTTTTTGGAAAATATGGCACCCTGTATCTTTAAGAGACAGTGAGCTTGTATATCTAAGCCTGTCACAGATGATGTAATGGATGACACAGCTAAAGTATGAAATGACATATGTTATAAATCATATGCTCCGGGTAAGGGTAAGCTCCAGGGCAAATTATACTGCTATCAATATTCGAACATTATTCATACATTCATTTAACAATAGGCATTTTCAATTTGCTCACTGCCGAAAAAACTTTTTCACTGTGTCTATCCTTCCATGTTACTCTGTCATGGCTCTGTTTGTTTTCTGTATGTGTTGATAAGATAAAGTGGAAAGCTACATAATGTATTTCATGGTTAATCCCACCATTGTGTCGACTCTGATGTAGGAGGTTGATTATTCTTTATAAAAAGAGGTGACAATGATGATGGCGATGATCTGATGATTTTCTTCTTTACGGACTGTATTTCCTCGGTGGACTATTGGTTTGGAAATTATCTCATTTTTTATTTTAATTTTCTTATAAAATTATAACATTATAACATTTTTGTTTTCTAGCCATGTGGAAGAAACAGTCACATTAAGCTATGGGAATAGAGAGACTTCAAAACTGTCAAACTTAATTGGACCCAATGTCCTTTTTACCCTCAGAACTCATTTTGACATGCTCTTAGCTCTCAAATCCATCGCAGGCAATACATTTTTTTTTCTTGCTTGGTGATGCTTTTCACCATCTCTTTGAGAGCAAACTCTCTTTCTAAAACGAGGCCCAAACATTAATACTGTACAATAAAAAATGTGAGGGGGGAAATGCGTAGAAAAGACAAAACTGTCAGCCACAAACAATGTTCAAAAATATTTAAAACCACAACCATAGACCGAATCATATGAAATACAATTCCAAAGGGTATTTAACACACAACACTAAGAGGAGTACAGTTGTTTAGGTGAGAAAAGCAATTTCACTCCTTGTTTTTCATAAGCATCATGAGGCCCTATTGTATGTGATCCCTCTGCTCAGCGTTCTACTCATTACAATTACCAATTTTAAGCCTGTTGTTGGGAGAAATGTGATTGTCTCCTTGGTTGGGATTGGTTGGCTAAGGGAAAAGCATTTACCGTCTGTTGGCACTTTTCTGAAAAAGGCTTCATAAAGAGAAGCCGTGGTTGCCCTCTAGGCAGGAGCAGTTGGGGGTAAAATATGCTTTGTGCGAACACATTGTGTTCAGATAATTACAACTCACCAGTCCTCTGATCTTGCACCATAATTACTAAATTAAAAGAAGGATAGGAGAGATAGGAGAGCTTCAGAAATATAGCCACAGATTTAAATCAGTATCACATCTATCACCAGTATTTAAGCACCTTTTTCATTACTACTCCTGTACAAATGTCTCGGAATCAAATCTAGACAAGCCAGCTACATTATGATCCATAATCATTTAGAGTGAAAGGGGAAAAAAAACAACTTGTTTGATTTACTCTTTATCAAGCAGACAGAGTAATACAATAAAATAAATTACTTAAGTCAAAAAATAGTCCACATAATAATAAACATGTATTTGTGTGTGTGTGTGTGTGTGTGTGTGTGTGTGTGTGTGTGTGTGTGTGTGTGTGTGTGTGTGTGTGTGTGTGTGCTGCACCACCTGCAGTAGTTCTCAACTGTCCACAGCTCAACAGCCGCTGATCTGCTGATGCAACAACTTAGATATAGGTCTCAAACAGAACTATTATTTTCTAGACACAAAGATCCAAAACAATTAACACCAAATGCAGTAAAAGTACACATGCACCCACACCAGCCTCTCCAGAGAAGAGTGTGCGTGTGTGTGTGTGGTTCCTCACCTTGTCCCAATGTGTGTGACTCCCCCTCTTCCACCCCAGTTGTCTCTGATGCGCTGTCCTTCATGTAAATCCGCCTCCTTCATAGCAACACTCCACATCTCATTCCTCTGTGTGTGTGTGTTTACGTGTATGTGCAGGTGTACCGGAGGCAGGCGTCTACCAGACTGGCAGTGTTGGAGGAGGCAGCGGAGGGGAGGACAGCTTCTTACCACAGGGAGATCCTTCACCTGCAGAGGCTGCTAAGAGAAAGACAGGAGGCTGAGGAGAGACTGCTGCAGTCCAAACGGTAGGAGGGGAGTGAGGAGGGGAGAGAGAGAGAGAGAGAGAGAGAGAGAGAGAGAGAGAGAGAGAGAGAGAGAGAGAGAGAGAGAGAGAGAGAGAGAGAGAGAGAGAGAGAGAGAGAGAAGAGAGTGAAGGAGAAACAGTCGGAGGCAGATGGGCGGAAAAAGGGAGGAGGATAGGGAGAGAATATGTGAATGAGAGAAGGAGGAGAAAGAGAGAGGAGACGGTGTGTGTGTGTGTGTGTGTGTGTGTGTGTGTGTGTGTGTGTGTGTGTGTGTGTGTGTGTGTGTGTGTGTGTGTGTGTGTCGCGGAAGGGAGAGCAGAGACATCGAGAGGCAGCCGTAAGGTGTGCATGAAGGCAGAGCCGGTCACATCAACAAGACAATTACTGGCAAGAAACAGATGGAGATGTCTAGACGAACAGATCGGCGTCAGCCTTCTTGTTAATCATCTGTCTTTTTTTTTTTACATTGTTTCCCTCAAAAAGAATAAGCCAGGCCAATTATCATCTGGTTAAGCTTATCATTGATTTAAATATCACAGGGTCAGTACAGTACAGACATGCCAGATTTTGAGATAATTCAGAAAAAGTGTTTACCTAGTTTGTCCACCAGAGAGCATTGACTCAAATACCTTTTGCATTGACATACATACGTTGGTCACAAGTCTTTATAGCTACTACATAGAACTTTCATTTTGTGTTGATTGTGGTGGTCCCTGTGGACAAAAGCTGTAGTTTTTACGAGCACCAGAGTCCCTTTAGAGAACCTCTTGTTTCAGGGTCTGACATTCTGCTCTGCTCAGTTCTGGTTCTGGTTCTCCAGTGCCTCTCTTTCCCTCCCAACATGGCTTGGGCCTCCAGCTGTGTAATGTTGGTGTTGACTCCCAGGGAGGCAAAGGAAGGAGAGTCTGCTAATCCTGCGAAAATCATTTCATCAGATTTCGTGAGGAAATCAGACCCGATGACAGGCATTAAGAATAACTACATAGAAATAGCTCATATTCTCGCTGATATCTTGTTTGCTTATGTAGGTCATAAGCATAAGTATAAAATTAAAAGTTCACTGCGGTAACTTCAATAACCAAATTTAAATCTGCTACAACCAATATATGTAACAGAAATATGCATAGAAATAGCTTTGTGTACAAAGTGTTACGATCATAGAGTGAATATAACATTGGACATAATGTTTCCAGGAACACCAAATGAATGCCAATGTCACCATGGGTCTGCTGGATGTGTAAATAAGCAGCTGTTCGCAAACACATTTGTCATATCAACTGCACATCCTGATAATATGTCAATAATTTGTTTACAGCTTGTTGCGCTGCCCTCAAGTGGCCACAAAAATCAGTTAAAGAAGTTTAAAGCTACGGGTAATGCATACCTTTAACTACACCTGTGCATGATTGCGGCCCCACGTGTCCTGCATCCGCTTGGAGCGTTGGTTGTGCACGTCCTCAGAAATTTACGCTAAACGTCCGAAAGATGCAATACGCAGCAGAGACAACAGTGGGGGAAAATTATTAAGACAAGCTGATAGTCTGCAGTTCCACAAATCTGTAAGATGTGTCATTGCAGCTGCACTGACAAATATGCGGCTTAAAATATCTGGCAAATCAGTACCGTTTTAGAAGTTGACGTACTTGATTTAAGGGCCTTGCATACCAACTATGATCTTGTTGCTTGAATTGCCGTGATCTCGGAATTAACTCATTTAATAGTAACCTCCTTGAGTGTCGCCAGGTTTATTGTACACATCATGCAAATCCGGAAATTCAATACAATTCGAGTTCTCTGATGAATCGCTCTCGTTGAATCCTTCAGCAACACATGTAGTACATAGAAAAGTATGTGAACAGTTCTGTTCAGGACGCAGCCAGTTGTCTATGCGAACGTGTGGTTAAAAAATGGTTCAAAGTATATCGTCGGACTTAAGGAATCCTAATCAACATTGTTTGTTTATGTCGTGTTTTTAGTTCCAGTAACAAATATTGATAGATTTATCATAACTGGATTTAAAAAAATCTCAAAATCTCATTATTTGTATCAGAATTGACCTACAGTAGTCATTTGGTTTTACACGACATAATGCGACCCACAACAGGACAACAATTCACAAGGGATAGTGCACACAACAACACAACCTGATAATGCATCAAAACACATAATTTTACAAAAGCAAGACATCATCACTTTTGCTGCTGTGTATCTATGTACTCTCCAGGTTTTCTATATTTGTACAGTATAATAGATGTAGATGTTGATATCCCTGTTAAACCACTGCATGCAGCAGATCACACAGCTCTTCTAAAATTCTCTCTCAACACTAAATCGGTTAACCCCCTTAGGACCGTCCATTGCTACTAACCCTCCGATCCCCACTCTGTCCTCATTTACTGGTGCTAGATGGCTGGAGGTGAAACAGCCCTGCCTGATTTTTAACAGGATTTGCATAGTGCCTGAAGCATTTTATTTTAGAACTACATAGAAAGACATACTACTGGGACAAACAGCGGGTTGGTGGGTAATCATTGGTGTCAATGCAAAATTAAGAATGTTTTTCATGTTGTAAGTATTGTGTTTATGTAAATTTAATCTGTGTGTTTTTCTTGTGGTTATATACATTATAAATTCTTGACTTTTTTTAAATACTTGGTGCTAGAATGTCAGAAGAGAAGAAGAAGAATAGCAATCTTGTAAATGAAGGCTGTTTGTAAATGATAATCGTAGTCCATTAAGCTAATTGAATTGTCCTGGTGAGGGAAGTAATGTAATAACCAAAATGACACAGGGTTTTATGAAAAAATTACAAATGTCATGTAGCCAATCATCTGAGTTGGACTTGACTTTCGGGAAGACGGGAATATTCTTACTGCTACAGTGTGTCAGCCATGACAAACTAGACTGGTACTTTGTTGTTCCTGAAACAATCTCCCACTTCCCCTTTATTCCCTCATTGGTGTGTCTGTTTTTAGCTCTGTCCCTGGGCCTGCTGCCCGCTGCTATCAAATGAAAGCTAGCTAATCAGATTGTGAGAAGATCCTGTCCTGCTCAGCCCTGAGGGCATCGTAATGACAAATCACACACACACACACACACACACACACACACACACACACACACACACACACACACACACACACGCTACCAAACACATCACTCACGGCACTTGCAACGGCTTTACGTCACCACAAACCTGCTGGCCTTGTGAAACTGCATTCACCGCCAGATTTACCAAACATGCGCTCTACCCTGGATACTGTGAGTCATTGGCATGCGTGTGGGTGAAGTCCTGACTGACCCCCAAATAATAGACTTGTCTGCAGCCACAGCAATAAAGTGAAACTATCAGTGTAGTTGGTGGTGAGTTCCTGTCCTCCTTGTGTTTTTGAGAAACCAGGTGTCCTCCGTTCTCAGCTAAAGCATTAGGCGTTCAGCCAGGTAGCGATCCACTCAGCTGAAGTCAAACTTCTCACCCCCACACAGAAGAAAAGTCGACCTCTTCCTCTCTGATGCAATGTTTTGTATTCTTCCTGTGCTACAGCAGCAGACTTGCTGATAGGTTGTGATTACCGCCTGCCTGCTGAGTTCTCCGTAGCCTCTGTCTGAGACTTCCAGAAGCTCAGGAGGGGATTGAGCCTTCATATCACTTTTCCTCCTCTAAAAACAGTCCAGCACAAACACATAGAAAGCCACATATGAGCAAAGAGGGATCTTGATAAAGGTAACTGAAGTCTCTAGTGGATTCGCATTTTGACTTATGCTTTCATTTAATTTCTTTCACCTGATAATATAATTCATTCACACTACATTTAGACTTTGTTTTGGGATTGAATGTGTTCTGTTTTTTGTGGAGGGTGCAATAAATTGGTTGAAATTGATTTATGAATTAAGAATGTACTCAGAATTGTTGGAGTATATATCTATAATAGTTTTTGTGTAAAATATTTGTAGGGTACAGCCCTGGACTATTAAATGCAGGGTAAACTTGTGTTTACTTAGATATTGTTTTCAGCTTAGTGACACACTCTTTCAGTTGTAATTCTGATCTAAATGCAGTCTTCCTCCTTACAAGTGTGTTGGAGCTTTTGGTTGCTGCAGTCTGAATTCTCCTGTTTTCACACACTGGAAAACAAGCAGTGTAAATTGCTGACTTTTTATGTTAATGGCACACACGCTTGGAACCTCATGCATCATTAATGCTAAAGCCCATGAATGCAGATAAACACATTTTAGTAGTATTTCCTTATCCCTTGGTTTCCCATCAGGTTCAGGAGGGGTTCTGTGTCTGCTGCATCCATCAGAGAGGACCAAAGATGGCTGATTCTCTTTTCCCCTTTTGTTAATTGTTCCTTACTTGCTGTGACAAAGTGTTTTATAACTCGTACTTCCTTGCAATGGCTCAGCGGTTTCAAGAAAACAGCTTTTAAAAAGTACTACAAAGAAGCATCGAATTGACAGTGATGAGTCGTGATTATATGTTCTTTCTTTTGTATGCATGTCTCTCCAGCTTCTCTTTGGAAGGTTTGTTTTGTGATCTAAAGCAAGTAGAGGGTGAAGTCTGCCATTGGCACATAGTAGGAGTACTTTGCTAATAGCAGCACTCCGCTCACATATAGAATCCATAATATGTTTGTAGAGCTGCAACCAGCACCAATATACCGTTTCTCAATTTGACTGAAATAACCCACAGTGTTGGTGCTTATAGTGTTACAAAATGTTTTTGTTTTTTTCGTAAAACAGAAGCCATATTTGAATATATTATAAGGAAAATCAATCCAGAACCTCTTTTATTCACAATACTTTAATCCATAAAAGTTATATATATATTAGTGCTGGACATTTTTTTGCGATTAATTGCGATTAATCGCATTGTTATGCGCAAAATTCAATAATTAATTCAAAAGTATTGTTATTGTGCACTTTTATTTTAAAAGTACTGCTATATGAACAAAAGTGCAATAACATTTGGTTTGCAAACACTTTAAACAAATAAGGTTATTTTTAACAGCAGTATTTCCTTTACACAGTAGCAGTTAAAATACAGTTATAATGATTCTGATAATAGATATTCAGCCGGTGTTCACAACTTTATTGTGTGTAATAGATGCAATTTAATAGATGCAATTTAATAGATGCATTTTGAAATACACACCTTGAAAACTGCAAACCTATCAAAGTCATGTTTTTTTCTTTCTTTTTTTTTATGTTTGTTAAATTCTCGGTAGCGATAACTTGATATGCTTATTATGCATATTCCAAACAAAAAAACTTTAAAAACTCAATTTAAATTAATCATTTCTTTTTTTGGTATTTTGGTCAGACACATATGCAACGCTGAGTATCGTGTAATATGTGTGGTATTAGTTTTAAATATACGTTGGTACATAGAGGGTGATAATAAGCTGTACTGGGAGGGGCTTAGGACCCAGGGGAATGTAGATGAAGGAAACGGGAAGATATGGAAGAGACTCCACACAAACAGCTGTTCACCGCTTGCTGCCTGGTGTTATGGTTTAACCGATGCCTCTGTAGGTACGGCAGCTGTTGGAAATTCAGCATTCGGCTGAAGGTCGCCAGTTAACAGGGTCTCTGGTTAAACCATAACACCGGTTCTTGTGTTAAAAATGTCCGCTTAATAATAAAAAAATGCGTTAACGCACGATAAAATAATTGTCGGCGTTAATTAATTGATGCGTTAACGCGATAATAACGCGTTTACTTGCCCAGCCCTAATATATATACCATATAAGTTTATGTGAATGATGTCCGACTGTCGGCCAAAGCATGCTGGACGACAAATTGAAAACTTGCTCTGAGACCCTCTCCTAAGATATGGATCTGAGAATAGCCAGATTCAATTTAACAAAGCCGGTGACATGTGTGGATGTTACAATTGACTACTACTCAGCCATTGCAGTATCTATCTGGTTCTAGGACTATTAAATTATCCATGTGTATTTACGAAATGACACACTACTTTTCGGTTAGGGAACAGAAGGATAAAGACTTTATTGAAGCGATACTTCAGGACGGATTGTTTCATGCTAGTGCCTCTGTGGTTCCCTGTTTCTTCCTCCCAGCCAGACTTATGAACCCCACAGCTCAGATAACATTGAATAATGTTAATGTCTGAGCTGACAGAGCGAGGATGTTGAGGGGGGATTCTGTTGCAGAGCGATAGACCGAATCCTAAGATGGCTGCAGCTTACTGAAGCTATAATTGTAATAGAGACATACTGAGGTAGAAGAGCTGCTGCTGTGCAACCGACTGGTCACCACAGCTTTCCCACCAAAACACACACATACACATAACAGACATCCTCCTGTTTAATTTTCCACCTCTTATAGCGGCAAGACCTATCTTTGTATCTGCATAGGAAGCAATGCAGTGTGGTTGCCATGGGTAACGCATATGTGCATGCTGTTTAGGCTGGAGGTAATTAGCAGAAGATGGAGATTGTGTGGGTCTTTACTCAAGAAAGAAAAAAATGTTTTTAGTACGTCACTCAAAGAAACAACATTATTTAATCTTCACTATAATCTTTTTTCCTTTCATAGTTGAGTCAATGCTTTCAAGATACATTTGTGATCTCAGAGGGACTCCATGATTTTAGATTAAATTGAAAATACTGTATTTCAAACCCCATCTACAACCAATCTTGTGTGTTTTTAAGGAATCAAGTCCCCATACATAAACACCTAAATAGATAGTTTCAGTTGTCTCCAAAATTATCCTTTTGACCATTGTAAACTATTCATGAGCCACAAAACTACTTGAATAGGTTAGAGAACAACCATGCTCATATTTTTGTTCAGTATGTAAAATAATAAGGGTTTTTAAAATTTTCACTGTAAGTCTTATCACCTCGTGTCGTACTAGTGACTTCAGGGACCCTGTAGAAAATGAAATTCTATATCTCAAGGTGTTTATCCTGATAAGATTCATTAGATATAAACTTGTAATGTAGTATGTTCCCAATCTTAGTTTAGCGTGTTCGCATTGAACATTTTCTAATTAGCACTAAACACAAAGTACAGCTGAGGCTCGGGTGACCAGATGTCCCATCAAATTCAGGACAGTCCTGACTACTTACGAGCAGTTGTCCCAAAGCCTGTTCTGTTTGTCCTGAAAATTTAACTAAATCCAAGTTTTGATCAGAAAAAGCCCGCTAAAACAATAAATACTGATTGTTGTGAAATTCTATTTTGGTGTTGCCCACAGACGGGCAAATATTGGACAAATTGATGATGGCGTTGGATGAAAAGTTAAGGGATCACCAAAATGATTACGATTCATGCTAAGAGGGACATGACAATGTCAATCCATCCAATAGTTAACGCACATCAATTCACTTCCAACCACAAATGTGAACTTCATGGTGGCGCTAGAAGAAAAGTCTCAAGCTAATGCGTTGCAATGCAACTGTTACAGTTAGCTGTTAGCTTTGTTATAAGCAGGTCTGTGCAAGGGAGAGCCTGTGCTGTAAGCAGACGAGCCGGCCAATGTGATTACTCTGAGCAGCATGCATGGAAATGAATTACAATATAATAAGTGTCTGATTAAATTAGTTTTTAAGGTTGTTTCTTTAAGGACAGCCTCACAGAGCTGCTAGCATGGCTGTAGACTATTAGTCGTGTTTTATGTTTCACTGCTTTTAGACAGAAAAGCAACCACAAAAGCGTACCCCCCATCCTATGTATGTCCAAAGTGTTTATTTTACAGTGTAGTGGTACTTGTTCCAGCTAAACGGAGTCACCATTCTTCATTAATAACACATGTTTAAACTTAATTTTGCCCTCTTCTAGCTTTGGGCCAGAGGTTGGTGGTTACAGCGTGTCATGCTCTTCAAACCAGCTGGCTGGACACAGATAAGTCCGCAGCTTTCTTTGAAGACAATGCTCTTCAGCGCGTCACTTCATTTCAAATACACACGTACAATATTTGAGCTGTACGGTTATGCTGATGTTCCCTCCACTGCAATAAGCGGCTAACTGAGTCCAGACATGGAAACTGATTGCCTCAGTTGCTGACGTGTCAACAGCCTTTGACGAAAGAGCTTTAATCCATCAGGCATTATAGCAATAACAGCGCACACGGGTAATTGCAGTGCTGTCTCCTTGGAGCCGGTATTGTTTTCTATTATCACTCCTTCCTTCTTTTGTCTCTGTCTGTAAATAATAGGTTGTTGATTCGTGAAATCATACATAAAATGAGAGGAACATGGCCAACATTGATGGAACGGTGTTTGATTTAATCATGAACTGAATTAACAGAGCGAAACGTCAACTCTAATGTGGCATATCATTATTTTTTACTTTAAATGTTTACAGAAAACACACGCACGCACACACGCACACACACACACACACACACAGAACACACAACACAAGTCCAATTTTGACCTTAATAAATGATCTCAACTCATGGTGCATTAACTTGCTTTTCCTGAAGCTTTACAACACATCTCACGGTCCTCATTAGCGAATAGGGTTTGGTCAGTTGTCAGGGAATTGGCCCAGTTGTCGTCATGTGACGTAACTGGGGAACTTGTGTCTCAACAGGCACAACAGCATCGACTGCGAAAGGGTAAAAGTCATCTACCAGTAGGGAGGCCAGAGGAAGTTCTTTTTTTTTTTATTTCTTTGATTCAGTAATGTCTTTTATTCCAAATGAGTTTTGATTGATGTTGTGTTGAATGGACACATTTCTGGACCTTGACATCTTTTTACAGCATTACTGTCATGGCTGTTGTTTATGTTCCTGTCTGTGTGCTTGGTTTTGAAATACATCAGCAATCAAGAATGTGGCAGAAAGATCAAACTCTGAATTATGGATTATGTGTCATGGCCGGTATAGTGAAGGCCTTGTACTTTCAACCTATAACAGCTGGTGGACATAGTATTTAGACCATCGTATGCAAAAGAACAAAAGAAGTGCAACAACAGCTGTCTGACAGGGTCTCAATAAAACAAAATGTTTTTTATGTTACAACTACTGTAATGGTGTTAAGTAAAGTGTTCCTTTTTGGAAGGACATTATCGATAGTTAAACAGAGATATTGCTCTTGCTGTTTGGCAGAGTAACAAAGCGGTTTTGCTAGGGTCAAAATTATAGTTAGGCATGGCCTATTTAAACTCAGTCATGTTGTTTAATTGTTTTTAATAAGGGTCTGTTAAATGAAAGCTTAAGGTCACATTTAATGGGAACGGAACACAGATGTTTTTCTCGCCACAGGCAGACCGCATTTTGAGACATTATGCTCATTTTAAATCCATGGTGAGACGGACTCAAATGTCATCACATCTCTCATTGTGCTGATTATGCTGAAATAGCATCATCCCTCTTAGTGTTAAGAAACTGATCTGGAGGAAAAGAATAGAAAACCGAGTTTTATGGCATCCGTTGATTTTGAATGTGTGAAGCTTCCAAGTCAGAGCCTTTAACAATCTGATACACACTGACAGTTATTCCCATATGATCTGATTGCTGTGTAACACCCTCGTAGAGCCCAATGATTGCTTCTTTATTTAGAAACACTTAACTTTTCCCTGCATTGTGCCAGCTCATCTCATAGCTTAAACATCCTTACTAACGTGGGGGTGAATGTTGTGGCCATTCGAATGTAAAATCACACACAGTGACTTAAAAAAAAAAGCTTAATGTTTTCATTTATATGTTCTAATTGAAATATGCCATAATTGAGTGTGTTTTTGTGTGGTGAGAGATATATGAGGTTTAATACAATCATAAATGGGGTTTGTTTTACCAGGTTTCAACACTACCAGCCAAAGTGATTTAGCATGTCATGGACACTAACGTTCTGTAGGTTAAAACCCCAGATTATCAGCTAAATCAAATGAACTGGTGGTGTTAAGCCAAATGCTGTTTATCCAGCACATTTCAGTCTGATCTGGTTGCAATTTGTTGATATATATCCCTGACAGTAACAAACAGACAGGTAGAGATAAAAAAAAAAAGAGCATCTTCTTGGAGCTGGTGTGTGAACTGCTAGACAGCTTGTGCTCTCTCACTGCAACATTAACAGTTTGCAGTGCCTGCTTTAGGTAGAGTACCATAGATAAACAGTGTTTGAACCAAGCAGTTAGTAATTCTGACAGATCTGTTACATCTTCACAAATCACAGTCTTCTGATCTCTTTATAATTGTCTCATTTTAGTTTCCCACTATTACGCTTCGGATGCAAAACTGACACTTCTTTAGTGTCTACAGCACACATGGATAAATCTGGCTGCTGGTATCTAGGCACAGAAAAGTGGTGACAACCCTTATAAATCTGACCATTTGATTGGTAGTACTAGAAACATCTTTAACATGAAAGGAAGACATTTCATTTAGTCTCCTTCAATCTGACTGCACACTCCCACATCCTCCATTTTACTCACGCCCAAACTCTTTATTTTATATTCCATAGCACTGTGAAATTTAACCAAAGCAACTACAGCCTTGATTGTGCTTGATCACATTATGATATCCATTGCTGATATGAGCCGTTCTCTCTGTCATTTAAAAAAATACAATGCTTCAGGTACTACTTAAGAAATAATTGGGAGAGGAGATGATGCATGCCACTGTATTCCCAGGAGCCCAGTGTTTATGGATAAGGAGGAGTGAGGACTATGAATGAATGATGTATGAATGAGCTTTATGACCACATCAATGCTGCATGTCAGCTGTTATTCAACTTAAAAGCACCTTTCATTTGGGTTTAGTTATGTTTGTCAGCCTACACATTAATAGTATTATTTTCTCTCTTTCATAATTGTTAAATTAAACTCTAAGAACTTTCTTCTGTTTTTTAATTTCCTTTACATCACCCTATCAGCTTGCACTTGACTAACTGATCTTGTTTTCTCTCCTCTCTCTGCTCCTCCAGGGAAGTAGAGGAAGAGTTGGAGGTGGTGTGGCAGGCAGCAACCAGGGAGAACCAACAGATGAGAGAGACCCTTTTGGACTCAATGCTCACTGCGGACCATCACGGCAGCGCATCTCCTGGCCGGCCTTCTCAGGCTCCAGATGAGGCCACTGCAGCCACCCAGCATCAAACACACAGCTCCGGGCCTCTCGTCTTCACCTCTTATCAAAGCCCTGGGCTCCAGAGAAGGTCCATATTTAAATCTGACTCAGACCACCAAAACAACCCCTTGGACGAGAGGCATAAGCATGGGCTGGATTTCTATTGCTAAGATTCTTGAAGCCATAAACCATAGGTGTGTTTGCTCACAACGTCAAGATAGACTGTAGATAACTACATTAGTTACAGTCCTGCACATGTCAACGTACCAGCATTTGCCAGATCAACTTTGTTTTGCAAAAAAACTACTTAAAACTTGCACCGTCCTCTGTAACAAACTCATAACTGTATTTAACTATTTTGTAAGCACATGTCTCTGGTAGAAACCAGTATAGTGAAGGGGAGGCAATAGTAGTCTGGGTAAGGTCACTTCAAAATTAAAAAATTGTCCTGCAAGGAAACTTGGTTTGGACACAAGGATTGCAGTAAAACATATAAAACATTGGAGAAAAAAAAGCATAATGAAGCAACTCAGTTTTTAGCACAGCCTAGTTTTGACAGCGTGGCCAAATATACCTGACATCCGTTTGGGTAGTCAGAAAGTCTGCCAAGATTTATCAGCTTTATAAAGATGTTATCTATTTGTATTTTTAAATTCGTTATAGGGTTTTGTAGACCATGCAAACTTAGATATTGGAGAAAGTTGCATTATTTAGCTTGATTAAGGCTATTGTGTTCTAAAGAATTTAGCCAATGTTGCCACCTGCTGGGCACATATGATAATGGAATTATCATTGTCACGGTGGCAATGTTACATGGTACAGAACAGGCAGATATGGAAAAGCTACAGGTAAACAAGGATGTTCAAAATGACTAAAAGACATTGAGCAATTTTTCTGGAGAGGATAGTAGTGATGGTATTTCAGAGCATATCCTGGAAATGTGTTAAGATAAAACAAGTGTTTATGCACAAAGAAATGCACATACAATTATAGCTGCTTGGCTGTATTTTCACATTATTATTATTACTACCTTTTTAAACTATCAGATTATATTTTGGGGCATGGCTGATTTAGCTGAATTTGTAAACTGATTTTGACTTCCAATTAAATCTGCTTTAGACACAGTGGAATTGACTCCAAGTGATATTTCTTGGGATAGCTTGTTTCATAATTGTTTTTCCACTACAAAACAGTAGTGAACCCAGTGGGCGTTGTTGGGAGTACTGCCTATCAAATACAGACATAAAACTAACTGTCATGACGCACATAACATCACCTCTTTGGCATTACCGCAGCCCTGCTGCATTAGACTGATACCACAAGGCAGAGTACTGTCTGAATGGAGATGTACCACAAATCCCTGCTGACGATCTCAGACCAGCATGACGGCGGTGCAGTGGCTCAGACACGCATTATATCTGTAAAGTGATGAGGGAAGCATCTAATACCTGGTGTAATCGTAGAAACGGGCAGCCTGCCAACAAATCAAAACAGCCAAACTATGGCATTGGGCCTCTCAGCCACAGTGTCATCAGCAATAAACATTATACATGTGCTTTAATAAACAACAAAAACAGTAACATCATAGTGACTGCCGACCATACATATACAGTACATATGAATGTATACATTTAAGTATGTACGTTTCTGGCCTCAATAAAAGCAGTGTTATGTACCAGAGAGACTATCAAACATTACAACAAAACATCCAAGAATTACTCTTAGATATCATAGAATTTAACAGAATTGAAAAGGTTTTGACATTCATCTATCAACACAGTTAGATGTAAGAATGTAAGAATTTAGATCAAATTGAAATGCTATGAAGTCTTATTGGCATCTGCACAGCACCAAAAACACAAGACTCAGAAGATTCCTGCACACCATCTGTCACTTGCATTGATTATTAAAAACATTTCTGATCTTTTGCCCTTCATCAGGTAAAACTAAATTAAATTTGAATAGAAGGAATTTAGCACAGTGAAGGTCAGATATTACATTAATATCAAAACATCTTCTGCGTCCTCTGAAATAGAAAGTTATGGGACCTATATCCATAACATTCAGCACAACCCAGCATGACAAATAGGCCCCAATCATCACCTCTTCAAAATAGGGAATGTTTGTTGCAAAGTTATTGTAAAGTAGTGTAAAGATATTTTTACCCTAACAGTATGTGTATGTACACTGCACTTTGTCTGCTATTCAGAAGACAGAAATGTGCCTGTTTAAAATGTGTAAAATTGATTGGTTGTGAACCATTACCTTCTAATAACTAAATAACCCTATAAAAGCAATTCAAATTCTAATAAAAGGCTCTTGGATTGTTAACAAATATGAAAGCAAACATCCACATTTACACCACTCACCCCTCCCCATTGACCAAGCCAATCAGGTCAGTGGAGGACGCAGTTAACATGTGACGCCAATACATCCTACAACTCCAGCTTGCCGTTCAACACCATCATCCCAGACATCCTGCGCTCCAAACTCACCCAGCTCCCTGTCCAAGCTTTCACCGTCAGTGGATCACATACTTCCTGACAGACAGGAAACAGCAGTAGAGGCTGGGGAAAATCACATCCAGCGCCCTGGAGCATAAGCACTGGCATCTTCCCCCGGACTACAGGCAGAAACTAAAATCTGCAAAGCCTGTGGTCAAGACTGTGAGGAGATGGACCAATGAGGCAAAGCTGGAGTTACAGGCCTGCTTTGTCTGCACTGATGGAGTTTTTTTGAGGCTGCTGTTACAGATCTGGATGAGCTCACTGACACTGTGACACCGTATCAGTTTTTGTGAGGACATGAAACCGTCTGCACCCCCCCATCACTATACTTACAGTATAACACTGTCTCTACTGTGGAAGTTTTACTATCAGGAAAAAGGACCTGCAGAGGATGAACTTCCTGTGCCAGCTCCTGTTCCTGCCTGGAACTGATGATGCAATTCAACCCTGTATTAATCCAGTCTGTTCTCTGCACAACCTGTGTGGTTTGGATCAACAACCAAACAAGACAGGAACAGACTACAACGCACATGTGAAGACTACAATCAAAATCATTGGTGCCAGCCGGCCCTGAAGCTCAGGATCAGGTTCAGGCTCATCTAGAAGAAGCTCAGGGATTGGCAAGGTGCGGACTTCCACCTGAAGGAGCCGGAACTGGTGTCGGAGTGCTCTACAGCGATGTTCTTGTCGGCTATTTTAGTGGGGGAAAAAAAGTATTTAGTCAGCCACCAATTGTGCAAGTTCTCCCATTTAAAAAGATGAGAGAGGCCTGTAATTGTCATCATAGGTATACCTCAACTATGAGAGACAAAATGAGAAGAAAAAAAAAATCCAGAAAATCACATTGTCTGATTTTTAAAGAATTTATTTGCAAATTATGGTGGAAAATAAGTATTTGGTCAATAACAAAAGTTCATCTCAATACTTTGTTATATACCCTTTGTTGGCAATGACAGAGGTCAAACGTTTTCTGTAAGTCTTCACAAGGTTTTTGTTGGAGAAAAATAACTTTTAGAATGATCAGTTGTTATTGTTTAACATACAAGGCTCCGTGAAGTCTGTGACTACTGTGTGAAATCTCTTCACACTCGTTATCCTCAGATGTTCCTCGTTTAGTAGTCACTGTGACCTTCTGTAAGGGACGATTGTATATCTTACTAAATGTCAAGATGACGTTTGCTTGTGCAGAAGGGACGAGTTCAAGACATGCCACGTAGCTTTATGCAAATGATTCTGTGCAACGCACTTGTGTGTTATCCGAAGTATAAATATCAGAGACTCAGAGACAGACCTCTGAGCAGCCTTGATACATGACTTGTATGTGTTTCAACTCTGTCTCCTTCTTGCAAGAATAAATGTCCTGTGATTATTACTTTTACATCGGCTTCAAGTGAATTTCTCTAACATAACTTGGTCCTTTCGAGCCGGATCTCAATACCTCCACTTCTCTTCAGCTTTTGAACCTGAAACTGTGCACAGGGGAGTTTAGGACTCCTGACAAAGACCTCCGCCCTATTCTCACACGAGAGTACTTGGCATTTTGGTGGCCAGGATTCTGCTGTAGAGGAGACGGAGTGACGAGATCCTTTTTGTGAACCGAGCCAGTAGAAGAATCATTATAGGTAAAACTAGCATTCTTAAGACTTACAATCTTAAAAGAAGTAGTTTGAGCTATTGAATTGAATAATTGGATCTTTAAGATTTACAAAATTAAATATAAAAAGCTAAATTGGGAGTGATGTACACCTGGGATTGAAAATCCAAAAAGCTATCAAGGGGAGTGATGAACACCTGGGATTAACAATCTAAAAAGCTATCAATAGGAGTGATGTACACCTAAGATCAAAAAACTATCAAATGGGAGTGATGTACACCTGAGACTAACAATCTAAAAAGCTATCAATGGGTTTGATAAACACCTGAAATTCTGGGAATTTAAAAGTTTATTAGGTTTCGTAAGCCTTGGTTTCTGGGAAGCCTAAACTCAATTAGTGAACAAAAGAAGAGATTTTATTTTGCAAACGATCGGTAACTATTTGTACTAATAACAAAAAGAGCTTCATCTTCTTTTTAGAAAAATAAATAATAAAACTATACTAAATAAAAGATTGGTTCAAAAACGAGCAAAAGCAATAAAAGATGAGACTTTAAGGGAGAAATAAAGTACATGAAGATGAAAAACTGACGACCACGGGATGTCAACTGTTGATTGACAAGATAGAAAAACAGTGAAAGGGAAATGCAGGGAAAGAAAAGAAAGAAGGTTTAACTGAAGCAAAAATGTGGTTAAAGGAGGCGCAAGAGAGCAAAAAGGGAGTAGAGAAAAACAGACTGAAACGACTAGAAGACAATTACAAAAACTGAAAATGTGACTAATTCTCCTGATTTGTGTGAATAGTGTGGGGAAGGCGGCCTCCTCTGTATGTCCGCCCACCCTCTGTCTCCCCTCCAGACATTCCAGCCCGTGGAGATTCAAACTTCACGGGCCCAGCAGCCTGATCCTCCGGAAAACCTCTCTCCACTCTCTCCCTCCTGCACTGTCCCGGAGGTGCTCAGACAAAACGCAGAAACAACAGCAACTGAACTTGTGACGGGACTGACAAGGGTCATGCGAGACTTTTGACGGACCGCTCTACAAGCCAGCATCCACCAGATCAGGCACAGAATACGGTGAGCAACACCCACCAGTATTATATATGTTGAATATGCAGCAACAGTGTTGCAGCGTAACCATCAAAAGTAAAAAAGGGAAACAAAATTATACCATTTGAATATGATGATTTGATGAAATATCTGAACCTGTTTGTTCTAATGTGTATTTCCGAGATAATCAAAGACGTGGAGGCTTCCGCGGACGGAGCAGAGGATAAAGAGAGAGAGGAGGAGAGGCAGGAGGATTCGACAGGCAGAGTGAAGTCTGTGGCAGGAAAAAAAAGGAGCGAGGAGTGGGACATCGGAGGAGGGGGACGTCTGGACAACGCATTCATCAGACAGATCAGGTCATGTAAAAGCACGCACACACACTGATACACAGACAGACTAAAGGTGAACAATAAAGATATAAATATTAGAATTAGATCAAATAAAAATTGTGTTTGATGCAGGAAGAAAAAACATTTGTGATTTGATGATAGAAGGGTGTGAAGTGGTATTTTTGTGTGATTCCGGAGCATGCAAATCTGTTATCTTAACCTCAGAAGAAAAAAAACAACTAATGAAACGATCATAAGATCCAAAAACGGGCTTACAGACAAAACAGAAATTTGTGCGATCAACGGAAAACTGTCCAGTTAACCTGTTAAAAAGAGAATGAAAGTGGTTTGAATAAACGATTGATTGTTGTATGCAAGAGGTTTCTAACTCACCAAATTATTACTACAGTCTTGATCTGTACAAAAAGTACACAGGAGTTAAAGAAAAAGTTGATAAAATAGCTCCTCAGACTGTACAATAACAATACATTGAAGACATGCATTGTGCCATGTACTACAGACACTCCAGGGCCAGATAAGAATATGCAGAGACATTCTTTAACAGAACAACGGCTAGGATAAGATTACAGGAGTGGTGTGATCACTGCAGCCAGAAGAGAGAAAACTCTTCATGACTGTGATAAATTTAGCTAATGCATTTTTCTCAATACTAGTGCATAAAAAATTGTCAATTCTGGTTTGCTTTTCAATTCAAAGGGGAAAAGTACACTTATAATAGAAGGGTATTGTGAAAATCCTACAATCTTTTCTCAAATGAAGGCAGCTAACAGAGCTAAATTCGAGCCAACTGGGGGAAGTCAAATCTTACTTTATGTTGATGATATTTTGATATGCTCTAAGACACAACAAAAATGCAAAGAGGACACTCTTGTGTTGCTAAAGTTCCTCTGTGAACAAGGTCATAGAGTAAGCAAAAACAAACTCCAGCTCTGGAAGGAAAAAGTAAAATATTTGGGTTATGATTTATCTAAGGATGGCCAATCACTAGACGACAAAAGAAAAGAAGCCATTCTCAAAGCACCAACCTCAAACAAAAAGACAAATGATTTAATTTAAAGGAATGACTAATTTCTGTAAAAAATTGGGTTCCTAATTACGCTGAATTAACTGAACCTTTATCAAAATTGATTGATGATAAATC
The DNA here is from genome assembly GCF_023349555.1 of Cebidichthys violaceus. Classification (NCBI taxonomy): domain Eukaryota; kingdom Metazoa; phylum Chordata; class Actinopteri; order Perciformes; family Stichaeidae; genus Cebidichthys; species Cebidichthys violaceus. The sequence continues at coordinate 16,819,323 of NW_027176705.1, forward strand.
TATGGCAGCACATGACATATTGTGCTGGACACCTGAAGCAGATGAAGCTTTAATGGTATTTACCTTTAACACTAAAAGTATCACATGCAGTTGCAGTTCTAATTCTGCAAAACAAAATAACTTCCATGTCACTTGCAAGACACCTTTCATGTATGTGTTGCTGAAATTGAGAGTCGTGTATTACCAAGAATTGATTTAACAGACACTCCATTTGAAAATGCAGATATGACTATGTTTGTTGATGATTCATGTAAAAGAATTTGGATGGTACAAATGTAACGGGATATGCAGTAGTGACAAATAATAGTGTTAAAATCTGAACCTTTACCATCACATTCTTCAGCACAAGCTGCTGAACTAAACGCTCTAACAGAAGCATGCAAACTAGGACAAGGACAAGGTCGTCACCATCTATACAGATAGTAACTATGCATACTCATGCGTACTCTCAACAGTAAAAATAAAATAAAATAGAGAGATGGTGACATCAACTAACCTTATGACCAAACTTTCTTTTGAAGTACAACATTTAGATCATGAAATCTTAAAAGACATGCAAACAAATGCTCCACAGCAAGAAAAAACTTTTTGGATAAAACAAAACTGCAAAATAGACAACAATGGGTTCTGGGAATGGCCTGAGGGCAAACTAATATTACCTAAGACCTTATATAGATATACGGCTCTATTTGAGCCAATGGGCGAGACCATGGCTCAAAAGGGAGGATGGTATCTATGATAAGCAGGGTCGTAACAGCATATGACTTTACAAACTACTAAAAAAAAAAAAAAAAAAAAAAAAAAAAAAATTCTAGCATGTACTGTATGTGCGAAACATAATCCTCAGGGGCAGCAAAGACCAGCTAGGGGTAAATAACCAGAACTAGAATATCCATTTCAACACATTTGCATGGATTTCATTGAATTAAACCAATGTGAAGGGAAGAAATATTGTTTGACAATAATTGATCAATGGATAGAGGTATTTCCAACCAAAACACTAGATGCTATAATAGTAGCGAGAGCTTTAACTAAAAGCTTTGACCACATTTTGGAATACCAGAAATTAAATATTGTGAAAATAGTACACATTTTGTAAATAAGGTGTTAAAACATTTGACTGAGGTATTTGGAATAAACATGAAATTAATAATTCTTATCACCCACAGTCAGCAGGGTTGATTGAAAGAACAAATGGTACAATTAAATCAGAATGTGTGAAAAATGTTAAAAAGAAGAGAAATTACATTGTGTCTCTCCCACTCAGGAGGACTCATAAAAAGTCCACGCACAAGGTCATGGAAAACTTGGAATGCACCGAGGTGGGAGGGACTGCACTGTAAAAAGAAAAAAAAAATTCCAACCAATTGTCCGCATAAAATAGACCTCACTGATAACTCTTAATTGCAGACACCTGTTCCCTCTGGGTGAGTCTGGAGTAACAGGGAGGTGAAAGTCTCTAAGGCCGCTTGTCTGACCAGTGAAGATACTAACACGCTCAGAGGGGGTTAGTGGTGTCTGTAAGAAGCACAAGGGCTCAGTGATAGACATAACATTGCGGGAACTGGTAAACAATATGATGTAGACAGCCAGGGCTGTGAGAGATAAGGGGAACTATGTTTTGCTTTACTTTTAGCAACTCTAATAATAATTAGTTCAATATTACGGTGGGAAGTTTAGGCAGATAAAATTGACAATGAACAATACGGCAGATAAAATTGACAATTAATAAAACAGAATTCAACGACACTAACATTACACGCTGGGAACAATTCCGTTCTGCCTGACACCAGAAAATGATCCAACAGGTTTCAAATGTGCCTTACAGATTGTTTTCTCCTCCTCAAACCGCCTAGTAGCAACGATTGTGTCACTCTGCACTGTTTCCAACTGTTAAAACAAAATACCACCCTGTTTCAAACCTTGAAATGGTGCAAATTTATGTAAAACATCACACAGACAACTGATGGATATGGACGATGCCCAGGGCTGACACCTAGTGGTTCTGTGGAGGTAAGAGACATCGGTCTGAGCAGTGGAGTGGAACGTGTGCGTTGGCACCGTGGTGAGGCCATTCTAAGCATTGCCTATGGATGGCGCCTCCCTGCGTAACCTCATAGAGACAGATCACGACCATAAAAGGTCAGCGCCAACTGGCAGTTTCAGTCAGTCTGTGTACATAGATGACATTGGGGTCCCTAGGGGAAATCAAACACTGCGGGGTTTGAATTAGTACTATTTTGGTGGGCAACAATACGGTAGAGGGGTCAAGACGTGTTGCTGGTGAGGAACAGGAGGGGTCTACAAAATGTTTGGTTCATTGTGATTGTATTTTCATACCATGTTGAGAGGGCTAATACAGTGATGAATTGATGTTGAAATGAATACACAGACTCTGTGTACTTACAGATTTCCAACCAAGGTGATGAGGGGCTGGGAAGCGACAGTACATTTGTGAAGACATTCCTTTGTCTTTAAAATGTTACGCTTAAGATAATCCGTACGACATCAAAAATACGTGTGTTTTTGATTATATTCTTTCTTTATTGTTTTTGATGTTTTGTTTTTATGCATTAATTTATTACTAGTTTGATTGGACATTCATTCATTCATTTATTTTTGATCTAGTAGTTATACTTTGTATAAACAGGAGGGAAATGTTGGAGAAAAATAACTTTTAGAATGATCAGTTGTTATTGTTTAACATACAAGGCTCCGTGAAGTCTGTGACTACTGTGTGAAATCTCTTCACGCTCGTTATCCTCAGATGTTCCTTGTTTAGCAGTCACTGTGACCTTCTGTAAGGGACGATTGTATATCTTACTAAATGTCAAGATGACGTTTGCTTGTGCGGAAGGGACGAGTTCAAGACATGCCACGTAGCTTTATGCAAATTATTCTGTGCAAACGCACTTGTGTGTTATCCGAAGTATAAATATTAGAGACTCAGAGGCAGACCTCTGAGCAGCCTTGATACATGACTTGTATGTGTTTCAACTCTGTCTCCTTCTTGCAAGAATAAATGTCCTGTGATAATTACTTTTACATCGGCTTCGAGTGAATTTCTCTAACAGTTTTCACACACTGTTGCTGGTATTTTGGCCCATTCCTCCATGCAGATCTCCTCTAGAGCAGTGATGTTTTGGGGCTGTCGCTGGGCAACACGGACTTTCAACTCCCTCCAAAGATTTTCTATGGGGTTGAGATCTGGAGACTGGCTAGGCCACTCCAGGACCTTGAAATGCTTCTTACGAAGCCACTCCTTCGTTGCCCGGGCGGTGTGTTTGGGATCATTGTCATGCTGAAAGACCCAGCCACGTTTCATCTTCAATGCCCTTGCTGATGGAAGGAGGTTTTCACTCAAAATCTCACGATACATGGCCCCATTCATTCTTTCCTTTACACGGATCAGTCGTCCTGGTCCCTTTGCAGAAAAACAGCCCCAAAGCATGTTTCCACCCCCATGCTTCACAGTAGGTGTGGTGTTCTTTGGATGCAACTCAGCATTCTTTCTCCTCCAAACACGACTAGTTGAGTTTTTACCAAAAAGTTCTATTTTGGTTTCATCTGACCATATGACATTCTCCCAATCCTCTTCTGGATCATCCAAATGCTCTCTAGCAAACTTCAGACGGGCCTGGACATGTACTGGCTTGAGCAGGGGGACACGTCTGGCACTGCAGGATTTGAGTCCCTGGCGGCGTAGTGTGTTACTGATAGTAGCCTTTGTTACTTTGGTCCCAGCTCTCTGCAGGTCATTCACTAGGTCCCCCCGTGTGGTTCTGGGATTTTTGCTCACCGTTCTTGGTATCATTTTGACCCTACGGGGTGAGATCTTGTGTGGAGCCCCAGATCGAGGGACATTATCAGTGGTCTTGTATGTCTTTCATTTTCTAATAATTGCTCCCACAGTTGATTTCTTCACACCAAGCTGCTTACCTATTGCAGATTCAGTCTTCCCAGCCTGGTGCAGGTCTACAATTTTCTTTCTGGTGTCCTTTGACAGCTCTTTGGTCTTGGCCATAGTGGAGTTTGGAGTGTGACAGTTTGAGGTTGTGGACAGGTGTCTTTTATACTGATAACGAGTTCAAAGAGGTGCCATTAATACAGGTAACGAGTGGAGGACAGAGGAGCCTCTTAAAGAAGAAGTTACAGGTCTGTGAAAGCCAGAAATCTTGTTTGTTTGTAGGTGACCAAATACATATTTTACAGAGGAATTTACCAATTAATTCATTAAAAATCCTACAATGTGATTTCCTGGATTCTTTCCCCCCATTCTGTCTCTCATAGTTGAGGTGTACCTATGATGAAAATTACAGGCCTCTCTCATCTTTTTAAGTGGGAGAACTTGCACAATTGGTGGCTGACTAAATACTTTTTTTCCCCACTGTATATATACATATATGTATATATATATATATATATATATATATACACACACATATATATATACACGTATACATATATATATATATATATATATATATATATATATATATATATATATATATATATATACACATACATACACTGTATATCTATTAGGGGCCTTTAACTCTTTGTAGCTGATTATTGAATAAGTTTCACTTTTGAATTTAAAGCCTGTTTCCTTGTGCCTTAACTACTTGGTCCACGACATTTGTTTGTGTGTGTGTGTGTGTGTGTGTGTGTGTGTGTGTGTGTGTGTGTGTGTGTGTGTGTGTGCGTGTGTATATATATATTATATATAGATGTAGATATTCAATAATCAGCTACAAAGAGTTATAGGCCCCCTAAAAAAGAAAATATAACTCTATTAATAATAAGGTTAACAAAACAAGACAATAACTCCATTAACAAAAAACCTCTAGTATGAAACTGAGGGAAACCTATATACTGGCTGACCAAACCAACAAAAGCATACAGGGGAGGACAACACAGACAACAACTACGAGGTAAACGCAAAACCACCCAGACACCCGCCCCCCCCTGTTGTCAGAGCTCTTGGTATGGTCCTTGGCTCAGGCCTCTGTATAAAATCAGGCTCCCCCCTCAACCCCATCTTTTGTTAGACCAGGAAGAGGAACTCAGCAGGCAGGTAACTTTCATTCTGTGGCAGTGGCCACCACAGGCACATAGGATTCCTGTAATTCATTGACACAATTGTATTTTCAGGTGTTGAAATTTCAAGTCACGCAAGTAAAAAATGGGAATGTAAGAAATTAAATAGTGCAAACTTTAAATATAGGGATAATGTATCAACACAATATGGGTGATATACATATACAATTTATACAAATGTATTTTTACAAGTTTAATATCCTGCATGCCTCTGTCTGAGCCTTATCGAAATCATTACAATCTTACTTTTTGTTTTTGATTGGACTTTATAACCTTTCATGCAATGCGGGTACATTTGTGATAATTGACCCAGTAAAGTATTTTGGTCACAGTTGTAATGCCTTGTGACTTGTCATCACAGTTATAATACATAAAGCATCCTGGATGACAATTTCGTATTACTGCGGAGTGTGTTGAAATGAGTGGTCCATCCTCCTTTCTTTGGTCAATGACACAGTTGTACAGTACATCGCTGCCGTTCAGTTCCAGCAAGAGGTCCTTCTCAATTCATGGATGCCAGACAGTCGAGCCTCCCCAGTTGTATTTCTTGTATACGTTTTAATGCGTTTGAGGGCTGAAAATGTCCGCTCGACAGAGGCAGTAGATATTGGGATTGTCACCGCCTAACATGTCACTGATCTCTGGCCTCCAGTTCAGAACAAACTGATATGGACAAAAAGGGAAAAATCCTACCCAACCCTGTTTGGAAAATACAGCCAGAGCCTTCAGACCCTCAAACCTTTCCGCTGGTCCTCATCTCAGTCAGTGTCATTGATGACATCATTTGTCTTGTTTTGCTGCTGTTATATTTCATTTGATAAATAAATGTAAGGTGACATGTTAGCAGACAAATACTGTACTGTACTGGCCCCCATTGCATATTGGGTGATGTTTCCATGTCTAGATCCCACCCTCTGGACAATGCAGGTTTCCTGTCCTTTGCAACGTTTACCTGGATGATCCCCATGGTGTGGGCCTTTTTCAAGAATAAACTGGACATGAGCTCTCTCAATCTGTCTCCTTTGGATCTAGCAGACATCAGCGGAGAAAGGTTTGACGCTCTTGCTGATTTGTGGGCGCATTTACATCTCTCTATTGTCATTTTATGAAACTAAATACAGGACAGTATATTTATAGATATTTACAAATGTCTTTTACTTTTTATTTTACTTGATTAAAAATTGAATACGGTGAATATTGTGTGTTGTGCACAGACTCCACAGACTTTGGGAGGAAGAGGTGGCAAAGGTGGGCCTGGAGAACGCCTCTCTGGTCCGAGTATTCCTTCGCTTTCAAAGAACCAGGCTGATTCTTTCCGTCACTGTTGGTGTCCTTGTCATGGTGGCAGCCTTTCTGGGCCCGGTAATTACATTTGAATCTGAAAATCAGGACAAGTACCTGTGCTTCCTCTATTGGATACCAGATCCAGGAGCCTTTTCTGAAGTGTTTCCTAATGTTACATTTACTGTAAATGCGGTGGAAGAAGTATTCAGATATTTTTCTTAAGTAAAAGTGCAAGTATGCCACTGTAAAATACTCCACTACAAGTAAAAGAACTGCATTAAAAATTTGACATAAAAGTAAAAGTTCTCATGCAGAAAAATGGTCAAGATGTGCAACTAAAGGTTTTATGGGTGACATCACAAAGGTTTTATGACACAAATGTAAAGGTTGTTTAATATGTAATGCTCTTTTGTGTGTTACAAATGTCTCTGTCCTCTCAGGCTGTTCTGGTCTATGAGATCCTGAACTATACTGAGGACCCAGAGAAGTCCACAGTATCCTACGGCGTTGGTCTGTCCTTCGCTTTGTTCGCCATTGAGTTCTCCAAAGCCTTCCTGATGTCCTTGTTGTGGGCGTTGAACCTGCGCACTGCAGTCAGACTGAAGGGAGCCTTCTCTTCAGTGGCCTTTCAGAAAGTCATCTCTCTGCGGGTGCACAGCGGCATTTCAATGGGAGAGGTAGGGTGCCTGCATTTCTCGAGGAAAGCGATCTCATACACCAGAATTGTTTTGCCCATCGTTTGACAGATCTTCTTACTCTTGGTGAACTGTAGAAAGTAGTGTAAAGAAAATATATTTTCAATATACCTTATGTCTGTTTTAGATTTGTGGACCAGATACACCCGAGGGTCCCCCATTTGGACGCAGAGTACATCAAAACTTAGAGAGTTTTGTGTTAAAAGTAACTGGCAGAGAACCCACGAAGAACGAATATAGTGATGTTATAGTTCTGCAGAAACCTCAGCGTCCTGGGAACAACATGAACTAGGTCACTTCTACATGAGACAAACACATCTCCCATCAGCCAAGCAAACAAATAACAAAATATCATAAATCATACTCGATATGACTGGGACAGACCGGAGAAAAAGGCTGCTACACTCCGTTAGCAACGTGCTACCTACGAACATGCAGCATGAAAAAGCACGAGCGCCTGACGGAGATTACGGACATAGTTTCCATTTCTCTCCCCGGTAAACCATCGCAGAGATATTCAGCTTCGAACACAAAAAGTCACACAGCTTTCATCGAATATTGTACTTACTTTTGGTCGAATCTCAGCGAAAAAATGGAATATCTCCGTACTTCCAACGCATGTTTGTCCAGCTGCTGGTGCTCCGTGTGAATCCGTTCGATTCGTGTCTCTCCGACACTCCTCGGATTCTTGGGAGGGTTGGAAGCTCAGCAAATCAGATTTCAGAGCTGGACCTTTTTGAGCTTTATTGGCTAATAGTGCTGTCAATCATCTAGCTTTCAATTCCAGGCAATTCTATTGGCTCCTACGGTTCGAAGGATGTCTCAATGGTGAAAATCGGAGAAGGGGGGGCTGAGATACAGCCCTGAACAGAGAGTCGAAGCAGGATTTGACCTTAAACTAAATAACTAAAAAGGGCATAGAAAGAGCTTAAAACACTCAAAAAAGGTCCAATCTTCGGTCTATTGATTCAATGAACATCAGGAGTGATACATAGAAGTGATATAGAGTGTTTTTGAATTTTAAAAATACTTTTTTATTCAAATATTGGAGTATTTGATCAGTTTTCTAATTTGAAATGCTCTATATTTCATAAATGTTTCACTGTATCTATGTATAGCTGTGTATATAGAGCCTATATCAGTTGTTCTAAGAGCCCAGCATATTAAAAGTCTTGGATACCCATACTTTCCAAAAAACAATACCCTAAAAGTGCTGTTTTTCAAGATCGAGCTTTTGAGTTTTCCAAGTTCTGCTGTGTTCCATCCTTATCTTATGTGAACCAGTAACATGTATTCTGATAGTTCCATGATTTTTCTCATCTCAAAAATATATTAAAAAAAAAAAAAAAAAAAAAAAAAAAATATTTTTTAATTTCTTTTTATACAATTAATTAGGTATTTCTTATCTTTATTCGAGCTGAGGCCTGCAAATAGGCCTCGTTTTTTTAACTTGTAAACTGGGGTCAGTCCAGGTCAAAGAGAAGTTGTTTTTGTTAATATGTATTTTTAATGTGGACGCACATGTAGTTGGTGTTACAGGGGACAACTGCATTGTGTGTGTGTGTGTGTGTGTGTGTGTGTGTGTGTGTGTGTGTGTGTGTGTGTGTGTGTGTGTGTGTGTGTGTGTGTGTGTGTGTGTGTGTGTGTGTGTGTGTAACCAAATCAGTCTATAAATCAGCAACTGTTTGTCCAATCAATACAAAACTCGCAGGCTATGTTTCATGACAATGTTAAACCACGTGTGTGAAACTATTTAAAAATCACTCAATAGGGGCGAGACTAGTTCTGTGCATATGCATGGGGCAAATGTGGTCTTAAATCAAAGACAGTGTGTCCAAACATCACCAAACTTGCTGGATATTTTTGATTACACTGTTGAAACATGGTCGTATGTAAAAAGAAAATATGACTGGTGGGAGTGTGAAATTCTGAAAGGCTGCATATATGCATATATGTGGCAATATACTGTATGTTCTCACCATTAGTTCAAGCAACTTGCCTTGGCAAAGCGATCTTGTCAAATGTATTTTACAGTCTTTCTCTCCCGTCCAGATTGGTGTTTTGGCCAACGATGGCCACAAATTATTTGAGGCAGTATTGTTTGGGTGCTTTGTGCTGTCCATCCCAATGTTCTTTATTGTCTGTGTGCTGTCTATGCCTGCTACATTCTGGGCTACACCACACTGACTGGAGTCTGCACCTACCTGATCTTCATCCCAGTACAGGGCTGTATGTTGGAAACCACACAAACAGTTATTAATTAGACATATTTTCATGAGCAGTGTAAAATAAATGGATTCAGATTTAATCGAGATGCATCACAATCAGAGCTAAAAAGAGTTACTGCAATAATCAAAGGTTAGAAACAAAACTGCTTTCAGTTTGGCATTGGCAAACTCATTAAAACATTCAGATTGAAAACTGTACTAATAAACGCCAGTCGTGTTTGCACAATGAATGAGATTCTCAACAGTATCAAGCTTATCAAGATGTACGCCTGGGAAGATTCCTTTGAAAAGAAGATCACAGGTATGAAGTTAGATGGACTTTGTTGTCCAGTCAAACATCTTTTTAATCTTTCTTGAATATCAAATATCATGTTTATCATTTATACAGTCCTTTTGTATGAACACAAACCCAATCTTGAAAGTCACATGTTACTTTCCATTGAGCATAACCGCAAAGTTCAAGGGAAATTATGTGCACCTTTTACAGCAATCTGGATCTTGTTTTGTATTAGTTTTTGATGAAAAATGCTGCCAGAAGCACCAGAGGCTGAAAATGAGGCTGCCACATACTCTCCACCTTCCACTTGTATAGAACAAGCTGCTTAAATATGCAAAACAGGAATCTAGGATTGAGCTCCCATGTGCCCTTGTCTCCACCTTTTTGGTGTCAGCTAATGAGTAAGTAAAGTAAAAAAAAAATAAATAAACATGTGATGCTGTCTCTTAGGCTTCCGGAAAGATGAGAAGAAAGAGCTGCAGAAGATCAATTGTGTCCAGAACGCCAATACCAGCATTGTCAGCATCATCCCCACCCTAGCCACCATTTTTACCTTCATTGTACACACTTTGTTGAGCTTGAAGCTCAACACAACTGATGTGAGTACTGCAGCAGTGCAGCACATGCAGTAAAACAACCATTGCCATCATGCCCACTGTGAGATTTATATGGTTGATACTGTACTGATGTACTGGAAAAAAATGTCTGTTATATAGTGTGAGCGTCATTATTTTTTTATGAACAGGCCTTCACCACCTTCGCCATCTTCAACTCCTTGAGGTTCTGCATGGGACTTATGCCCATGTCTGCGAAGACCCTGGCTGAGGCTGCTGTTTCACTAAAACGACTGAGAATAAACTCTCTTTTTGTCCTGCTCAGCTGGCAACGATATCCATTATTAATCTGATCTTACATAAAGTCATCTTGCTGTGATGTCAACCAGCCATACGAACTGCAAGGTTATGCCTTCTAGTCATGACAGATAATGATTTGTAAATATGGCCTCCCCCACCAAAGCTCATAATCTGAAATTAATTAAGATGAAATAAGAATCATATCATGTTAGTCTTCAAACATTAACAGCTTGTATAGAGTTGTAACATATACACCAACCTGCAGTGCAAACTTCACACTTGCCTATAATGCCTTTAATCTCTAAAATATGAAAATTTGTATTGTTACCACATTGTTTATCTGTTTTTGTTGTTATTGGAGCCATTTTCTTCACTACAACTTCATTGCCAGCTTTCATTTTGTGTTGTTGTTGTTGTTGTTGTGGAACAAATTTGCATTTTAAATCTAATTTTTATAAACTGTTAAAAAAAAGCGTATAACTGTAATGTTTGGCTATTTCAGAAAATATTGCTGATCCAGAATCCAGAGCCCTACCTGATCCAGAGAACAGACAGTGATTCAGCCGTAGTGATGAAAAATGCTACTTTCCTGGAACAAACCAGCCAACCAGCCAGACTCTCTTCACATCATCTCAGTTAATGGGGAGACTAAAACCTTGTCAACCCTGAGAAACATCTCCTTCACACTGCCTAAGGTGTGTTTTACGACTGGTGACAATAAATAAGGTGATCTAGATAGGGTTGAAGGTTAAACCCAAACTCTCTCTGTGTTATCTCCTGAAGGGCAACCTGCTTAGAATCTGTGGGAATGTGGGGAGTGGAAAGACATCACTGATTTCCAGCATTTTGGAACAGGTTGGCTCCTCTTGTCTGTTTTGTTCTTTATTCTCTTTTACAATCCCTGCAAGTTCCTGACATAATGTTTGACATTTCTATCGGCTGTTGATTTTCACTATTTTATTACCACTCTGTTACAGTTATGTAAAATGATGCTCCTTATTTACATTTTGATAAACCAGATCTAACTAATGCCATGTAACAAACGGGTTTCCTCATGGTTGTCTGCTCACTTTTATATTTTCAATGCACCTTCTGCAGGGCTCCCTCACAGCTGATGGGACGTTTGCCTACGTTTCCCAGCAGGCCTGGATATTTCATGGGACTGTTCAAGAAAACATCCTGATGGGGGAACCTCTTGACCAGTCCAAGTATATACTCATTTAACCCACATACATACAGTTGTGGTCAAAAGTTTACATACACTTGTAAAGAACATAATGTCATGGCTCTCTTGAGTTTCCCCGTTATTTCTACAACTCTGATTTTTCTCTGATAGAGTGATTGGAACAGATACTTCTTTGTCACAAAAAACATTCATGAAGTTTGGTTCTTTCATGACTTTATTATGGGTTAACAGAAAAAGTGATCAAATCTGCTGGGTCAAAAATATACATACAGCAGTGCTAATATTTGGTTACATGTCCCTTGGCCATTTTCACTTCAATTAGGCGCTTTTGGTAGCCATCCACAAGCTTCTGGCAAGCTTCTCGTTGAATCTTTGACCACTCCTCTTGACAGAATTGGTGCAGTTCAGTTAAATTTGATGGCTTTCTGACATGGACTTGTTTCTTCAGCATTGTCCACATGTTCTCAATGGGATTTTAAGTCAGGACTTTGGGAAGGCCATTCTAAAACCCTAATTCTAGCCTGATTTAGCCATTCCATTACCACTTTTGATGTGCGTTTGGGGTCATTGTCCTGTTGGAACACCCAACTGCGCCCAAGACCCAACCTTCGGGCTGATGATTTTAGGTTATCTTGAAGAATTTGAAGGTAATCCTCCTTCTTCATTATCCCATTTACTCTCTGTAAAGCACCAGTTCCATTGGCAGCAAAACAGCCCCACAGCATAATACTACCACCACCGTGCTTGACGGTAGGCATGGTGTTCTTGGGGTTAAAGGCCTCACCTTTTCTCCTCCAAACATATTGCTGGGCATTGTGGCCAAACAGCTCGATTTTTGTTTCGTCTGACCACAGAACTTTCCTCCAGAAGGTCTTATCTTTGTCCATGTGATCAGCAGCAAACTTCAGTCGAGCCTTAAGGTGCCGCTTTTGGAGCAAGGGCTTCCTTCTTGCACGGCAGCCTCTCAGTCCATGGAGATGCAAAACACGCTTGACTGTGGACACTGACACCTGTGTTCCAGCAGCTTCTAATTCTTGGCAGATCTGCTTTTTGGTGGTTCTCGGTTGACTCTTCACCCTCCTGACCAATTTTCTCTCAGCAGCAGGTGATAGCTTGCGTTTTCTTCCTGATCGTGGCAGTGACAAAACAGTGCCATGCACTTTATACGTACAAACAATTGTTTGCACTGTTGCTCTTGGGACCTGCAGCTGCTTTGAAATGACTCCAAGTGACTTTCCTGACTTGTTCAAGTCAATGATTCGCTTTTTCAGATCCATGCTGAGCTCCTTTGACTTTCCCATTGTAGCATTTGTGGGCGTTTGTATCCAATGAGCCCTATTTAAATGGCCTCAGAGAAGTCACCAGTTGTAGTCACTCATAATCACTCACAAGAAGTTAAGAGGCCATGCTATAAAGCTCATTTCATTGACACAACTTTCTAAGTCACCAAAATTGCTAATTCATGTTGCTGTATGTATATTTTTGACCCAGCAGATTTTGTCACTTTTTCTGTTAACCCATAATAAAGTCATGAAACAACCAAACTTCATGAATATTTTTTGTGACAAAGAAGTATCTGTTCCAATCACTCTATCAGAGAAAAATCAGAGTTGTAGAAATAACTGGAAACTCAAGAGAGCCATGACATTATGTTCTTTACAAGTGTATGTAAACTTTTGACCACAACTGTAAGTAACCGCATATATTTTGAATATGGAAACAAAAGGAGGTATTGTGAACTGGATACCGATTATAATAATATTTTACCACTGTTCCTCATTGCAGTTATACAGACCATTACAACAAGGCATGGATAGGTCTTTTCTTTTGAAGTTATCTCGCGTGATAAATGGAAAAAGTTCCTCTTATCACTGTCAGTTTGCATCTGGCAAGGTAGTCAAACAGGAGGTCATCTCTGTTATCTGACAGATGGGGAAACAATTTGGAAGAAAACTACTTTTGCTGTGTCACGTCATTCAGCTGGTATTTATGACTAATTAGGCCCATAGTTGTGCTGTAATCATTATCTTGTATGACGTACATACTGCAGCGAAAGTCAACATGCAGCAGATCTGACTTACGCAATAGAAACATGGTTACTATTAAATTTTTTTACTTTATTTGTATGGAACTTATAGCTGATATGATTGGCGATACTAAATACAATTCTCGAATGAAGTGGGATCAAGTTTGTGAATCAGTTTCAGCGCTGCTTATCTGTTAATACAGACTAATACCCACTGTGAGAATATTTTGAAACCTTGCTTACCCCTATACAGATCAAGCACACACTATGATGGGTAAATTAAGAATGAATTTTGAGGCCCTGTATTGTACACCCCCCTTCTGTTATGTGTCATTGTATAACCTGTCATTGTGCTGCTCGGTTCTTTTTGTCGTTGTTAGATTGTTTGTTTGACACAGACCAGGAAGTATGTAATGGAACCTAAGGCGAGGGTGGGGAACTGGGCGGAACAAGGCAGGGCAGGCAGACTGGGGAGCCGGAGGGGATGATCCAAACACGGAGGTTGCAACAACGATCTGGCAGAGTGGATGTAAAACCGGGGTAGATAAACTGTTGAGTTGATGAGTTGATGGAATGCAGCTGGGTTGACAGGTGAGGTGTATGAATTTCAATCAGGAGGTAGCTGGGAGACCAGGTCGGATGCATGCGCACATGCCTGCGCACACACAGGAAACAGGGAAAAACAGAGGCACGGCCTGGCCGTTTGACACTTTATGTATGTCTGTCTTTTAATATCTTTATATATTCTTTTAAATGTATAGACATTTTTCCAAAAGTTGTTTTTACTATTGAGTTAAATCAAATCTTATCTTTAAAATGTCTCTGTTGAATACACTATATGTGACTGTCCCTTGACTTTAAGGTAACTCATTGACTTCCTCCACAGATACAACAGAGTTGTGGATGTCTGCAGCCTCAGAGCTGACCTGGATATCCTCCCATATGGTGATCAAACTGAGGTGGGATTCTTCTGCTGTACTCACAACTCCCCGAGCTGAATGTTTTGCTTTTGAGTAATTTCTTACAAGTTGAGTGGAACTTTTAACACTAACACCCTCTGATGTGGGGTAGGAAACCCCTTGCGGACGATAGCGTTAACAAAAGATGGATAAAAAAAGCATTAGTTGGTATCCGTTAGAGAAATTCACTTGAGGCCGATTAATCAGGTCATACGCCTTCTCCAGGTCCACAAAACACATGTAGACCGGATGGGCGTATTCCCAAGCCCCCTCCAGGATCCTTGCGAGAGTGAAGAGCTGGTCCGTTGTTCCACGGCCAGGACGGAATCCGCATTGTTCCTCTTCAATCCAAGGTTCGACTATCGGCCGAACCCTCCTTTCCAGCACCTTGGAGTAGACTTTACTAGGGAGGCTGAGTAGTGTGATACCGCGGTAATTGGCACACACCCTCTGGTCCCCCTTTTTGAACAGGGGAACCACCACCCTGGTCTGCCACTCCCTAGGCACCGTCCCAGACCTCCACACAATGTTGAAGAGACGTGTCATCCAAGACAGCCCCTCCTCACCCAGTGCCTTCAGCATTTCTGGACGGATCTCATCAATCCCTGGGGCTTTGCCACTGTGGAGTTGTTTGACTACCACAGTGACTTCCACCAGGGAAATTGATGATGCTCCCCCATCAGCCTCCAGCTCTGCCTCTACAATAGAGGGCGTATTAGTTGGATTCAGGAGTTCCTCAAAGTGCTCCTTCCACCGCCCGATTACCCCCTCAGTCAACAGAGTCCCATCCTTACTGTATACAGCTTGGATGTTTCCCTGTTTCCCCCTCCTGAGGTTCTGGATGGTTTTCCAGAAACACCTTGATGCCGACCGAAAGTCCTTCTCCATGGCTACTCCGAACTCCTCCCACACCCGCCGCTTTGCCTCCTTCACGGCAGCGGCTGTAGCCCTTCGGGTCTGTCGGTACCTTGCAACTGCCTCAGGAGTCCTCTGGGATAACATATCCCGGAAGGCCTTTCTTCAGTCAGACGGCTTCCCTGACCACCAGTGTCCACCACGGTGTTCGAGGGTTACCGCCCCTTGAGGCACCTAAGACCTTGAGACCACAGCTCACCGCCGTAGCTTTGGCAATAGAAGCTTTGAAAATTGTCCATTCCTGTTCGATGCCCCCAACCTCCACAGGGATGCTAGAAAAGCTCCGCCGGAGGTGTGAGTTGAAGATCTCCCGGACAGGGGCCTCCTCCAGACGTTCCCAGTTTGCCCGCACTACCCGTTTGGGCTTACCAGGTCTGTCCAGAGTTTTCCCCCACCCTCTGACCCAACTCACAACCAGATGGTGATCAGTTGACGGCTCCACCCCTTTCTTCACCCGAGTGTCCAAAACATACGGCTTCAGATCCGATGATACGATAACAAAATTGATCATCAACCTTCGGCTTAGGGTGCTCTGGTACCACGTACACTTATGAACATCCTTATGCTCGAACATGGTGTTCGTTATGGACAATCCATGACTAGCACAGAAGTCCAACAACAAACGACCGCTCGGATTTAGATCAGGGAGGCCGTTTCTCCCAATTACGCCAGTCCAGATATCCCCATCGTTGCCCACGTGCACGTTGAAATCCCCCAACAGAACTATGGAGTCCCCCACTGGAGCCCCATACAGGAGTCCAGTCAAGGCCTCTAAGAAGGCCGAATACTCAACAGTTCAGAGTTTTCCCCCCCATAACCCGCAGGCGTAGGGAGGCGACCCTCTTGTCCACCGGGGTAAACTCTGACGCAGCGGCACTCACTCTCAAATAGATTTGTGAGTATCCCCACACCCGCCTGGCGCCTCACACCCTGGGCAACTCCAGAGAAGAAAAGAGTCCAACCCCTATCCAGGAGTACGGTTCCAGAACCGATGCAGTGTGTAGAGGTAAGCCCCACCAGATTTAACTGGTAGCGCTCCACCTCCCGCACAAGCTCCGGCTTCTTCCCCCACAGAGAGGTGACGTTCCACATGCCCAGAGCCAGCATTTGCCGCCCGGGTCTGGTCCGTCGAGGTCCCTTGCCTTCACTGCCACCCATGGGGCAGCGCACCCCACCCCAGCGGTTCCTCCCGCAGGTGGTGAGCCCACAGGATGAGAGGAGGGGGTGCCATGTTGCTGCTTCGGGCTGTGCTGGGCTCCGTGGCAAACCCAGCCACCAGGCGCTCGCTGTCGGGCCCTCCAACTGGGCCTGGCTCCAGACGTGGGCCCCGGGCTTCCTCCGGGCAGGGTCTCATCGACTCTTCTTTGTTTTTTCATTGGGGTTTTTGAACCATTCTTAGTCTGGCCCTTCGCCTGAGACCAATTTGCCATGGGAGACCCTACCAGGAGCTCTAGGCTCCAGACAACATAGCCCTCAGGGTCATGGGGGCACTCAAACCTCTCCACCACGTTAAGGTGATGGCTCCCCGGGATAACAAACTGACTTAATCTTCACACAGGGTAGACTACACAAGGTGTCTGGAACATCACTTTACACTCTGTTCCTGTACAAAGGTCACTTTATCATAATCAGGAAATCATGGTTATATTTCAGCTCTGCGTAAGTACTGGTGTCTATCATTCTTATTTAGGACAAACAGCTGAGATACTTTTCTCTCAGACAGTCTGGCACCTAATATGCAAAACAGTTGTTTTCCCTAGGTGTCAGAGGAAGTTCACCCAACGAGGTCACAAATGGTCACGTAAGAACATAAGGCTTCGTGAGCAGACAACATTTCTGTTGTCAAATAAAAGAAACTTAATTAGTCATTAATTTCCCCCAACAGTATAACTCAATAATTCACTTCACTTTTCTTTCTTTGAATAATTGTTTTGTACAGCATTGAGTTTCCCAACAAAATTATTACAAACTCTGCCAATTGTTATTTTGACACTAAAACTAGATGTTTAGTGAAACCGAACAATCATCTACTGTGCAAAGTAGTCATTTTACAAAAAGTATTGCATGATGTAAATAAATGGTAAGTTCAAGTCTGAGTCAGAACTAATTAATTACAAGTTGAATACTACGGATGTTTCTGAGTTAATCTTAAACTGTGTTTAGTTTTATTTCTTCTATAGTGCAAGTTAGTAAAAGGGACTTTGTGATGTACCACACCATGTTGTCAGTGATCTTTCTGCTGTTTTGTTGGCAGATCGGAGAGCGAGGGCTGAATCTGTCAGGGGGGCAGAAGCAGAGGATCAGTCTAGCCAGAGCTGTCTACTCCAATAAGGACATCTTCCTCCTTGACGATCCACTATCTGCTGTCGATGCCCATGTGGGGAAACACCTCTTTGAGGAATGCGTTAAGAAAGAGCTCCAGGGAAAATCCATCATACTGATTACACACCAGCTCCAGGTAGACACAGTTTAATATTAATGCTTAATATTAAGAATTACATTTCTCAATTCAATTTTTTTACTTGTTTAAAACACATTAAAAAAACGATTTGAAGATCCATCCTATTGTGGTGTTGGTGCGAAGAACTTCTCCTCTCAGGAAGCCACTGACCTCTCACTCTGTTGTTTCTTTGAGCAACGGAGTCGCGCCAAAAATCAGTTGGATCCGGTTTACAATAAAAATATTTAATAATTGACAGAAGCTAAAAGACAATTACAAACTGAATTACACTATCGATAGTAAGGATTCGCGAAGCAGAGTTCAAACACATCCTGCCCAACAGTCCGACCAGGTCAGTTAGCTGTAAAACATGAATGCCAAGAACGGAATAACTTCTCTCCGTACAATGTCTTTATACTTGAAGGTCATCGGTTTACTTTCAAAATCCAGTATCAGCTTCAGTGACCGGCTGAAATTCAATTGTCCCCTCCTGGCCTTGGACAATGCTCACTATTGGTCCAACTTTATGATCTGGTCAGTCTCTCCTGGTCTGGCGATGTCCTCCCCCTCGTAAAACCTCGCTTGACCACGGTCCTGTCTCCTCTTGGTGCCGATTCCACTCCGACTCATCTTATCTCCATAGATGGTCATGAAAGATCTGAAACCCTAGCTTTCCCTCATGGCTCTAAACATTCAGTAACTATACTTCTAATCTAATACATTCAGTGATTAAGATTATATGGTTTAACACTTCTGTAAGTAACATATGGTACACGTATACTATGCTCTACAAGTGAATATACTGTAAACATATAATGCATTCCATAAGTGACACACTGGGAGTGTGGCACATTAATGCCTGACACCAATTTAGAGAGCAGAAGCAGTCAGGTGGATATTCCAGAAAATCCTGCTTTACTTTTGGCACAATTCTTTGTGGACGAAAGTACCCTTTACCTCCTCCTGGTTATGTATTGACATGAATGGCAGTCGGCTATCCATCGAGGTAACAAAGGGACCTTGGTCAACAAAAGAAAGGACAATGAACTTTGTCATAGCTTTATAAGACAATAGAAGACAGAGCAACAAATCTATAATCCTAACTGTTAATATACTCTTCCATGCAGTCTCTGCAAGCATGTTGGACTCATTTGGTACCATTTGAATGTGGGAAATGTTAAAGATAAAGGGTGTGTGCGTTAAGTGGCCAGAAGGGTCGGCTGGATGGTCGAACAGCTTCTCAAGATCTTTATTTTTTCACATTTATTCCCATATTTCAACAATCATCAAATCTTTCCCCTTTCTACAATGGTTTTCACTTTTCTTCCTCTTAAGCACCTGTCGATGATCAGCTGGTCAGTCAGAAGTCCACCACAGAAAATGCTGTCTCCTGGAGAGTCTACCAGCAATACTGCAAGGCAGCTGGAGTTTTGAACACCGACAAAACACAAATGCATTGTCATGATTATATGCAATAATGCACAATTCACACATGGACAACCTGGTTGATGATGTTTGATGTGACTGTGCTGCAGGCTACACAGTAAGCTTCCTCACCATCCTGAACTTGGTCCTGATGATTGGATCCACAGCCTTCAGCAACTGGTGGCTCAGCTTCTGGCTGCGGCATGGTGACGGGGTGAGAACCATATCTCTCTCACATACATACACCCCTGGTTTCATTTCAATGTGTTTTCAATAAGTGTGTGACTTCCCACAGCTGGAAACTATAAAGATTATTTCATGCTCCAACAGGCATGTTTTATAAAAAGTCTGAGGGTTGTGAATAGCTCTCTTCAAAGTGTCTGTTTTACCTTTCCAAAACCGACAATCCAACAGCCACATTTTTTTCCACATAGTTGGTCAGGTGTGCACAGATGTTGGTATAGCTGCATGTGCTCTGCAAATTCTTTTACCTCCCATAATTTCACTGTCTATTTACGGCTGAACCAAACTGGTTTTGTCTATATTGGCAGCGATAGAGCAGATAGCTCTTTTAGATGTGCTTTTAGAACAGATAGAATTTCAAGTCATCCAATAACACAACCTCAAACCAAGGAGATGTCTCACAAAACCCTCACCTGCGATTCTACCAAATCATTTATGGTGTGATGGTGGTCGTCATGGTGACACTTGCCGTCATCAAATGGTTCTTCTACACTTGGGTGACCTTGAATGCAGCCACCAAACTCCACGACACCATGTTCAAGAAGGTACTGTTCAATGCACGATGCGGAGAGCAGGATTAGATGCATAAAACGATCTTTACTCATCAGAAAAAAGTTTGGAACACAGGCGATCCATCAGGTAATCAGGCAAAACACACAAGGGCAGGAAGTGAAGAAACTGAAACGAGAGGAGAGGCGAGTAACACAAAATAGAACAGGAAATAATGAAATGTCAAAATAAAGGAAAACATAACCCAAGGACAGGTATTACAGACAGAAGGGAGGGACCAAGATAAAAAGTGACAATTATAAAGGCGTCTACTTTTTCAGCACCACGGACAGGATACGGATATTTCATAACCATAGTCTGGGCCATGGCTTCTTGGCCAAAACCTCAGTTGGATCAATTAGTGAGACAGACTAGACTAACATATTCAACTAAACAACCCCTCTGGCCCTGCCCTCACTCTGCTATGGGAGTGGGGGTAGAAGGATGGGAGCTTAACAAGAGACATGTATTTTGGTCATTTTATTAACAAGGGGAATGCCATCCCCCTCAAATGAACTACTCCCTATAATAATGTGTTCATGAAGTTTTTTTTTTATGTTTTTTTTTTTTTTTTTAAATCCTTTCTCAGATCTTCTCCAGTCCCATGAGTTTCTTTGACACAACGCCAACAGGACGCATTCTCAACCACTTCTCCAAAGATCAAGAGGAGGTGGACACGGTCCTTCCCCTCAACATGGACTCTTTCTTCCAGTTTACTCTGCTGGTCACCTTCACCATTATCATCATCTCGGCAGTCTTCCCCCCGATGCTGGCAGCTGTGGTTTTCATGGGACCTTTGTTCACTCTCATTCTCTTGTGAATTGATACCAGTTTAAACATGAGAAATTATTTCTATGGGTACTTTTGGAAAATAGGATTGTAGCAATTCACAATCTGGTACCTACTGATTACATGTTCAGTGAAAATGTGACGTTCATGTAGATTCAGATTTTTATTTAAATTGTTGCGCGTCTTAAAAGCAGGTGCAGTACAAGAGTTCTTTAAAGGCAAACTAAATATATCAGTTGTGATTCATCTGCAGTGTCGCCCAGAGGATTATCCTTCAGATGAAGAGGATGGAGAACGTCAGTCGTTCTCCCTGCATCTCTCTCACCACCTCTACCCTGCAGGGCCTCAGCACCATCCATGCCTACAGCATAAGAGACAGACACATAAAACTGTAAGATAGCAAAGTTCCTCAACATGATTCTCAACTGTGTGGCACCTCATATTGCTGTTTGTAGTGTTGTCGGGGGGACGATTTAGACACAATTTAAAATGGCAGAAAATTGATCTTGATAAAAGATTTTTGATGCACATTTTTTTAATTCATAGTGTATTATAATTCCATAGTTAATATAATGCGTTACTATAAGACTAATGTATTAGAACTGTTATAATGCATAATAACCTGATTTTAAGTTACCCTAAGAGGTCATTGTTTGCTTTCAATAAATTGAAAAAAATAGCATTACATCTATGACCGAACAACAAACGAAACCTTGTGAATTTTGTCACTTAAAGCTCCAAAGTTTCGGGGCAAAATGCAAAGTTTGTTGTTATAGTGCCACCAACTGATCAAATCGCACCACATTTGACACTGCATTCCCTTGGGTCCCCAGCAATACACCCGCCAAGTTTGAAATGGATCAAATCAACAGTTCTCGAGATAAGCAAAGGACACTCACTCATAGAGTTTCCTTGCTTTATCGTTAGATGCAGTGCAAAAGTAGCAAGTGATGTTTCAATCAGTGTCTCTGATCCTGGTCTGCATGCTGTGTTACATTGGGGTGAGGCGGTACAATATGTATGTTCACAAACCTGCATGTCCTTTATCACGTTGTAGGTTCAAGTCACTGACTGACATCAACTCCAACCATTATTTATTGTTTCACTCTGGAACACGTTGGCTCTCCTTCTGCCTGGACTCCATGGCTTCGACCATGACCTTGTTGGTGTCTCTGTTCGTAGTGCTCAGCAGTAATGACTTCATCAGTCCGTCTTTGAAAGGCTTGGCCTTGTCCTACACTATACAGGTGAATTTGGAACAGAAAATGAATGAACCTTTAGTTTACTTTTGTAAAGAAACTGCAACGTGTGTATTTAAATATGTTGATGTGTTGTCCAGCTGACAGGCATGCTTCAGTATACACCAATTGTCCTGAATGGACTCGATTTCTTCATCAGAGCTGGAGAGAAGCTGGGCATTGTGGGAAGGACAGGCTCTGGTAAGACCTTGACTCCAGCAGTTTTTACTCATAACTTTGTTTTTCATGTAAGTTGAGTTTGGTGTAAATGGGCAATTCAGAAAATGTCAAGATGACAAGACATATTAAAATGATTGATTGATTTAGGGAAACTATCACTAATTAGAGTTGAATCTTAAACCATCCTAAATATGCACACAATTTTACCTATTTCAAAATGTTATATCATATAATAAACAACATATATGCATTACAATGAATCACGAAACCTGTAGTCTATATTGATCATAATGTATCTTCTACAATGCAAATGTTGATAGACCAGTGCAGGCACGTGCACAGATAGACCCCTAGTGGTGCTCAAGCACCTGCCCTTTTGCCCTGAATGAGAAAAGTGCCCCTTCTACTGGAGCCCAATTTTTTCTTCATTCATCAGTATTTAAGAATAAAAATTACTCTCTCTGTCATCAATTCCCCCCAAATGTGTTTTGATATCTGACGGGGCATTTATTTGAGTTCTTGTGAGAATTTCGCCCCGACATGCTCCGCGGCGCTCACAAGCCCCCGCCGCGCGCGCGCGCGCGCGCGCCCCCCCTCCCCTTCCCCCTCCACTTAGTGCTCATGCAGTGCTGAACGCCAGGCCAAACGGGTGCAGCCTACTTCTTCTCTGACCCGCAGCATCAGACAAACAGGTAACGACGGTGTTTGTGCAATCCCCCGACGTTGTTTGGTGATAAATTAACCACAACATTAGCGCCGCTGAAAACATTACGTCACAACTGGTCCGACGTTTCCTAAAAAAATAAACAAACAAAAAACTCACGAAATCCGTGATTTCAAAGCCTTGTCCAGCTGTTTACTGACGTTAGTCATGTTTAATGAAGAGAGAGAGGGAGAGATATACAGGTAGGCATCTTCTTTGTGTTGTTGTATAAATGCCGTTTAGACAATTTCGAAAGTATGTTGATCAGTATGTAGTATGTAGCCAATCATCTTTATTCATAAGGAAAATGTAAGCTAGCTGTCTAATCTAGCTAGTTTTTATTTTTTAGTTTTTGATTGCATTTGGCTCGATATGGCCTTGTTTTGTCTGTTTTTGCCTGTTATTCATTTATTTATTCAATTTGATAATTTGAGTTAGTTTGTTAACAACAATAAATATATAAGTTGAAAATATCCTACTGTGTTTTTTATTTATTTATTTATTATTTTTAATTTCATAAATAATTTTGGCGATGGGTGCCCTTTTTTTTGGTTTGAGCACCTGCCCCCCAAAATGTCTGTGCACGTGCCTGGACCAGTGTTACAACAGCATTTTTGGATTTAAATGTGTAAATTAAAGGACTTACTTGGATTAGAGTGTTAACTTGTAAAGACATGACTGTAGGGTGTTGAGGGGAACCCTGCCTCTGTAAACCATTAAGGTTACTGTTGTTCTTTGTTTCTGTAGGGAAGTCCTTTCTAGGTGTGGCTTTGTTCAGGCTGGTGGAGCCAGCATCAGGGACCATCCTGATAGATGGCGTGGACACTACGGCCATTGGTCTGCAGGATCTGCGCAGCAAATTGTCTATCATTCCCCAGGATCCTGTGCTATTCATTGGAACAGTTAGGTAACCTAAGCTAACCCCTAACTTCACAGAGCTTTATGTTTACACACAGGTACACACTGCTCTCACTGTGGTGGGTTAGTCACTGGCTTGCCAACTGTGATAGTCTATATCCTTTTTTTCCAGGTACAACTTGGACACCTTCAATAACTTTAATGATGAGGAGATCTGGGCGGCGCTGGAGAAGACCTACATGAAGGACTCGGTATGTTTGTTGGACAATATAAAGCACAGTACATTAACAGCTTCATTAGAGTGTGTGCAGTTATCCACACAAAATATTTTTAGCTAGTGTGCAGAGATTTCTTCTCGCATATCTTGAAGTGAAATGTTATCTGACCAGATAGTAGCGGTTAGTGGTGTATTGGTGTTTTTGAACCCTTACTTTCAAGTATATTATGAACCGTAGCAGTGGTGGAAGAAGTATTCAATCCTTTACTTTTCACAGTGTGGTATTGCTACTTTTACTTAAGTAAAGTCTTTGTATGTAAGATCTTACTTGAGTTAAAGTACTGAAGTATTATGAGCTTTGAGTACTTAATGTATCAAAGTAAAAGTACACAGTAGAAAAATGCACCCTGTGAGTGTTGCACAATGCATCAGCAATAGTCTAATGATATCATTGTGTAAGTAGCAATTTTATGTTTTAGTTGGTAGCTTTGACTATTTTACAAACTTCTGGGTTTTTATATCATTATTTGGTCATAGTCAGTTTAGGTTAGTTTTAGAGGTGTAGCAGTCATAAAAGTGGTTCTATGTGTATTGTTTTGTTTCCTTAGATCTTCAGACTGGAGGGGAAACTACAGGCAACAGTGCTGGAGAATGGAGAGAACTTCTCTGTAGGAGAGAGACAACTCATATGTATGGCTAGAGCACTACTACGCAACTCTAAGGTTTGCACATGCATTTCTGTCTTCTGATTTCAGAAGACAGAAATGCATGGCAGAGTAATACGCATCCTGCCGAAGGACCGGTAGTCTGGTTCGGTGGTGTCGTGTTCAGACTCTCATTAACGAGGGAGCCCCCCTTCCTCGCTCCTGGTCCGTCAACAAAATAAAGCCGAATAGCTGGTTCAAGTTAACATCAAAAGGTATTTAATCTCTAACAAAAGCAAATACAGTTACAAACTGAATCACACTATGAAGTACAGAAAAATATATCTCATGAGATAGAGGTCTATTGCATTCCACCCAACAGGCTGGCGTATTCCAGTGAGTTGTCAACAGAGCTCCCGATTTGTGGAAAAGCCTCAGGCTTTTTACTGCCTTAAAGTCCACCTCTTTCCATATGTCAGCGACACATTTCGTTCAAGGATTGGCTGTGACTTCGATCTGCACCTTCTCGAATCTGCCAGATTCCAGTCGACATCTCCGTTTTGCAGCTGCATCCTTATCTCAAGAAGGGAGCTGCTGTTCTCGTAAGCTGCACCCTAGCTAACATCCAGTTATCTTTATTTGTTACTTTTAGGTGGACACATCACAAGGCATCATTGTTCTACTACATTCATTAAGTTTCTTTTTGGTTTTGGCCTTCAACAAGTAATCATATTGTAACACACTGATCATCTCTAGGAATGCTTTAAGCATAGTTTTTCTCACAGTGGTAAGGACTTAGAAGGTGCTGGTGATGTCTGCCTTAGGCGACCGGCTTCGTGGCCTGCGAGGCGGTTGGGGGACGTGGCATGATCAATTATTATTTACTTCATTAAGTAGTCCGGGCTGGGAATTAGGTGAAGCCTGGTGACGTCTGAGCAGGTGGGGAGTGGCTGTTTGGGTGCAGTGGCCGAGCTCGGTTAGCAATTCCCAGGAGATGTGGGGATTGCGTGTGGATGGATCAATGATTGAGCGAGGTCGATGTAGTTACCGGTGAGAATCTTTTGCCTGAGTGTGTGGTACGGGGGATGATTGAATGGAAGCGACTGCTGTGGCTAAAGTGAAACTGGTAGGTGGGAGAACACGTGTCGGAAGGACGCTGGAACTGTCTACTGGCGGAGCTGTGTAAATGAGGAGCATTTAAGGTGGGATGGTCAACGCTAGTGGGGGTAGGGGAAGAGAGGGAGATGGCCTAAGCGGGAAGGTACAACTGTACAACCCCGGCCAAGACCCCAAGCTGCTCCCGTAGCCTGCCTGTTCCCTGTTGGAGCGGTCTGTGCAGCTAAGGGTAGCTGGTAGGGCGGGACCAGCTACTAGCTAGTGGGAGGAGTTGGCCGAAGTGAGTGGAACATGAAAGGTGGAAGTAAGGGAAAAGGAAAGGATGGAGGGATGAATGTAAGATCTTTAGCATGATCTTTAGTACAGTCGATAGGTACCAGATTGGGGTAATGAGGCCAGTACTGAGGTCAGACATACGGTGTCAGTAGGGGAAGGTGAAGTTGTGTTGGTTTGGATGCTGCTTCCGATCTGCTGTTAGCCTCGACTTAAATGTGTTTAGAGAAGGGCTGTCGACCGTGTCCGCTTTAAGTTGTTCCATGCCATACTGACTGGCTGTGAAAGATTTCCTGATGCCGGTTTGATGCTGGATTTGTAGTTTCTGGCTGTGGCAGATAGTGTTGGACATAGCATGGAATTACCGCAAGTGGAGCAGGGTCTGTTGCGTTTGACGCTGTCGTACCCACGTGCCTGGGTTAATAGTGAAGTTTGGGGAAAAACATTGCATGGTGAGATGTCTCTAGCACAGAGGGAGCTTGAAGTGGGTGGTATACAACCTGGCCCTCTGGAAGGACTGATGTAGATCTCTGGGCGTCTTCGGCCGTGTGCTCATGACGTCATCGGCGCGCGCCTGATGACGTCATGAAGCCGAAAGTGCTCTGGAGGCTCGGAGAGCTGTGCTGCGAGTTCTTTAATAGTTTGGAAAGTTGTGCTTTTTTTAATATGAAGGCAAATCACTGTCAAAATTTGAGAGCGCAAATTAGATTAACGCGCGCGCAAATCAAACAGCCACGTGCGTATTTTACGAGAGGGACTTTCGCTCGCTCGCAAAACTTTACTCCGCTCGCAAAACTTTACTCCGCTCGCTCGCGAAACTTTACTCTGTTCGCTCGCTTGAAGTTTTTCTTTTTGACAGTAAGGGGGCGTACCCAGTCTCCGTTGTATCTCTACATCTAATTGGTTATAATCCTCATCTTTGGATAGACCGGATATCACTGTGACACAGACGCTAGTCTGTTAGAGGTTTTCAATCCGCCACTAAACACTACTCCACTACTCAGAATGTTCTACATTTGTACTCAGAATGTTCTACATTTGTCTGACAGGTTTTGTAAACTTTTCAGACTGTAAAGGCTGATGAAATACAAATTATGTTAATAGCGTTTTGAAATACAATAATTCAAAATGTGTTTCTCTTGTAAATGGAGTCAAGTTGCTCAGATTGATTTAAATTCACTCATCATTCTATTGCAGACAATGTGTGTTTGACAGTCAAACCTCTTGTGACAAACAGCTCAAATAAGCACTTTGATCTTAATTGATTAAAACGTGATGTCATCATATTTAATCATACTGGTGTGTTTACAGAAGAGATATAATGTAGTTGTGTATATAATATGAGCAACAATTTGGACCCGCTCAAGGATCTGTAGCCAAGATTAGGGACTACTGTTTCTATATTAACTGTTTGCCCAACTTAAATCATTGACAATTAGTGGAAGAAAAAGTATTCAGATCCTTCACTGCAGTAAACGTACCAATACTGATGAAACAATCCATTATGAGTAAATACCTGCATTCAAAACCTTAGTCAAGTATGTTATCAGCAAAATGTACTTTAAGTGCAGAAAGTAAAAGTACCCGTGCAGTAAGATGTACATTATTACTGCACGGGTAGTGCAATCTGAAAAAATCTGAGTCTGTGTCACAGTGATATCCGATCTATCCAAAGACGAGGATTGTAACCAATTAGATGTAGAGACTGGGTCCGCCCACTTACTGTCAAAAAGAAAAACAGTGAGCAGAGTAAAGTTTTGCGAGCGAGCGAGAGTAAAGTTTTGCGAGCCAGTGAAAGTCCCTCTCGCGTGAGCGGGGGAGAGGGACTTTCGCGAGCCAGCGAAAGTCTGAGTTGTCATACACACTGACACTGACCTCCACGCACTGAATGAGAGGTTTTCCAGTCGTCCTTCCAGCCACTGGATCTCAGTCGATTGTTTTCCTCTGACATTCTCCTCATTTCCATCCTCATTTCTTCAGTAATTCTGTCCATTGTTTTGTACAAGCCACCTCCATCAGATATGGACTGTACCATTGTTGCTGTACCGTTTCTTGTAAGCGGCTGGCTTACATGGGTGTTGGCATAGTCCACCTTTAGAGTCTCTCTAGCCATCTCACATTGGCCAGCGATGACCAGGACCTCATCCAAATCAGTAGCCCCCTGTTCATGACATTGAGCTCTGATGTGCCCGCATACTTGGCCAATATAGCGGATTCCTATTTAGAATTATGCTCGTCACATTATTTCTGTTAGCACAACAGTGTTGCATAGTCTCTACAATTAGAACTTCCTTCACAACCATTACAAAAGAAACAGCTGTTAAAAATGAAAAATTACAGACCATCATAAACTTTGCAAAAAATTACTAAGTTGTATTTTAGCCATTTGGTCCAAAAATATTTTGAAATCACCAAGAGCTGTATCAATATAGTATTCTGTAGCATTCTTGGGAGCAGGCAGCCAGCTATGCCTGCAGAAAACCATGATTAAGGAAAGAGAGCATTTCCACATGGGGGAAGTCAGAAGGCCAGTATCCCCACCTCACCTTACGGCTCTAAGTTAGAGAGAATGAGTGCACGTCTACTATTCCGGTTGCATTCATGCACGCAGGAACTTATTTTGTTTTTGTTTTCATCTTCCTACCTCCACAAGTCTATAATGACTTTGTTGCTGCTTTTATTGAGATGTGAAGATACGCCCAGAGTGTCAAAGGC